>NW_017619484.1:292500-892500 GCF_001879475.1 Ipomoea nil
ATATAATTATTTAAAAGTTAATATCACCAGAGGTCGCTTATCTTTCATGACAATTTCAAATTTAATCCTAGACAATAGTTATTAATTATTACGATTTATTCTATGTTATAATTCTTACATTAATATTCTTATTGTACGAATGGGAAAGTAGAAATAAGTATATTTTATTGGGAAGAGAGATTTTTTATGAATTGGACGGAAAGTTAAAAGTTTAGGATTTTGTTTTTAAATATAGTATAGATTACAATAGGAATTGTATTACACTATTTTATAATTTTAGAATAGAATTTTAACCCAGAATTATTGTACGAATGGAAAAGTAGAAATCAATATATTTTATTGGGAAGAGAGATTTTTTTGGAATTGGGCGGAATTTAAAAGTTCAGGATTTTGTTTTTATATATAGTATAGATTACAATAGGAATTGTATTACACTATTTTATAATATTAGAATAGAATTTTAACTCATAATTAATGGGAAAGTTGAAATCAATATATTTTATTAGAAGATAGATTTTTTAGAAATTGGGCGGGAAGTTAAAAGTTCAGGATTTTGTTTTTATATATAGTATAGATTATTAACACTTAATTACTTTTAGATATTATTTTTACCACTTATATTATTATTATTATTATATTATGATTATTAGTTTCTTTTCAAGTTTTGTTAGTATATAATGGTCATGAGCCACACAATAATAATATAACCATAATTAAATATTTTTGTATTGTATTCCGTGAGTCACAATAATAATATAACACTAATTAAATATTATTCAATTCTAATATTCTTCTAAGATTTCTATTAACATCATTAATTATTCCCTAATTTATCATAATTAAATAATTTGGCCAATTATAAAGAGAGATTATTAAATAAAGCACGGGACAATTTTTTAATTACAAAATTTAAAAATTCATTAATAAAACATAAGGTTTTCATAGTTTTTTCTTAGAAACTATTTAATAAAGCATTTTTTTTAGAAATCAATATATTTTATTGGGAAGAGAGATTTTGTAGGAATTGGACGGGAAGTTAAAATTTCAGGATTTTGTTGTTATATATAGTATAGATTAGATGTGCAGAGGGAATTGTATTACACTATTTTATAATTTTAGAATAGAATTTTTACCCAGAATTATTGTACGAATGGGAAAGTAGAAAACAATATATTTTATTGGGAAGAGAGATTTTTTAGGAATTGGGCGAGAATTTAAAATTTCAGGATTTTGTTTTTATATATAGTATAGATAGTATAGATTAGATGTGCAGAGGGAATTTTATTACACTATTTTATAATTTTAGAATAGAATTTTTACCCAGAATTATTGTACGAATGGGAAAGTAGAAAACAATATATTTTATTGGGAAGAGAGATTTTTTAGGAATTGGGCGGGAAGTTAAAATTTTAAGATTTTATTTTTATAGATAGTATAGATTAGATGTGCAGAGGGAATTGTATTACACTATTTTATAATTTTAGAATAGAATTTTTACCCAGAATTATTGTACGCGAATGGGAAAGTAGAAATCAATATATTTTATTGGGAAGAGAGATTTTGTAGGAATTGGGCGGGAAGGATTTTGTTTTTATATATAGTATAGATTATTTTATGGTCATTATCTTACTACCTCTTATTTTAGTCTTAGCTTCTTCATTGATAATTGTAAGTTTATATACATCCGATAATAACTGTACCTAAATCACTAAATAAAGGGGCTGTGGGATACTAAAATAAGGGTAGTAAGATAATGGCCAAAATTTATATATATATATATATATATATATATATATATATATATATATATATTAATCATGATATTTATGTCTTTTGTATGCTTAAATCAATCAAATATTGAAATATATAAGTACTAAAATTTATTCCTTTCGTAACTTATTCCAATACTTATGAAATAGGGTTTATATTCTTTCAAATTTCATTTGGTGAGTGCAATTGTTAATTTTAAGCATAAATATGCAGCTATAGAAAAATTCATATAATCATATCAATTGAAATGGTTAAATTATATAGACAAATTATTTTACCAAATTTTTATTGTCTAAAATGACTCTACATTATAAATTTTTGATAAGTTCAATCAATCCACTGGTAGCCATCCAGTGAACATACAACTAACAATTAAGAGATCTTCTTTCAAAAAAAAAAAAAAAAAACAATTAAGAGATCTACAAAATACTACAATTTGATAAAATTAAAATTTGGTATATGATCAGATTTTACGAACTATATATTCATATAGAGCATCAAATAAAATTTAACGACACTCTGCAATATTATATTCTGTGAGATTTTGATATGATTCGTGTTGCATTGTCTTCATTAAACTGTATATATTATTCCCCTCGTATTCATACTTAGATTGGATGTTAAATGTTTAAATGCTAATTAACATTCGAGGAATTTGATTGTGTCAGATTCAATCAGTGTCGTCTTCCAATTTGATCATTCGACTATATTGCATTTTTTTACTGTTGTATTTTTGAACTAGTTTTTTACGCGCATTGCGCGATTGGGACAATGCCCAATGTTTTTTTTTTTTTTTAAATAAGTACTTTAAAGTATATTAAGGCAAGATTATATTGAAATTGTTCATGCATAGATAATTGAAGGTTGAATTTGCGTATTTAAATAGGTAATTCTTCTCTCAAAGGTTGAGTCCCCTACCCCAAGGGCCCCCCACACTCTGACCCGACAGAGCATTGTAGGAAGTTGTAAATCACGGTGGCTCAATTGTTCAGCAGACAGGACCAAATGCCGGTGCGAACAAGGAATCTGCCCACTTTGGACATAATTCCCGCACTGCCACCGCCGAGGTTCAAACCTTAGTCTCTTCTCCCAAATACTGCCCACTAAACCATTGAGCTAAGCCCGTGCGGGTTAAATAGGTAATTCTAAGTTTACAAATGCAAGATAATATAGTCAAGATTGATTATAATTGTCAATAAAATAATTGTATAGGTATGGTTGAAACCAAATACGGGACATAAGGGAGAACAAATAAAAATTAGGGGCATAAAATATTAAATATATACTAATATTGTTTGAGGAGATTTCGACATTAGGATTTGTGGTTAAATTCTATTAAGACTTTAATATTAGAATTAGATTAATGGTGTAATTATAATTCTATATTAGACGTTAATATTAGAATTAGACTAACGGTGAATTAACGGTATTTAACGGAAAAGTTAAATGGATAATCATATAATTAAGGATAAATTAGAAAAAATTTTAAAAAAATTAAAACCTGAACAATTTGAACCATTCATTTGATTTAATAATTTGGCGGTCATTTTTTCTACCCAATGTTAATAATTAAATAAATTCGTTGGTCAAATCCGCTAATATAATCCGCTAACTGCTGATTGTCAAACAAAGATAATAGATAATGTAGTGAATATAATCAATTGATGAATTTGAATGTAAAAAGTTTTACATTTGAGAAAACTAAAGACAATATAACTAATGAAAATATTTCTCTTAATTAATTTATTGATAATGAATAATTTTTTTTCACTGAATTAAGACATTGTAAGGACAATGTAGCGAATATAATCAATTAATAAATTTGAATATAAAGAATTTTTATATTGTAGAAAAATAAAGACAATATAACTAATACAATTATTTCTCTTATTTAATTTATTGATAATGAATAATTTTTTTTTGAATAAAGGCATTGTGGACACATAATTCTAAATTAAAGAAATGCATATCTATAATTTTTTGTTATAGCTACTAAATTATTATTTATATAATTTAATAAGAGTAAAATAGAGTACTAATTATGCCAACTTTGATTGGGATGAGGTTCGAACCTAAGACCTTTTTTTTTTTTTATTAAAATCAATGAGTAAGTTGACGATGAACTAACGGCAATTCTTAAAATTTTAACGGAATTAGTAACAGTGTGTGGGTATTTTAAGAAATTTTAGTGTAAAATTTAAATCTTATCAATCTTTTAATCAATCTGAGCCATTCATTTGATTAAAATCTGTGACCGCCATTTTTTCTACCCATTATAGGCCTAACTCTCTTGGGCTCTTATTAGTATAGTAGAATTAGTAACGGTGTGTGGGTATTTTAAGAAATTTTAGTGTAAAATTTAAATCTTATCAATCTTTTAATCAATCTGAGCCATTCATTTGATTAAAATCTGTAACCGCCATTTTTTCTACCCATTATAGGCCTAACTCTCTTGGGCTCTTATTAGTATAGTAGATTATGTTATATGCTAAGCATATGTTTTTAAAATAATAATAATAATAATAATAATAATAATAATAATAATAATAATAATAATAATAATAATAATAATAATAATAATAATAATAATAAAGGTGTTAGTTAAAATTAGTATTGTTATTCCATTTAAATTCAACAAATAATGGTTTTGTTTGGCACACCAGAGTGAAATGTTACTTGAAAAATAAAATTAAATTAAATTAGTTAAAACCTAAAAATGTGTTAAATGCATATAAAAATTTAAGGGAAAAGGGCCAAATACTCAAATACACCCTTCAATTTTACATAAGGAGTCAATTATGCCCCTAAACTTTTGAAAGTTGCAATTAGACATATCAACATATTAATTTAGTGCATCAAGGCCCAAAAACCTAATAGGGATCGACTTACAATAACAGATCAATGATACACCGGCGGAGCTCCGACGACCTCCGGGGAAAAACGGCAAGGTGCGACTAACAGGTTGCCAGAGAAGGTGACCAACTGGTCTCCTTCTCCGCCAGTGCATTATTGACCTGCTATTGCAGGTCAGTATTAGGTTTTTGGGTTTTAATGAACTAAAATAATATTTTGATGTGTCTAATTGGATCTTTCAAAAGTTATAGGGCCTAATTGACTTCTTAGGTAAAGTTGGAGGGTGTATTTGACAATTTTCTGAAAATTTAATTAATTAATTGAGATGTTGAACGGCACTATAATTTCGATTAAAACAACTTTTTTTTTTTTTTGAATGCTACTGACTCTATTACATTATAGTATTTGTCAAAACATGCTTTCTCAACCTAATAAAGCACAAAGAGTCAACAACGCATCCACTGAGACTCATCTCATGACCTCCCACATGGGAGAGGTCACTACATATATGTCATCTGAGTACAAGGTGCTTGGCAAAACAACTTTGTTATAGCTTTAAACCTCCTTAACATTTTAGGGCATCTACAATGGTTCTTTCCCTTTCTCCCTAAATTATGGGCCTAACTCTTCTACATCAGCTTTTAATATAATCCAGACCATTGATTCAATAAATAAATGGCTAAGATAAGTTCCTAGATTCCTATTTAAGGATGGGTTCCTATTTGATTATAAATCTATCTATATGTGTGTGTGTGTGTGTTCCGGATCAGGTGAGGACCTACCCTTAGGTGAGGACGTGAAGACTAATCTAGACCAGTAAATCAGAGTGATGCACGACTGAGATTATTAAAAGGAACAAATCACACGGATTAATAAGGAAACAAATCCCTTTAAAATATAAAATATATATATATATATATATATATATATATATATATATATATATATATATATATATATATATATATATATATATAAAGTTAGGGGTAAATCAGTCTTATTAGAAGATGTGCATTACTATACAAAATGTCGTGCATTCCTATACCGAGTGTTGTGCACCGTTAACTTTCTAGTTGTGCATTCAAACACCACCAAAAAATCCTATAGTGGACATCCAAATGTTCTACAATGCATGGAACTAAGTTGTGCACTAATGCTGGAGATTCTGTGCCAGCTGCTCATTTGTCGGCGTCCCTAAAGTTGCTGCGCGATGTCTCGGCGGGGCCGTCTGGAGCTGCTACACAACGAACACCTATTACTAACGCATGACTTAACGAAATGCACACCAAGAGGGTGCAACAACTACAAGCATACTGAGAGCAACACCGGGATAAAACATAAGCAATGGAACAATAAACACACAACCTCACCGCGCATCCTAGTTAACTCATAACTTTAGCTTAAACACTTAAAATCAGCACTTAGGTACTTAGAAAGTCGATTCTTAGGGCGTTATCCTAGGCTCAAACCTAGGCTCTGATAATGATGCTCTTAAAACTATATGAATCTATGATGAGCATTGAAAAAATAAAAATTAGATTTGGTGTTTTGGATTTTACTTGCTACAATGCTAGCAGTAGCACGTGAATGTTGGCAATAGTTATTGCGTGGACCACAATTTAAAAAAGATGTCGTTTTTCGTATTTTTTTTTCATGTGACTGACTACAATATATATTTTTATAATTCATAATGTACATTATTCTAAAGTATGATGTACATTATTTTAACTCATAAAGTATATTATCTTAACTCAGAACTTAGAAGTTTCATTATTCTAACACATGATATACATTATTCTAATGTATAAAGTACATTATTCTAACACATAATGTATATTATTCAAACATATAATGTACATTATTCTAACACATAAAGTATATTATTTTAAATAATAATGTACATTATTCTAACTCATAACTTGAACCGTGATTCACACTGTATGGACCGTAGTTTGCCGAATGTTGGAGACGAGAATGTTGGGCATGCATTTTACAAATCGAATATCATGAGTATCATTGTATTTGTTTAAATTGGCCAATATTCTCGCATCCTCAGTTGTGCCAAACACACTAAATTCTCCGAATGCTCTCAAACATCATGGGAGGATGTATCATGTATGAATATGCTAACGTCACCTAATCCATCCGAATCCCCGCTCTCTTTCTTCGGTGTGCAAGCACCAAACCGCTTATTATAATTTATATATGTATGGGAAGAATAATTTATATATGTATCTAAGGTATAGATTCTAAGATTCTGTCGAAGATCTTGTGGTCTAGTGGCACCAAGTTGCTCTTCATATGAGAGGTTGGAGGTTTGAGATTTACTGGATGCAGTATTGGCTCTTTGTGCTTTAATATGTTGAGAAAGTAGCTAGCTATGAACAAATACTACATTGTAACAGAATAAATAGTACTCAAAAAATCTAAGATATAGATTCTCACCTAGCTACCATGGATTCCATCCCTTCCCAAATCTTTATATTATGTTAATATTGTATTAGCACTTTAGATACCCCAATTTATTTTATAGCTTGTATTCAGCTAGGTATCTTTTGTCTAGACCAAAACTTAGGTTATTTCATTTGTATTTCAACTTGAAGCTGACCAACTTATTGTATAAGTTGATGTTGCCAAAGCAGCAACTATAGTGTTTCAGTGGAACTGAAGACAGCGGACCAGTAGAGTGAATCAGTAGAGTAGATTAGCTAAGGATACCAGCTCGGTCCCTGAAGATGTTTTACAAAAAATGTCCTAAGTTACTTCATTAGTAATTTAGTAGGCCAGGTGAGGCGAAACAATTCAGTAGAGATTCCAAAAGTAGTGAGAGATGAGGACATCTAGATTCCTCACAACCATTGGATGAAGAAAAGGGCAAATGATGCATGTTCTTTTTCAAATGTGCGTAATTCTTGGAGAAAAGGACAAAAGTCGTTGTAGAAAAGGACGAACATACAATTGCAGCACTTTGGAGTTAGTGGCAGATTTGGGCATATGTCGCTTAGAGAGTAACGGATAGATTCGTTCAAGATTACCAGCCTGCCCTCACCTCTGTCCTATAAATAGAGAACTTTAGAGCTCTAAAAAGGTTGTTGCGTGTTACCATTCCTATTTAGATTATTGCAAAATTGGTGTGCATTTGAGAAGAGGGACTGAAGCTTACCAAGTTTATACTTAGTGTAACTTTGAGCTTAATCGAGAATTATATAGATTTTCAATCCATCTACCGTTTGTGAAGACAAAAAGAAAAACAATATAATCACCTTTTGAAGTTGTATGTGGTTGAAGATCTACTGCTCAAGGTGACCGTGTGGCTAACCCTTGGAGTAGAAGATCAAGTGTTGAAGATCGAAGGGGACATTCGCATCGAAGGAACACTACTACGATCGCTTTGTGCATGCATGGATACAGTGAGATCGGCTCACTTGTATTTTATGGTTAAAATACTAGAGAAATCATCCTCTTGGATGTTAAGGAGAAGAGTGGAGTAGGCACTTACCGAACCACTATAAAAATCTCTCTCTCTATCTATTTATTTTACGCTCTTTATTATTCACGTGATTGAATCATAGACGCACTCACAATCACATGTTTCAAACTGTTTCACTCAAACTGTGCTACAAATTATTTTAAGACTTCTGCTACCTATAATTAACTTGCTCAATCAGCTGGTGATAAGCTTTGATTTATAAAATTGTTTTAAGTCAAGATTTTTAAAAAAGTCTATTCAAACCCCCTCCCTACCCCCTTCTCTCTTTTAGACTTTTTATCAAACTCGGGACCAACAAAATATTTATAAATAGACAAGTTCAATCAATTCATGAAATAATCTCAGTTAAACATTAACCAAATTAATTTGGTTAATTTTGTCAGTAACCAAATTACTAATAGATAATATTATCTATATTATAAAATACATTAAATATATTATATAATATAAAATATTTTATATCATATAAAATTTTGGTCAATTTCGTTAGTTACCGAATTAACCAAAATATAATTCTACTAATTCAGTTTGTTTAATTACGTAAATTATGGCTATATTTGGCAAACATAGCTGAAAAGGTAGCTGAAAGTTGAAAAGCTATAAACTAGGAACTGAAAACTGAAGAACTGTTAAAGCTAGCTGTTATGCTTAAAAGTGTTTGGTAAAATTAGATTTTTGATAAGCTGATAAATGTAAAAAAGACAAAAAATGACATTTTTCTCAAATTTAAATTAGTTTGTTTACATTTTAAAATTTAACATTTTGTCTTTAAAAAAATAACATTTTAAAATAAAACTATTAGCATAATTATGATATAGCATCTCATAATGAAGTAACAATATTGTTGCGAATCTCTTTCGTATAATAATAATAATAATAATAATAATAACAACAACAACAATAATAATAATAAAGAGTGGATTCGAAGAAAAAAATGATAAGCTAGCTAGTGGTGTTTAAATAAAGTGGATGTTATTTTAGAACAGACTAAAAAAGAAACGGGGCAAATAAAGTGAAACAGATAATATATTAAACCTTTTATGCATCTAGCATTACCGTTTTCAATATTTGAAGTCGAATATATATTACACCATCTGCCTCAAGTTATTATATTTACGATAAAATGTTTTTAATATTTAATTTATTATGAAGAAATGAAGTATATATACTTAAAATTTTTATTAATTACGAACAGTTAAATTTAAAAAATATAAGAAATTAAACCTAATAAGCAAAAAAAGAAAAAAAAAAGTTTGTTTAATCAAACGTATTGTGTGTTTGCATCATATAAAATGATACAAAAAGAATAATGTATTTATAACATATCCCAAACAGGGTTTATGTTCATGTGATAACTTACCTTATTGTGTGAACTTGAGAACTTGTGCACACTTTTGATGTTGCATACTTGCATCATCCAAAGGCCCAGAACAAGTTGCACGGAAAAAGTCAAACCAGGACGCAATGTACCACGTGTGTGCATTGTGTTTGCAGTGCACTACGTGTTACAGATCACATGTACCGTCCACTAATATATATAAAGGACCCAAATTGATTCTCATGCTCAGATATTAATATAGGTTCTCATATGAACCTAAATATCCCAAACATAACAGTGTTATTTGTGGACCAATTTTCCCAACCTTAAACTAAGTATTTAATTTATTCAGATCCCATAATTTATCATTTGATTCTCCATGTTTTTTTCCCTAAAATATGGAAAGGAAAAATATATAAGAAAAGAAATCAAGATTCTCCCACGTATAGTACGTGATATTCTTATCGTAAGAACTCCATAGGTCTATAAATAGAACATCAATGAAGCATGCATTCGCATCCAACACAACATATTATTTTCGAAATTTCCTTTTCTTTTTCCTCATAAAATAATAATAATAAAATCAGAAATGTTTAGTAGCATGAGCAAGAGCTGGAGATCTAGTGGAAGTGGAACACAAAGTACGATAGAGTGTTCGTCGTGCTGTCCTGATGGTCACAAACACGTCGAGCCGGCGAGCGGCGAACGCTTTGAGGATCAAACGGCGGTAAAGGATTTGGAGTCGAGTGAGGAATGTGTTGAGCAAGCTGAGAAGAATAACAGCTCTTTCATGCATGCTGTCATCAATATGATTGGAATGCTTATAGGTATGTAAGAGCTTTTTATATATCATTAGACCAACCCCATCAACTAAAAGCCAACTACTATGTAGTGATAACAGCTCCGTTACTATTCTAAATGGGTGGTTAGATGATCAACCTCTGGTGATGGAGCATTGATTCTTTAGGCTAAAACAGATTAAAAAAAGTATAGAACAGATATTACAGTAAAAAAACAAAACAAAAAAAAAAAAAAAAAACACAGAGAAAAAGAAGGAAAAAAACAATGGTGTCACGAAAACCGACCACCTGAAAGTAATCTTAAATCTAGCCGAAAGCCTTGTTCCGACCACTTTAGGTATCCGGAAAAACCTTTGTTGCTATTTCCGACCAATTTTTGCTTTCGACTCGATTTAAGATCACTTTTAGGTCGGAAATTTCATAATTTTCAGCAGTGTAAAAAAGTAAAATATAAATATTTATGCGTCCAGATGGCGCATAAACAGGGCTCGCCTGGTGAACGCGTGCACCAACTAGCTTCTCCTCGACCCTAGTAGGTCCCACAAAAAACTCTTTTCTTTTTTTTTTTTGAATACTATTGACTCTATTAGAATGTAGTATCTGTTTATAACTACTTTCTCAACCTATTGAAGCACAAAAGTCAATATCGCCTACACTGAGACTCGATCACACAACCTCTCAGGGAGCAACCGGGTGCCATAAAAAACTCTAATTACTTTAAATACAAAATTTTCTCCATCCTCCCTTCTCTCCCCTACAACGTAACTCACCCTTTCTCTCTTCCATCAAAGCAAAAACAATCCTCAAAAACTCTAAGTTGGGGTTGCTCTTAGTTCACGTTAATTTGTAGGGTTCTGATTTTCCATTTGTACTATTTTCTCTGTTTTGGTGGTTTACTCTATATATATATGAGTTTGGAATGTTTGAACGACAGGTTTGGGGCAACTGTCAACTCCATATGCTTTGGAAAAAGGAGGGTGGATTTCAGCATTCCTACTAATAGGACTTGGAGTAATATGTGCTTTCACCACCCACCTCCTGGGAAAATGTCTGGGAAAGGACCCAAAGTCAAAAGATTACAAAGATATTGGGCAACAAGCATTTGGAACAAAGGGGAGAATCTTGGCTGCATCTTTCATCTACCTCGAAATCTTTATGGCACTTGTCTCTTACACCATTTCCCTACATGACAACTTGGCCACTGTGTTTTTGGGCACTCACCTCAAACTCACAGGTAATATAATATAATGCATGCACCTCCCAATTTTTTTGTATTCACACTTCTCATCTATACTTTATCCTTATATATATCTCAAGTGAAAACCAGATCTTAAGAGAAAACTTATTTAAGAATTCATTTTAGCGGTCCATTTAAGAAAAATCAACTGTTTTAAATCAAGGGAGAAGGAAAAAAAATTCATAATACCAATTTCGTAAATAACTTAAACTTTAAAATGTATCACATACAACTGTAAGGTGTATAAAGTACATCTAATAATACATATATAGATTTGCTACTTAATATGTGTAACTCTAAAACTACAATGTACTACACTCTCGCATTTTAATTGAGGTACTTTATAGTATTGTGCTTGTAATTTAAAATTTGAAATATTTGTCAAAGTGTGACCATATTTTTCTCTTATTTTAGAGTGGTAAATAATTCTCATATGATAACCACTTTCGTTAGCGTGAGTGGTCGTGCATTCTCATCCTTTAAAAGAGGTCGGAAGTTTTAACCCCCTCTGAAAAAATCAATCTGGCCACCACTTTGTCCCTTAATTGTGCTGGCCCGGTACAAATGGGGATTAGTCTAAGTATGGTACGAGCTTAAAGGTATCTCCTACAGTTAGGACCTGCTCAGGACATGCATCTCATGATCTGACAAAAAAATGAATTACATGAATACACAAAATCTATTACATGAATGCACACAATTTATTTCATAAGTCTCCACCTTGCAAATATAATTGTCACCTAAGACAGGGTTCTCAATTCTCATGTCATACTGAATCTATATATGTATACTCCATTTTAAGAATTGATTTATTGTTACTGGTCCGTTTGTGACTGGCCACAGGCATACAGTTATCAACTTCCCAATTGCTGACTGTGATGGCGGTTTTGGTGGCCCTGCCCAGCCTCTGGTTCAGAGATCTGTCTTCCATATCCTTTCTCTCCAGCGCTGGAATCCTCATGTCGCTTCTCATTTTTGTGACGGTGGCGTGCACCGCCGTGTTCGGCGTCGTCAACCCTAACCATCGCATACCACCTCTCCATCTCCCTAATATTCCTTCAGTTTCAGGCCTTTATGCTTTCAGCTATGCCGGCCATATCGTTTTCCCTAACATTTACACCGCCATGAAGGATCCTTCCAAATTCACCAAGGTAATGCAAATCCAATTTCCTTTACCAAAATTTTCCAACATACATAATATATATATTTTAAGAATATTACTTTTGCCCGTATGAACAGCTCAATTAGTTTCTCAGTAGTAAATTATATTGTAGGTGATAGGATATATACCCCGAGCATAAGTACCTATACCCGCTCGAATTATACTCCGTGCAATGAGAGGAATCTTTACTGATCACATCTAACCCCGTCGAGCCTCAGCTCGCGTGACCCGACCTGAAAGCACTTTGCCTTTTAGCTCGGTCCCAACCTCGAAACTTGGGTTGCGACCTGATCCTCCGGTCGATCAGTCGCTTACACTAAGGGTAAAAATCCCTATGGTTGTTGCTCTCCCAACCTCACCGGAAATAGACCTGCCAAGAATCGAAACTCACGTGTATAATTCATAGGGTTGCCGATCATGCCAGTGCATGTAGAACACGTGGCTGGCATGTCGGACACCCGGCATGTGTTTCCTAAATACAGCATTATTTATTGCTTAGTGGAGGGAACTTTTGAATTTTCACCTAATCAATACTAACTCGGGAACCTCCAACCCACTGTCACCAATTCCCGAGCTCACAAACCGTAACTACAACGTAGACTTACTCTATAACCTAGTGTATTTATTACATCAATAGGCAAAGACACAAGATCAAGATCTAGCGTTGCAATGTGAAAATTACACCCAATGTTGTGAAACACAATCAAAATTCAAAAAAAAAAAAATAATAATGTCGAGTATCTTATAGTCTGATTGCATGCTATCAATCTTATCTTCTTATCTTCCGTAAGGAAGGTTTCAGGGTTTGTTACAAATTTTTTTTATTTTTTTTATTTTTAAATCTCAATAGAGTGACTATTTAAGCTTAATATAAAATTTTGCGTTCAAATCCCATGCATCAAATTCACCATTTAGTTATGAACTTCAAAACTAATGACCAAATATAATCCATCATAGGATTCTCTTTCCTTTTCGATCTCATGTGATTTATTCAATTGTTGTTGTCCTTCGTCACAACTCGACGTCACCTGAGGAATAGGATTCTATTCCAAATTCCAAATTCCAAATTAAACCTTCTCTGCTGATCGAACTATTATAACTTTTTCTTTTCAACATTCGATTAGTAAATTTTTGGAACCACTAGTGAATATATACATATTGTGCCTCTATATATATCTCGGTTTATTTGATCCGTAACTATAAGTTAAGATCCAATTTTATTTTGGGAATCATATACTCCATCCAATCTATTTTATATGATCTACAATGAAACTTAGTTAAAATTATTTACAATTAATAATAAATAGTTAATGAGTCAAATAAAATGAGATAGGGATCTGAAAGCACACATTAATTGGAAAGAAAAATAAGAAAAATGAGTCACATTATAGTGTACTCTAAGCAAAAAATGAGCAAAATTTAATTCATTAAAATTAAAGGGTAAATAATTTCAATATGATTAGTCAATTTAATTTTATGGTCACTGACTCTATTAGAGTGCGGTACGACCCAAAAACATATATCTCAGAGGGTTCAAACGTTACTGAACTACAAGCTACTTGTTTTGATTGATTTATTTAAAATTTATTTTGTAGGTATCGATTGTAAGCTTTTCAGTAGTGACCATACTCTACACCGCCTTAGCATTCATGGGCGCTAAGATGTTTGGGCCGGGAGTGAGTTCACAGATCACCCTAAGCATGCCTAGGCACGTCGTCTTCACCAAGGTGGCTTTGTGGGCAACCGTTCTCACCCCCATGACCAAATACGCATTGGAGTTCGCCCCATTCGCCATTGAACTCGACCACTCTCTCCCGCCTTCCATGAAGCATCACATTAAGACGATAATTAGGGGTGGCACCGGCTCAATTCTCATCCTCATAATACTTGCCCTGGCTCTATGTGTGCCATATTTTGAGCACGTTCTTAGCCTCACTGGCTCACTGGTTAGCATTGGGATCAGCATTGTCTTGCCTTGTGGTTTCTACACAAAGATCTTCTGGCCTAAAATCTCAAGGCCACTCTTGATTTTCAATGTTGTTCTAATTGTGTTTGGAACACTTCTCGCCGTGTCTGGGACAGTTTCTTCTTTTAAGCTATTAGTGATAAGCCTTCAAAGAGCTCACTCAACCTAAGAACTCTGCGACGAATTTGATTTTCGATTATAATATTGTTAAATAAGCTATAAATCCTGTCATGAAAGTATTAAATGTGCTTGGAAATGTTGTGATGAACTTAGGAAAATAGGTGTTATATCTTCTTCATCATAAGATATAAGCCTAGTCGATCTATAATTGTAACTTCTTTTTTTTTTTTTAATGTGAGAATAAACTAAATTTTGGTGTGCTGGAATTCTTTTTTTTTTTTTTTAATTATTATTTTTCCTTTTCCTTTTTCTATTTAGTGATTTGATGATTGCCTGGGATAGAGCTTTGAACATGGTGATGTGCCGCTGGGGCATCTCCAATTTTACATATCAGTCCTCACATGCCAAAACATGATAACACGCTCCTGTATATCAACTTATCAAGTGATAACATGATAACATTTTGATGATAAATGTTCAAATCATAGCACACTGTACAAACGAATATTACATTACATATATATAATTACATAATGCACACATTATAAGAAAGAAAAATCTCCAAAATTATATTGGAAGAGCAGCACTCTATACATTCACTCCCAATACGATTATCTTCTTAGGTTTAGAGAAGGGACAAAATTGCAAGCTGCATCTTCCTCTTCGTATTGCACGATTCTCTTCTGCAAAGTTGAAGCAAGAACACCAACAATAGTTTGACATGGAGCTCAAGAAGTTGCAGAGGGAGAAGATGGATTGAACGGCTTCTGTTCTGCACAGGTTAGGACATCATGAGGCCCCGCTTCCTCGCGGCCAACGCCCATCAAGTCGAGATAGTACAGGTAGTGAGAGATGATGGTGTTCATCGAGTCAATATCGCCTTGACCACATACGAGATCCCCATACAGAATATTCATGGTGGTACCAAAACCGGGAAATCGTTTGGACAGAGTGTCATTCTTGGAGGGCTTCCAGTTACCAACAAATGCATCATGAGCTGAAGGCTGCCCCTTTTCAACTGGGGTCATCCACCTCCAGATTGCAGCCTGGAAAGCCAAGGTCGCATTCTGTTCAATGTATTCAGGGTGGCTCAAGAGATCTACTTTGAGTGCTTTACCTGTAGCTCCGTAATTGTAGTTCCTGAGTGAAATAAGAATCTTCAGAACTCTACTCCCAAAGATTGAATCCCCACACACACACCAGCCCGACAGAGCATGTGAGAGGATGTAAAACACGGTAATTCAGTGGCTCAGCAGACAGGACCAAAGGTCGATGCGCACAAGAGATCTGTCCACTCTGGACATAATCCCCATACTGTCCCTGCCGAGTTTCAAACCTAGGTCTCTTCTTCCAAACACTGCCTACTAAACCAGTGAGCTAAACCCGTGCGGGCAAATCTTCAGAACTCTACTCACAAGATCTTAGCAAGCGAAACACAAATCTGAGCTAAACCCGTGCGGGCGAATCTTCAGAACTCTACTCACAAGATCTTAGCAAGCGAAACACAAATATGAAGCAAACACTACACTAAGTGTTCCCAAATATCAAAAACAGAACAAAAAAGGAGTGAAATCTTAGTCTAGAAACACAACTAATGTAAACATTGGAAAGTGGAAACCTTCATATTCTGTGAAACATAGCCCATCAACTAAGAAACAAATGAATTTTGTATGACGAAGAAGTTGATTAACAGATGGGAGGTAACTTAGCAAAGAACATCTAGTATAAAATTAATCACAAATAAATCATACCAGTAGAGGGGCAAGGCACCACGGCCATAATATTGGGCTCCAGGAGAGCATGGGTATGTTAGTTTGTAATAATCATCACAATAGTCCTGGCTAGGACTCATCTCCTTGTTATAGCACAGACCCCAAGCCAACGGTCCACCAGTAGCAACTCCATAGCCACCTGCAATATTTACCATAAGCAAGATAAGTGAAAAAGGAATACCATCAGATAAGACAGAAATGATAACCTATGAAACTAAAGCATATAAAACTTCAACTATAGGTTAAATAATGCACAAGCTATGTTAGCATCAAGCGCTTACCACTACGCCAAAAGCAATAGCTAGTAGCGAAGATGCAACTTTATTTGTTTATACCGCTACACATTTTCAAGAGCCAAGGTGCTGGACTTAGCCCTTTACTGGCCTCCGCCCAACTATCCCCTAGCGACATGATGCTAGACTTAACCTTTTACCTTTTACCGGCCTCCACTCAACAATCCCCTCCCAGCACCAGCCAGTCTCATAGGGAAGGAGTAACTTTATTTTCAAATACCGCCACACATTTTCGAGAGCCAGGGGTGCTGGATTTGGCCCTTTACCAGTCTCCGTCCAATAATCCCCTAGTCACATGGTGCTGGACTTGGCCCTTTACTGGCCTCTGCCCCAACAAACTATTAGAAATTATTGGAAGTTTTACAGCCCATTGAGTTAGTTAAATAGACATTCTATTAGTCAATAATCAGGCAAACATATCAAGCTTCAGAATCATGAAATTGATCTATGCAACATCCAACATAACACAAAATCTAACTCAACTGGTTTGGCTACCCTGTATATTGCATAACTCCATATGAAGTGGGAAATGGGATAAGGCCGTCTGGCGACTTAAAGTTCCATTGAGATTGGAATATTTAGACAGCTCCAATCGTACCTTCTAAAGGACTCTTATTTCTCTAGTTAAAATTTGTGGAATTGAAGCAACTGAATGCTCCAATTGCTCCAACTATAGTTCATCCAAACGGCCAAAAATAATCCCACCAACCTCTCCCAAACACACCCTCTTTGATCATTTCACTTGAAGGTCAATCTGTCACTCACCAAACTCAAAACACGCTGTGAAACCAGAACCAAATTCTAAATTCCAAAGTTTCTCATCTCCCCACCTTTCTCTAATTCTATACAGTTTTTGTTAGGACGCTTATGATACTCAAACGCTAACCACTATGCCAAAACATATAGCAAGTAGGGAAGATGCAACTTTATTTTCCTATGGGTGCTGACCCTTTACGGGCCTCCGCCCAATAGTTTTATCCATCCGGAACACAAAATACTTTTAAAAATAATAATAAAAGAAGGAGAACAACGTGTATAACCACATCTATTGATATATCCACATTTCAAATAATCATGAAAATATTAAATTAGCATATAGTTAAAAGACAATAAAAGAGCTGAGAACAAACATGAAGTTTTGCTTCCGACATGGGCAAGGAATGCAGCAAGCTCCTTCATCTGCATCGACTTGCCGCCGGTGGTACAGAATCCGAGGGGCTGGAAGGAGGCGGAAGCGAGGATGAATGAGCGGTAGTCCCAGAAGCCGACGGCGTGAGCGACGGGGGAATTCCTCTTAGAGAAGAGGTTCTCAAACTGGTAGGTCTCGAAGAAATCGGTAATGGTCAAATTGCAGCAATATTGGGAGAGGCGATTGCACTCCCAGCCTTTGGCGCACAACTTGGTCCCCTTCACCTTCTTCACTACAGTCGGCGGCGTCTTCGAAACCTCGCGGTCTCCGCTGACGCCACCCAATGCCGCCGCCGTTGCCACTGCCGCAAGTACAATCGCCGCCACCAAATTCATCTTCTTCGAGCTCTCCATTATTTTTCTTCTGTGTTTTCTTTGTCCTCCAACTAGTGCAGAGAAGGCTTTATTTATAGCTAAGGAGAAATATAGGAGGGAACCAAAGTGAAAAGACAACTTACCCAACGGCTTCCAATTGATTGAGAATTTGAGATCTGATCTCATTTTCTAATTTTTCTTCTTTGCTTAGAATGAATTTTTTATATTTCTATTATATATAGTTTTAAGCAAGAGTGAATTCCATTTTTGGTCATACTGTTATTGGGGTCATTCCAATTTTAGTCCATCATAATTTTTTTTGCCACATTGCACCCACTGTTAATGAAATCGTTTCAATTTTAGTCCTCCGTTAATTTTTTCGTGTGTTGGCCGTTTAATTCAGGGGCATTTATGTCTTTCCATGTTATATCCTACATTTTATGCTTTTCCAACGCAAACCACAAAAAATTAATTCGATGTGGACAAAGCTTAGCACAGCATATCGTGAAGCAAAAACTCCGCAAAGCTTAGCGCAACAGATCGTGAAGCAAAAATAATTTGAGCCTAGACAAATAGAATTGTTGATTCTGGAAGCAAAAGAGGACTTGTGACCCAAAAAAGATTTTCAATTTTCAGAGGATCCCTCTTCCACCCAAAAAGAGAGTTTCAATTTCCAGAGCTTCTTCCTCCCGCAACCTCTACTCCGTCCGCAGGAGACGACGATTCCTTTCTCGATTCTGCTTCAAGGAGGTTGAGAAGCTTATCCTTGACGGCAGCAGCGGCGATGGAGCAATTGGTGGGCACCGGCGCTGTCCATCTTTGTGAACTATCCCGCCGTAGCCACATGTTCCCGTACACAAAAGGGGCAGTGAAGATGATGATGATTATGCAATTCTCTAGGCTTAATTTAATTTGATTTGGGCATCTTCTTGCAAATATATCCAGCCAGCAACTAATGCCGACCATCTCACCGAACTCCCACGGGCTATCGAAGCAGGCAGCTACAAAGACCCAAAAGCAAGCGTTGAATGCACTCTGATCTATCCTCGTCTTCTTCTTGCTCTCCTGTGATTCTCACTCAAGATGAGCTAAAGAAACTTGCCGCCTGAAGAAACTTGTTACAAGGTCGTGAGTATGTGAAGTCTGGCATGGTGGTAGTCTAGGCACCGGCTCCACCGCCAAGCACGCGGATTGGGGAACTGCTGTGGCAAGGGAAACTGAAGAATATTGTGGGGATACCAACTTCCAAGATGACCCACGAGCAAGCTATTTCCTTGGTGATTGTGGACGAGTCAAAGTTGGTTGTCGACGTGTACAGAGGCAGCGACCCCTTCGACAAAGCAGTCGTGACGGCAGCAATCCATGTTCTCCTCTTTCCGGCGAAGCAGAGCAGGTCGACGAACTCTTCTCCAGTGCCGTCTTTCGCGTTGCCACTGGTTTTGCGGCGTAGAGGGGTGGACCAAGGCGGCGGCGGTAGCGGTTCTATTACTTCGCCAGAGTTCCTCTCTAACGTTGTGTGATGTTCTAACGCAGAGCCAATCGGAGATTCGCCCTACTCCACCAACAACAACACACCATAAACAAACTAATTTGGTCTGCTCAGAAGCCAAAATTTGCGTCATTGCTTCGATTTTGTTTGGTTGGGTATTAGGTTTTAGGTTTGATTTCCTGATTTCCTTAGTCGAGGACAAGACAAACTAAAGACAAAGACAGAAATAACCCTTGAAATCACGGTCAGATGACGGAAAGTCTAATGTGGACTAAAATTGGAAGGGTTTCATTAACAGTGGGTGCAATGTGGCAAAAAAAATTATGGTGGACTAAAATTGAAATGACCCTAATAACAGTAGGACCAAAAATGAAATTCACTCTTTAAGCAATGTTTATCATTTATTGCAAATTAAACTTAATTTTTATTTCCATGACACTGTAACCTTGTTACAATTTAGCTCATATTTCATTTCTGAATAACAAATACTTTTAGTAAAAATCACATTTTGATTTTTTTTTTATGGGGTAATCAACATTTTGGTCCTTCAATTGTTTTCCAACTGTCAATGTAGTTTCTAATTTTCAATTTCAACCAATTTAATCATCGAATTGTTTAAAATTTCATCTATTAAACCCTTTTAGGTACCAAAATGGTAATTTTCACATTTTTTAAATTTCTTCAATTTAGTTCTTGAAAGAGTTTAATTAACAAAATTTTAAACAATTCAATAATTAAATGGATTGAAATTGAAAATTAAGGACTACATTAACAATTGGAAAACGATTGAGGGGCCAAAATGTTGAGTAACTCTTTTTTTATAGTAATGAACATTTACGATTTTGTTATGGGTGATAAAGCTTGCTGCTTTTTTTTTTTTTTTTTTTTGGATGAATTAAGAATATATCCAACGACAGTTACAAAATAGAAACTAAAAATACTATAGTTGTATAATTTAACAACTAAAAACATATTTTTTTATCGGGATTTCTGCACTAGAAAAGTTATGTGACAAACCTAACCTTCAAATACAAAAATCATGTTTCACCCGCTCAATTATTTATTTTGAAGTGATATACCTGTTCATAGCTACTTTCTCAACCTAGAGCTCAAACCCATGATCTCTCATTTAAGATAGTCACTTTATATCACAAGACCACAAAGTCATTGGCATAGTCATTTTAACTTTGTTTACATTTAAAGTGGTATTTGCAAATTATTTGGAGAACCATGCCCCAGGTGAGAACCTGGGGCAATCCAAACTATTGATCTAATAGATTAAATCGTTGAAAATAAATAAAACTTTATAATATTTATGAAAATGACCCAATTATTTTTTATTTAATTTTTCATCCATCAGATATTGCATATTAATGGTTTGGATTTGTTCACAAGTTCTGACTTGGGGAGTGGTTCTCATATATATATATATATATATAAGTTCAAATGTGGCGAGACCCTCCCTGTCACTAATGATGTATTCTGAAAATCGCCGCATGACCGCACGGGAGGGTCTCGCCGCACCGGAGGGAGGGAATACTTATTATAAAATTATTGAAAAAAATTAGAGCAAGCTAAGTATTTTTTTTTTCAAAAAATATCATTTCTATTTCATTTTAATAATTGCATCCCAATCATGAAGATCTCACCGCTCCAAATTTCCGTCAGTTAGACTCATAAACACCCAAATGCTTATCTGAAGTTGTTGTAACACACACATGACACTTCGATCTGCCCACATAAGGTATTTATAAGGAACCTGAGCGCACTTGGCTCGTGGGTGCACACAACTTCAAGCTTAGAAGTTCATTTTGAAATTTAATTTGCACCCCGTGACCCCGATGTGTAAGAGAGAATATCTATACTACATAATTCAAACTCGTTAAAAAGTTTAATTTTTTTTTTTATACTAGTACAAACCACATGTGTTTTCAATATGTGACATACAAGGGCAAGCCTTCATAAATTCAATTTTATTTATTTTTTTTACTATTTTCTCAACGTAGTGAAGCACAAAGAGTCAATATTGCCTCTACTGAGGTTCGAATCCACAACCTCTTATATGAGAGAGTAACTTAGTGCCACTAGACTACAAAATTCTTGACAACCTTCCTAAACTCTATTTTTCTAACTTTCACTTCAATGAGTGCACTTTGAAAATCAATTTTTTCATACACAATATTCATTTTGAGTGTATAATATATCAAATTTATCATATCAACTAGGAGAATCATAACCCACTTTAACCCCAACCTAAATTGAAAGTAAAATTACTCAAATCCTCAAAACAACTACTTCAAATATCAATTTATACTAGCTAATTTTTTTAAATATTATTTCTATAAACATATAAAGAGATTTTGTGTCCTAGAGGGAAAGTCTGTATCATGAAAATATTTGGAGATCGAAAATGCTAGAAGTTGAAGGGCGAAGAGACATACATGATTTGGAATGAAGGAAGCGGGTTGGTAAGGGCAGACCCACCAACAGCTCAAACATCTATAATATTTTGTCGTCCTATTGTAGAGACTAGAGACTACCAGAGAGAATTTTATTTTGTCCTAAAAAATCTATAATTTTATATTTAGTTAATTCCTTTTTTTTTTGTACTCCTGTTATTTGGGGCGTGTCTAATTTTAGTCTATCATAATTAATTTTGAAGTTAATTACTGAAATGGTCCCTTGACTATAGCGAAATTATCAATTTGGTCACAAGTTAACGGTTGACTAATGATCAAACAAACGGAGGATCAAATTGGTTAAAATTTTTAAAATTGAGGGACTTAATTGGTTAAAAAAAAATAGTTAATGATCAAATTGATAATTTCGCTATAGTTAAGAGATCATTTTGATAATTAACTCTGAATTTTGTTACATTACGGTCACTCTTTTTCTAATCGTGTTACTTTTAGTCCTTTGTTAAGTTTACCGTTTATTAACCTACCGTCTTTTTAACTTTTTTCTGTCATTGTTGACTATGTTAGTGGACGCGAACCCCCGATCTTTTTAACGTTAAGTTCCAAGGAGAGTGTATCAGAACCTTGATCACCCATGAAGGCTGAAAGGTCGTTGACTGGATCTCCGAGGTAGAGGCCATCCATTGCCACCGTATGAACCACCTCATCGTCGGCCTCGAAGCAGAGTGGTGGCCCAGTTACTCCAAAGTGCAGAACCCGGCGGCAACTCTCCAACCCTGCGTGGTGCGTTGTTGCCTCATCTTCCAACTCCTCCACTGCAGCCGCATCCCAGACAAGCTTGTCAGCTTCCTTGCGAACCCCGTCTACACCTTCATCGGTGTCGCGATCTACGACGATGTTAGAAGCTCGAGAAAGATCAGTGTATAATCTGGGGGTGAGGTATCCAATGGAAACCAAGCGCCTCCGCGTCGCGGTGGAGAACAGCCTCCCGGACTCTCCGACGGCGACTATCCCAATGACGATCTGGTGGCTAGCCGCAATACATCCTCACCGGCCTTAGCGACGTCTTCACCATCATCGGCCTGCAGGAGCTCATCTATGACCAAATGCTCGTCCAGATCGCAGCATCGGTGCCGCCTTGTACCTCAGGGTTGTCTGCATATGATCGTATGGAATGGAATTTTCTACCACAAATGATGACTCTCTTAGGCTTCTCGCAGCAATGGATCAACCTGGTCCTAATTTAACCTATGTAAGCACATTAAGTTACAAAGTGTATGTAAATGGGACAAATCAGATTCTTCCATCTCGGGGTTTGAGACAAGGTGATCCATTATCTCCTTATTTATTTATCATATGTGCTAGGGTCTTTCTATGCTTTTACATATGCAGAATTACTAGTACCTAGTGAGAGGTGCCCCAACCCTCACCCACTTATTTTTGGCCGATGACAACCTTCTCTTCTTCAAAGCTAATTAGGGTGAAGCCAAGGAAATCAAACACTATCTCACGATATGATATATGAAAATTGCTCCGGACAGGCCATTAATTTCCATAAGTTGGGGATCTCCTTTAGTAGCAACACTCCAATTGAGGTAAAAAAAATTCCCTGGCTCGCCTCATGGCTGTGAATCAGACTAGGGATTTTGGCAAGTACCTAGGAGTCCTGTCTATTATTGGTAGGCAAAAAGGACAAGTTTTCAGATTCATAAAAGACAATCTTAGGAACAGAATTGATGGATGGAATAAAAAGTTCCTCTCAAGAGCATGGAAAGAAGTTCCACAGCCACTCCCTACTTATACTATGAGTATTTTCCTATGGAACTGGAATTCATTGGCAAGCCTGGTAGAAACTAAGGATCTTTCCCACACTGGTAAAATAGTTAGCCTTTGTTATGATATCATGTATCTTTTTTAATTATTATTGTTATTTTATTAGGAAATTAAATCGATCAGTGAACCTGATAACTCATACCTTAGCCAAAGCTACAAGCACTCAGTCTGATTCTAGTTTTTGAGATCCGTAATAATAATAATAATAATAATAATAATAATATACAAATAATTACCTCACTAAATTGTGAAGTATTTAATTTGAGTAATACAAAGATAAGATGAATAATTTAGAATAACATAAATTGTTGTTAGTTAATTGTGGTGCTCATCCTCAAAATTGTCATCATTTTATAAATGGTATGTATACAAAGCAAACAATATACATATTTTTTGTTAGATCTGTGTGAAAGCAGGATCAAACACTTTGCTCTCAATTTCATATATAGATATATATCCTAATTAAATTATATTCCTGCGCATGCAGCACGTATGTATCTAGCAGTGAGGAGCTAGGCATGAATGAAGCATTATATATATATATATATATATATGAATTAATTACTTTTTGATTTGGACGGACTTGTCTTTGAAAAGCCTGACGCTAAGTGCGTTCAACATGACTTTAGAGTATTTCCGGGAAGCCATCTTCCAGTCGGTGCCGGTGGTCATCATTGCTTTGAACTCTGGAAAGCTTATTCTTCCATCCTTGTCCAAATCCGCATCGAATATAATCTCTTGCACCACTTGGTCGTTTTTATTATCATCATCTATCTCCAACAGATAATCTCTCAGCTCTTCAAATTCAATGTATCCACTATTGTCCTTGTCAAAGATGAGGAACGCCTTGTGGAGATTATCGTCGTTGCTCAAATTCGTCAAGTGTACTGCTAATGTAATGAACTCTTCGCAGTTCAGCATTCCATTCCCATCTACATCCGCCTATATATTCATACATATATAACCAACAAATTAGTTAAATCATCAACGTAACGATGGATGATTGACAAATAACTGTTAGCTGATTCTTTGGATGATGATGAGGGAAACTCTATAATCCTTTCGAGTGTGAGTAAACCTCGTTTTATATGACCCTAGCCGGCAAAGGGTTACAAGAAAGTAACCAGCCTAGGATACCCATGACCCTAGCCGGCAAAAGATTACAAGAAAGTAACCAGCCTAGGATACCCATAATTGACCGGCTCAAACCAATGGGTCGGGGCAAGGAACTCGTGACATTAGCTTGTGGTTACAAGCGTGGATCTCTTGTCATCTTGGCTAGGGTTACGTTACCCTGATAGCTGATTAACTTGGTTGATAGTTGTTAGGTTAGCTGATTTGAGCAAATAACTGTTAGCTGATTTTTTTTGGATGATGAGGAAAATCCCATAATCCTTTAGAGTATGAGCAAATCTTTCCTTGTGACCTTAGCCGGCAAAGGACTACAAGAAAGTAAACCAGTTTAAGTTACTCATAGCTGATCGGGGTAAGGAACTCGTGACCATGTGGTTACAAGCGTGCATCTCTTGCCATTTTGGCTAAGGTTACCCTTTACTGATAGCTGATTAACTTGGCTGATAGTTGTTAGCTTATTAGGTTAGCTAGTTTGAACATCCGATAGCATTAACAGGTTGTATAGAAATGGTTAGTTGATAGTTGATTACATTTAATATATATAACACTTACGGCATCCATTAACAGCTGCACGTCATGATCTGCAACAGGTTGCCCCATCATACTCAACCCATCTTTGAGCTCTTCGAAGGACAAGTTTCCATTTTTGTCTGTGTCCATCATGTGAAACATTTCTTTGATGCTTTCCACTTGATCTTGTGACAAATTTTCTGCTACCACCTGCAATATCATATCTACCATTTTAGATTATGCATTAATAATATAAAATGCTAGGCTACGTACTTTAATTTGTTTATCCGGCCTTACCATGAGAACCCTTTTCTTGAATTTATTCATCAAAGTGAACTGCTTAATCCTTGTGGTAACGCCTTCTCCCAAAGGAACATTTGGTACTGTCTCAGCATTTTGAATCCATTTATGTGCTTTAATTTTGTTAACGCACGTACAAGAAAACAATTAATTAGCTGAGGAAAACACACTTTCAATGTAGTAAAAGGTAAAATGTCACTCTTTCAATTCTAGAAATTATGGAATTTTCGACCACCTGAAAGTGATCTTA
Organism: Ipomoea nil; assembly: GCF_001879475.1. NCBI lineage: Eukaryota > Viridiplantae > Streptophyta > Magnoliopsida > Solanales > Convolvulaceae > Ipomoea > Ipomoea nil. Next base: position 318,718 of record NW_017619484.1, read on the forward strand.
AATCAAGTCGAAAGTCTTGTTCCGACCACTTTTGGTATCCGGAAAAACATTTGTTGCTATTTCCGACCACTTTTTACTTTCGAATTGATATAAGATCACTTTTAGGTGGTCGGAAATTCCATAATTTCCAGTGACTTTTTTTTTTTTTGTTTAATTTGTAGAGATGAGAAGAAGCTACTATATATACATACCAAGAACTTCTTCAATAGTCATTCGACTATAAGGATTTGCGTCAAGCATTCCTTTGACAAGATCCTTTGCATCTTCTGAGATCTTTGGCCAAGGATCCCTCTTGAAATCTATATCTCCTCGCACTATTGCATGCGCTATTCCTTCTTCAGTTTCTGCATGCATAAATGCATGTGTTAATAAACCAAATTAAAGTGAAATTTTTTGGAAAAAAAAAAAGTAATAAATTTATAAATATATATATACCTGCCCAGAAAGGGGGAACACCGCATAGCAAGATATAAAGAATAACACCAGCACTCCATACATCAACTTCATGCCCATAATCACGACGAAGAACTTCTGGAGCCATGTAGTATGGGCTCCCAACAATTTCTTTGAAGCGTTGGCCTAACCATTTCATATGCATATAATTTGTGATGAATAATAATATTGTTATCGTATCAAATTATAATAATATAATTTTAATTTTAGTAGAATGAAGCTCAGCTCATTGAATTGTACTGCTCACTCACCGGGTTTGAAGAAGATGGAGAGACCGAAATCTATAGCTTTCAAGGGCGCATTTTCATTACCATTTGCATATAAAAAGTTCTCCGGTTTAAGGTCTCTGTGAATCACTCCATGTTTATGGCATACCTTAATTGAAGCACACAATGAAAAACAAAAAGATCATCGGTTGAAAAATAACATGTACATCCTTCAATTTGAATTTGAGAGAGAATATAATTTTTTGGGTCACTTGACAAACCCACCGTCACTGATAAACCAGGGTTTCCCATAGCTGACCGGCTCAAACCAAACCAATAGGGTTAGAATTCAAACACATGACCTTGTGGTTACAAGTTTGCATTGTTAGTCATCTTGATTGGGGATACCCTGAGATAGAGTATAATTTTGATTGCCATATGCTTAGCTCACTGGTTCAGTAGGCAGTATTTGAAAGGACTAAAGTGGATAGATTTTTTGTACGCACCTACATTTGGCCCTGTAGTCATTGAGATAGGGTGATTTACATCCTCTCACATGCTTTGTGAGGCGGCGGGCATTAGGGTTGGAGATTCAATTGGTGTTTGATTAATCAACTTTTTGTAATAGTTTATTGCTTCACAACGTTAAAATTAAAAAAAAAAAAACAATAATAATAAATTATAGCCAAGTCATTTTGCATGTAATCTGTTATCAATTAACAGTTAATTTATAACCAACTAATGTTATAAGCCTATCAAACCCAGCAACATCTATTTACCAAACACCCCTTGACCTTTTGAGAGAAGAATATAATTTTGATGGGAATGGAAATGGAACGTACCTGGATAACCTCAAGAATGGTCTTGGTGACAAGAGCGGCCGCTCTTTCAGTGTAATGGCCTTTAGCGACGATCCTATCGAAGAGCTCGCCGCCCTCGCAGAGCTCCATCACAAGATACACAGCCTCCTTATCTTCATACACCTCCTTGTAGCTCACAATGTTGGGGTGTTTGGGCAAATGGCGCATGATCTCCACCTCCCTCCTCACATCCTCCACGTCAATCTCCGTCCTCAGCTTGCTCTTCGATATCTTCTTGCACGCCACGCTCTCCCCCGTCTCCTTCTCCGTGCACAGGTACGTCACCCCGAACTCCCCCCTCCCCAGCTCCTTCCCGAACTCGTACTTCTTCGAAATCCCGTCCCCCGTCGCATTATGGCTCTCGTTCAGCACCCTGATCTGCCGAGAAATCTTCTGCGATCGAGGCGCCCGAGTCCGGCTGCCGCCCCCTCTCACGTTTTCCGGATCGATGGGCCGCCGGTTCCTCGGTCTTTTCATTGTCAGCGCCGAATGTAGCGAGACACAAGCTCCCATCTTCGATCAGATTATTATTATTATTATTGAATTGAATTATTCAATTTTCTTTCTCTACCTGATCTGATCTGATCTTTTATATATATATATATATATATATATATCAACCTTAGCTTCAATCCCTTCCTCTTTTGCTAGATTCTTTTGGATGCAATGTATGGCTCTTTTGGAAGGTTAAAGCATCCCAAAGAACCAAGAAAACATTAAGGAAGGAATTGAATCAAAGATATGATACAAGAATAAGTCCTAGTTTGGGATCTGAAGAGAGTGATGATTGGTGAAAAGAGGGGACGTATAACAACAATAGCTACAAACTTTTGTTGTTTGTCCCCTCCTTTTTCTCTTCGCCCTTTAAACGCCCTTTTATCTCTTTATGCTAACGTCTAGTCTAGTTATATGGGGGAAAATGATCGGTGAACAAACTACACCAAAAGCTTCTTCACACATTTTTAAGGGGGAATGTGGGGTTCATATATGATTGGATGCTAATTAACTATCATATGTTTCTTCCTAGGTACATTCTTCTTTGGACTATTACTTTTTCATCCCTAACTTTTTTACTTTTAAAACCTTTATAGCATATTTTGTTCGTAGAATACATAATTTTTGAGGAAAATAAGGAATGGATGTGAACTAAAAAGGACTGGGATTTCTATTTTTTGTTTAGTTCCCAAAGAGAATATAAATACTTTATGAATTGTATTTTAATATTGGGAAAATGGTCAAATAAGTCCTCCAGCTTTAAACAAGAAGAAAATTAGGCCCTTGAACTTTTGAAAGTTGCAATTAAACACTATAACTTATTAAAATTGTTAAAATAAATCTAATTTAGTTAGTTACTGGTTCGCAACTCGCAAGTCTTCGTTGACTGTCAATGATATGATCGGCGTCAGCTATCATTCACCGTCTCATAAAGTCGACCACTGCTCGACCGGATTGGGTCGCCTCCTCAATAGAGAAGGAGACAACCGGCCGCCTACATACTCCAGTAGAAGGCCATCCACCTAGTGGTCACCTTCTCCTGCAAAAGGTGACCATATGGGTCGCCTTCTTCAAAGGCAACCTGAGACCATCGCTTGTACCCGGAGTGTTGTTGAAGTCCTACCGGAATCCTAGTGACTTGTTATTATACGTCATTAACCCGTTCTGAGACTTCAATGCGCAAAAATAACATGTTCATGAGCTTATTAATTACAACTTTCAAAAGTTTAAGGTAATTACCTTCTCGTGTAAAGTTGGAGGACATATTTGACCATTTTCCTTTTAATACTTGGTTTGTTTGAAGAAAAGAAATAAAATAAGCACTCGAAAGAAATAAATACCCTCCATACTAAATGATACACAAAATTAATGTATATATTTATAATATATAACAAAAATAAGTTAGAGCAAATAATTTATTAACAAAAATATGTTATTTCTGAAAACTAATGAATAGTCTAATACTGAACCTCCCCCCTTTCCAAATAGTTATTCCGATTCCCTGTATAGGGAGTAGCTAATTCTCGATAATACGTACTATTATCAAAAACAAAATGATATAGAACAATAAAATATGCTTATTTTAGAATGTTACATTATTAGATTCAACGCCTATTCCATGAATCAAATATCTTATTATTATTTTTCATTTTGAAATGTGATCCATCAATTTGTGAGTGAATGGTTTAGTTTCTAATTTGTTGGTCGATTTTCTTAGGTGGGGGCCAAATTTTCAATATAATTTTTAAAATGCGGAACTATATTTATTTAGTTAGAAATTAATAGATTATCCTAAAAAAATTAATTAAGAGATTGACTAAAATGTATTTCTTTTTTATTTTTACCTAAGGTTTTAATCATTTAATTATATATCTAAATTAAACTACAAAAGTATTCACCCAATTTTATTGGATTTCCCTTGATAAGTGCGAATTCTCGTGGTTTTTATGTGCATTTTGTGAGTTGGTATTGTGGTTTTGTTGAATGATTTGGAAGTGTTGGAAAACGTAGTATATTAAGTACTATTTGGTGGTACAAATATATGGGTCCACTTATGATTTGGATTGAGTCAAAGTGGATTCATGATTCTTCTTGGTGAGACGAAGAGATCGATATATTGTACGCTCAAAATGGATAATGGGTGAATGAGAAATTGATTCCTCAAAATAGACTCATTTGAGTTGAAAAATGAAGGTGGAAAGGCTTGAAAGAAACACTTGTCTCACATTGGTTTGGGAAGTAAGTTCACCACTATATATATACAATACATTCTCGAAGAAGTTTGAATTGTATAGCATAGAGGTTCTCTCTCGCACGCATGGTAGTGAAAATCAAATCCCAAAATGAATAAACATTTCATTTTGGGAATAGATGATAACTAAAAAGGATTTCTATTTTATTGTTTAGTTCACGAAAAGAATATTATATATACTTTAGGAATTGAATTTTAATATTGGGAAAATGGTCAAATAAGTCCTCCAGCTTTAAACAAGAAGAAAATTAGGCCCCTAAACTTTTGAAAGTTAAAATTAAACACTATAACTTATTAAAATTAGTAAAATAAGTCTAATTTAGTTAGTTACCGGTTTGTAAGTCTTCGTTGACTGTGGTTGGCTATCATTGACCGTCATCGGCTACCATTGACCGTCTCAAAAAGTCAACCACTGCTCGACTGGATTGGGTTGCTTCCTCAACAGAGAAAGAGACAACCGGTCGCCTACTCCAGTAGAAGGCCATCCACCTAGTGATCACCTTCTCCTGCAAAAGGTGATCATCTGGGCCGCCTTCTTCAAAGGTAGCCCACGACTATCGCTAGTAGCCGGAGTGTTGTTGGAGTCCTGCCGGAATTCTAGTGACTTGTTATTATAGGTTATTAACCCGTTTTGGGACTTCAATGCACAAAAATAACATGCTCATGAGCTTAATTACAGCTTTCAAAAGTTTAAAGGTCTAATTATCTTCTCCCAAAGATCTAATTATCTTCTCGTATAAAGTTGGAGGGCATATTTGAATACTTTCTTTTTTAATACTTGGTTTGTTTGAATAAAAGAAATAAAATATGCACTCAAAAGAAATAAATACCCTCCATACTAAATGATACACTCAATTACTGTATATATATTTATAATATATAACAAAAATATGTAAGAGCAAATAATTTATTAACAAAACTATGTTATTCCTGAAAATTAATGAATAGTCTAATACCAAACCTCCCTTCCAAATAGTTATTCCCTTGTAAGGGGAGTATCTAATTCTCGATAATACTATTATCAAGAATAAAATGACTTATTGAATAATAAAATATGCTTATTTTTTAGAATGTTGCGTATTAGATTCAGTTCAACGCCTACTCCATGAATCAAATACCTTATTATTATTTTTCATTTTGAAATTAATGTGATCCATCAATTTGTGAGTGAATGAATGTTATCCCTCAAAATCCACTCATTGAACTCAGAGCATCATGATAGAGAGAAAGTCCCTGCATTGCTTACTTCTTCCAGCTGACATATTACAGAGTTAAAGTCACCCACTGCTACCCATGGTCCTTGTGGTTCGAAAAACTGTCCAGAGAGCTCCGAGAACAACCGTCTTCTCAAACTCTGGTCAGGACTGCCATACACCACGGTCATTAGCCATGGTTCAACACCATTCTCAAAAACCTGAAAAGAAATAAATTGAGCATGGGTGTATAGAATCTCAATATTCAGCGACTCCTTCCATAAAATCCAAATTCCACCCGAAAATCCTACAGTTTCTACCCTAACCCATTCATCAAAACCAAGACAAGAACAAATTTCATTAGCTTGAATGCCCGACACCTTTGGTTCAAGCAAACAAACAAACGAAGGATTATGCAAACGCAGGAAATGTTTAAGGGTGCACCTAAACGATTTCGAGGCCGCACCCTGACAATTCCAAACTAAAAAAATCATTCAACCTGAAATGAAGTTATGACTTTTAGCTTTCAAAGCTTCATTGCTCGTGGAATTCTAAGTAATTGCACCCGCTGAAACCAAGCTCGGTGAATTCACACTTGGTGATAGAAGCCAAGATCCAGATTTAAAAAATACAAAATAAAAAAATCTATATATACTAAGACTGGCTAAAAACGAGGGTTCACCTCTAGTTTGTTTTTATTTTTATTTATAAATTTATGCGATATACCAATAAAATGTTTTCATAAGACCACTTGGTATTGAGGCCCTATGTGAGGATAATAAAGTGATATATATATATATATATATATATATATATATATATATATATATATATATATATATATATATATATAGATGGTTGCATTCACATGCAAACCCCCTTAAAATACAAATGTGCGGACAAAATCTAACCATGTAAAAAGATGAATGGATTAGATGGACTCTTAGTTGTGAGACACGGATTGCTAATTACTAAAAGCAAGGGCAACACTGTGAATGCACCCAAGAATTTAAATATGGAACGAATTGTATTTGTATAATCTGTTATAATTAAGGAAGTTTAATAGTGGAAGGATTTGAATACACCACCAGCAACACATTTCCTTTCACGATTGAGAACAAGCGCTCAAACGTGCAACCATGGACTTTGGACCAGACGCGATGGACGATGGAAACCACAGAAATTACGAAACCAACTCAGGCTCCATGGATGATGCAAACCCAGGTAATTACATCATATACTTGAACACTATTATTGTATATCGTTTTAGTGTAGAGAACAACGCGTGATGCGTTTGTATTAATTTTTGGGGGATAGAAGTCGTGAAAATTTGAATGAGGGCATACATGTAGAGGACGTTAGTGAATTCTGTGAATACAAATGTGCAAAAATAAAAAGAGTGGAGAGACGAGGGGTAGGGCTGAAGCATTCTGATGCATGGAGTGCACACACTGATAGTCTCGTATGCACACAGCGGACCATAGGTTCAACACCGGGGCATTCACAGATTTGTTTGGTATATTGTTTGCAAACTTAACAGTGCTGCCGGAGCCGAATAATGCAACTAATATTTAAACAAATACACTTTTGATTATAGGCGAACAACGTATCACCCCCGATTATAATAGTTCAATTTAATGAAATTGTTTTACCGTGCGTGTTAATATTCACTCGTGGGTGCATGGCTGCTTAACGCTCTATGTGTGGTATAAACCATGATCTTTTTCATTTTTTGTTAACACTGGATTCGGAATGGTCGACTAGATGTAGAATTAGGACACTATATTATGTACACGGCTATGTATTTCTGTGTGCATGGCCAAATACAAGCATGTTAGTATTACATGTGTGTAAACTATCATCGTTTAATTTAATGAAATTGTTTTACATTTTATGTTAACATTCACTTCACCTGTGTGTGCATGGCTGAGTAATACTGTATGCGTTGTGTAAGACATGAGATTTTGGTGTTAACATAGGAAATTAGTGTTGTGGGCGAAAAACTGAGTAAGTAGCGAATTAGGGTGCGTGTGCACTGATATGCATTTTTTTGTGCATGGCAGAAACAAGCTTGTTACTATTAGTTGTACGCCTGTGTGCACAGATATTATTAATGTTGTATGTGTGTGCACTAATTACGAAACAACATAAACACTGCAGATACAAGCTTGTCTTTGTACAGTTCACTGGAGTGGACAACCATAAATGAAGCATTACATTTGGGGCAGGCCTCATTGCAAGAGAAGATGTGGAGTCGTATACTAAATTCATTTGAAGTTAAATTACATACTCATTAAACTTTTGAATTTTACCCATGGATGTTATATTTTTTGTTGATCTATGCACGCCGTTTAGTCCCATTGTGATGCGGAACAGGAATTGAGGAAATAGTAGAGAAATGGTCACATGCATGAAGTCTAAGAGACATAGAGTTTGGTGGCCACTTTTTATGGAAAATTTGAATTAGCTTTAAATGTTATTATTATCATTATGTTTATTTTATAATTCTCATGCATGTTTTAAATATTTGAAACTCTTCAGTTTTCTTAATTGTCTATTTAAACAGACGTTTGTATTAAGATGTTCAAGTTTGAATATAATTGAAAGTCTTTAAGTCTGAGTTATATTGTTTGTGTTCTTCCTGTTCTCCTTGTTCTACATCAGTTGGTATTCATAGCCTCAAGTTCCTAGGCGACAATCGAGATAGCGGCATAGCCCTCTCCACTTGTCACGACCCAAGATGGCACAAGGCGGTATCAACAACAAGGGTAACAACCCATCCTTCGGCGGTATCAACAACAAGGGTAACAACCCATCCTTCGGCGGTGACAGTGGAATGGATTGCCTTCGGGCAGCTTTTCAAGTATATAGTGAGAATGTTAATCATGAGTTTCAAGAAATCCGTAACATTCTTGCAAATATAAATCTTCAATTAGAAGGTAATGGTGCAACACCAGGCATTATCAATGACTGGAATCTGCGGGCAAAGCACGTGAGTAGAAATCGACTTGACAGCATCTCCATTACCATCCAAATCTTGAGCTACGCACTTTTAATGGAAATGTGGACACAAAAGCCTTTTTGGACTGGTGCTTTGAAGTGGAACACTATTTAGACATGCTGGAAATCCCCGATGACAAGCAAGCCAAATATGTTGCTTGTAAACTGAGAGGGGGAGCCTCTGCCTGGTGGGATATGTTGCAAAATAATAGGAGATACCAAGGGAAATCTCCAGTAAGATCATGGAGGAAAATGAGAAAATTTTTGATGAGTAGATTTCTACCACCTGACTATCAACAACATTTGTTTAATCAATATCAAAATTGCTTCCAAGGATTCCAGAGTGTCATTGAATACACTGAAAAGTTCTTTTGGCTAGAGACATGTTGCAATCTCTTTGAAACTTCGGAACAACAAGCTGCTCGTTATATAAATGGTTTGAGATGTGCCATACAGGAAAATATGAGCCAAAATCATGCTTGGTTCGTAGATGAGGCTTACATTATGGCTTTGCAAGGTGAAGCTATTGTTTCACAGTCCAACCAACAAAAGCCCCCAACAATTGTACACCCATGGTCTTCAAATTATGAGACATTACAGCACACTATTTACAACAATTCTTGCAATTTCCAGTCTGTAGCCATAAATAATGCAGACCCATCTAGAATAACCCCTTCAACAAAGTCGAGCGGCGAGGCCTCTCCAAAGAAACCATACCAGAACTCTAACACCACACTGATAATTGGAAATTGTTTCAACTGTGGGGAACTAGATAATCATTGCTCAGACGAGTGTAGAATTCGAATGTCTGCTAATCTCACAAAAGAATATGTTGAAGATGATGGAGAAGGGGATGTCTATGGGGAATTCAACGTTAAAGTTGCAGAAGTAGGAAATCCTTTAAATTCTTGTATGCAGCGCCTTTTATATGCAGAAGAGAAGAGTCCCAACCAACACAACATCTTTAGGGCCTACGGCAGCATGTTCGGTAAAGTGTGTAAGCTTACCATTGATGATGGAAACTGCCATAACATCAATTCCAACGTCCTTGATCGGCACCTTGGCTGGGAAATTGACACTCAACCAAAAATGTACACAATGGAGGTTGATAAAAGTTATGAAGACATTTTAAGGTGGGAGGTCATTGGTGTTGCTGTGTACCCAAAACAACCCATGTCTGCTAATGGTTACTGGCGTCAAGAAAATTCTAGAGATTTGAAGATTGAAGCTTCAGAAAATGTCATGATACAAAGGGAAATCAAAGACAAGATAACATCTACTGGCGGTAAACATAGGACCCGAGCATTTCATTGCAAACAAGTTTTTACAATTAGCAGGGAGGTTATGCTCTTTTTAAGAAAGAAGTTTGCGCCTGCAAGAATATCTCACAGATTGAATCCTAAGAGATATGGTTATTTTAAGGTACGAAAAAAACAATTAATTATGTTTTTCATAGTGAAAAAGGAAATTTGAAGGTACTATGCTATATTTTCATATATTACTCCAATGAGGTAACACTGTATTTTGACGACTCCGGACAAGTCTTTTGCAACCAAGGGAGAATGTATTTTGACGACTCGGGACGAGTCTTTTGCAACCAAGGGACAATGATGCGGAACAGGAATTGAGGAAATAGTAGAGAAATGGTCACATGCATGAAGTCTAAGAGACATAGAGTTTGGTGGCCACTTTTTATGGAAAATTTGAATTAGCTTTAAATGTTATTATTATCATTATGTTTATTTTATAGTTCCCATGCATGTTTTAAATATTTGCAACTCTTCAATTTTCTTAATTGTCTATTTAAACAGACGTTTGTATTGAGATGTTCAAGTTTGAATATAATTGAAAGTCTTTGAGTCTGAGTTATATTGTTTGTGTTCTTCCTGTTCTCCTTATTCTACATCACATTGTGCACACATGCTAATAAGTACTCAGCCAATAAGCTAATAATGAACTACGCACTTGTGTGAAATATATTTTGATTTTATCCATAGTTGTACTTTGTTTTTATGTGGACGCACACTATTTGAAGCCCGATATAAAAACTAACCGTATAAGATAATTTTGAACTTGTATGTGTTGTGCAATTTATTTACTTTTTAATCCATGACTAGTGGTGCGTGCACACAGTTTACTACTACTATGCACCCATGTGTAGATTAAATATGCATATTAGCTAAACAGTCCATACTACAGTAATGTAAAATTGAGGTAGTTATTAGCCATGGCCAAAAGTTATTTCGTTGCGCAACCACAAAACTCAACACACGCAAATAGTGAAGAAGTAATTCTTTATGGAATACTTTAAAATGTGCACGCACACAAATTAAAAGCAATGGGGGCACAGGTAATTTTCGAACTAAGCCTACCAGCTACGCGTGAAGAAGGCCATGTTACGAATTGCATTGAGGAGTGCGTGCACACAGATTACAACCATTGTGCACACGTATATTCAATTTGCACGATCATTAATGAATACTAAACTAGCCATTCCCGTGAAATTAAATGAGTTATTATCCATGAATGAAATGTATCAAACTGTGTTGGCTTGCACATACGGTAATATAAAAGTACGCATTCGGTCATAATCCCAAAACAATATCACCGACAACAGTATAAAAATCAAAAGAGAAAGCCAAAATCTGAACACAAAAAAGTCTGAACTAAAATCCAATAGAAGAAGCAAACGAAAGACCACTACGGAGCCCCTGAAATAGACGACACGAACTGATACGCCCGAGAGATATTCCTATACTTATGTAGATTGAATTATGAAGTTGCAAGTTCATTCATGTAGCGTAACCTCAACTTCTTCAGCTGCGCAACGTTACCTTTACTCAGCCCACATCCCCATCTAGCCACTCCTTACCATACATAACTCTCCATGCGAAACATAACATACACCCCACAGTCAACCTTGTTCTTTCCATCCCGCCAGCTCATCTGCATGTGCTTCGATTCCAAACACGCACAAATCGAAGACCTTGCTGGATCAATGCATGCAAAGAATTCCATAAGCATGACCAACTGCAACAAATATGCATAGAGCCGAATGAATACAAAGAAAAAACGGAAAACAAAAAGTTGTACAAGTACAAGACCTAGAACAATATAACCCATACCAATTCATCGAGATAATCACCATACTTCAGCTGCTTGTTAGACTGAAGAGTCGAATTGTCAATTATCTCATACCAGAAATTACGAAAATCAATGCACAATAGAAAGTAGTGCCCCTGGCGTAGGATTGGGAACATAGTTGCTAGTTCATAGTAGGTGTGCACTAGCCACTGCACAACTCAACAAAGTTGCTAGTTCACCATTATTAGCTTATACAGTTAGTAAATAAATAGATGTGTGCACTTTGGGGCCAAATTGTGTGTAAGCACATAATATATAAATTTAACAATAACGATTAAATTCGAAAAGCCCAGGAACATGATTAAGCTCTGTAATTAAGAAAATTGGAATTGAAATTAGGCTCCACCATAGCACTACTTTCTCAAGGCACAAATTGGAATTGAAATTGACGAATTATCACTACCAATTAAACAAAGTGCATGTGAATTAAAGAAGAAAAAGAACCAGAAATATATTGCTAAAGCCGAACAGACATTAATAAACAATGTATTTCATCATTACTCATTAGCAATTCAACCTACTGCATTGGAATAAAAGGATTGAATTAAATCCTCAACATATAAATAAAAGGAGGAAACCAGAATGTTGTTGCGCCACTCACTGGACTCAAATGCTTGGAGACGAAATTAATGCTTGGAGACAAGGCTGCCGCCGAACCTAATTCTATTGTTGCGCCGAAAATTGCAAAAGAAAATCGCCGTCACCGTCCAGATGAACTAATACTGAATGAATTCGCAGTCGCCGACCGGAGATCATCCGGGGTATATATAAAAAAAAACCCGGGCAGCAGCCCCTACCCCCAGAACCACTCCCCAGCTTCGCACAACAACCAAAACGGCCATCCCCGCCACCACAATCCCCCTACCAGACCCAACCACCACACCACCCCTACTAGCGTGCCACCCTTGCACCCACACACACCTACCCAGACCCAAAAAGGACCAAAAAAAGGAAAAAAAAAAAAACCCTAAATCAACTAAATTACCCCCGAATCCCGCCGTCGAGTAAATACACCACCGTCCCACGCCACACCTCCCTCCCCACACACGAACACACAGAAATAGCCCCCCCCCCCCCCCCCCAACAGACGACAGTTGTCGAACAAAAGAAGAGGATACAAACAGCAAAACCAACCGAAAACGACAAAAGGGTACAAAAAAAGTACCTCGATCTACCCTCCGATTTGGTAGTCCCCGTCGCTTGGCTCCACCTCAGCCCCCACTGACGACCATCGTCCACCGCTGATGAAGAATCCGAATCTAACGGCGTGGGAGGCAGGTCTTCGACAATAGTATGGCAAAGAGAGAGAGAGGGAGAGATCGGGTAACATAAACTTCCTAATGCTGATTGAATCCCAATAATTTAATGCAATTAAACATTAGTCAAAACCCAAAACTACCCTCCCTAATCTAAATATATGCGCTTGGTCAATTAAAATATGCAAAACTAATTAAATAAATCTCATCCATCCAATTCCAAGATCTAATGATCCTAATTAATCCACACGTTTGTATTTTAAGACCTGTTTGTATTTGAATATAATCATATATATATATATATATATATATATATATATATATATATATATATATATATATATATATATATACAAATTATAAGTCTGTGTGTTTAAGAAATATCATACATGTTATATAATATAAATATTCAACCCACATAAACTCCAGAAGAGTCACAAAATTATTGTATAAAATGTTAACTATAGTGGTGACAATCTTGAAGATTGTATTATATCTCCTCTCTACATCTTTTGAAACAATAATTTTATAGAACTTAAAGATTGTTATCTTCAGGGGAAGACGGGAAGCACATTCACTCGAATCAATCATGTAGATTAGGTCTTGAAAGACTAACAGTTGTACTTTTTGCAACATATACATACCATGTACTTTTTTTCTCACTAGTTTTTTTTTTTTCCCATTGGATTTTTCTAGTGTGGTTTTTAACGAGGCATGCGTATGATGTAGTAATGTCAATGGAGGGAAAAGTTGCAAATAAATACTTAAATTGACGAACCCCCAGCCTTGAAGGCTTATGGTTGTACTCAGTTTCCCTTAACTAAGTTTTTTCTCACAGGATTTTCTTAAGTTAAGGTTTTTAATGAGGCAACCGAAACAATATATAAATTACCCATATATCGTGTACTCTTTTCTAGACTAGGTTTTTCTAGCGAGTTTTTAACGATGAGATAATGTCCAAGGGGGGGGGGGGGGAGGGGGGTGGTGTTATAATTGTTATTTAGTGTGTCAACAACAATGTCTTCCCCAACGGCAATTTATATCGTGGATCAGAATCCACATAGCATTATGGACCCTAGATCGAAACGACGAAGCTAAGTACAGAATTCATACTCGTAATGTACAAAATTTCATACCACAAGACATACACATGTTATATATTTACTTATTTTTAAATATGATTTAGGTACATAATTTGTGTTTATAGACACAAAATTTCACAATACAAGACACAAAAATTCATAAAGTAAGATACAATTACTAATTTGTTTCTAGTACAGAATTTATACTCTTAGGGGTCGTTTGATTCATGGAATTTTAGATTACTTTAAAAGGGAATATTATATTGCTAGGAATGCTGAATTCCTTGGAATGTTAGATTCTTGTGTTTGGTTAAAACTGAGATATGTAATATAAAGTTGTTTGGTTTAAGGGTTCAAAAAAAATTTCATGTATTTCAATAATGAAGTTCAAAAATTTTGGTATTAACTTGCACTGCAAAAGAACCAATTCTTATATTAACTTCACTACAATACTGAGTATGTGTAGTGCACTTCAATTTTGTATTAACTTTCACTGCAAAAGAACCAATTCTTATACTAGGTAGAATGGAAATCAGTAAGAATGCAAAAATATTTGCTCATTAAAGGAGGAGGGGAAAACTAACATTAATAAGGATTATAAAATCAGTAAACCATGTTTTCTCCTACATATATACTTAACAAAAAGTGAATGCATGGTAGAGTTTGTAAAATTAAAGAGCAAGGGAATCTTACATTACCTAAGGAAATCAAGGATATCACATTCCCTTCAAAATAAGGAAAAAGCTGATGGGGAGGTTAAATCTTATTCCATGGGAAGGTTAGATAACTCCAACCAAACACAGGAATGTCCCATAACCACCTAAAGATCAGATAAGCCTTGTTATCTTAGATAATTTGAACCAAACGCCCATCTTAAGGTACAAAATTTCATAACACAAAATTCAAAAAACTCACAACATAAGACACAAACATGAATCAAGGTCTATTGTGCAATGTGAATTCTAGTCTATGGTATAAGGATGTTCCCCAACAGCATGAAGTTGTTTGTCAAGCACATTTTCACATCCCAACCCATTCTCAACAATGGGTTATTGATTGTTTGCATCAATCTCAAACTGAAAGTTGCAAGGTGGCAACCCACTAAACTACAAGTCTAGTAAAGGAAAAGTGAATATAATACCCCAAGCACCAAAACTTAGAGGAGAAAATAAAATTACAATAAATCCAAGCATGTCTAAAGTCACAAGATTCTTTGATAAGTGTAACATTGAAGCTCTGAGGGTTTGAGCGTATACTCTTTTTTTCTTCAATATGATTACTTTCCCACAAGATTTTTCCTACCAAAGGTTTTTAATAAGGCATATAAAGGTTCATCCATTATGGTAATTAATCCAAGGAGCTAACAATAACTTGGAGCCTAAGCCTCACTTATAGATATTTTTTTAAAGTCTTTAGCGATTATGTTTCTTATCTCGATATATCATTATAGCATATAATCTAAATCTAAATATTAATAAAATCTTCTCTAGGACTGTGCAAACCCGACCCAACCCGTGTAATCCGTCCGATCCAAAATCCGACACCAAGCCAGCCGACTCGCTCCGAATCCGAATCGCCATATCCGATCCGCAGGCCAAACGACGTCGGATAAGTCAAATTGGATAGGGTTTGGTTTTTTTTGTATCCGATCCTTCCAATTATCCGAAGTTTAGTAGGGTTAGGGTTTTCCTATATACTACACGACGTCGTTTAAGGTTAGTATATATGTATGTTGAACGCTAATGAGTTCCATTTGCGGAGTCGCTACTCTCTCTCTCTCTCTCTCTGAGACTTCTCTAGTTCTCTTCTCTGAGTTCTCTCTACTCCTCTCATCCTCTGACCTCTCTCTACTCTCTGAGAGTCTGAGACTCTGAGTTCTCTCTACTCTCTAGTCTCTCTGTTAGTCTGTTGTCTCTTCTTCTCCAATAGACGATAGTCTGAGATTCTGACTTCTCCGATACTCCGATAGTCCGATTGTCTGATTGTCCGGTGGCCGGTGCCCGTTGGTGGTGGAAGCCCTTCTCGAGTTCTCATGGTGATTATTGAGTAGAGGCCCTTGTTCTCCGGGAAATATTAAGGGGAAACCAAGTAAAACACAAACCCTAGTTTTTATTTTTATGATTTGTTGATTTTATTCACTGCATGTTCTTATAATTGTGTTATATTATGAATATGTTGTGATCTATGTTGTGATCTATTATGGTGGAAGCTGTTGTAATCTCAAACCCTAGTTTTGTAGTTATGATTTATTCATTGTATTGTGATATATTCTGTAGGGTTGTGTGCAAATCCGATCCAACCTGCTAATATTGCATTATTGTGAATTTGTGATATATATGTTCTGAACTTCTGAGTTCAGATATATTTTGTGTTTCTGATATTCTGATTTCTGATATAATGGTGGAAGCAGTGTGATTTTGTAATATTATGCGATCTATTGTGATGTCCCTTTAAAAGTTAAAGGCTTGAATGTGAAATTATCAAGTTTCAAACTTGAAATTTTCATTTATTCGTGGAAGCCATTAACTGAAATCCAGATGATGATGAACTGGATACAGTTCTTGAATCTGGATTTCTTTGACTATGTTTATTGATGTATGACCCTTAACTGAATGTAAATATGTAATTGTGAAATTGTGAAATTGTGAAATCTTGATAAATTAATGATGACACAAACAAGTGCCTGAATCTTGATTTCTTTGTATGTTTATGTGATTTTTGTCTTTGTTGAATACTTGAGTACTTGATTTGTTAGACCTTTATCATTTATCATTCCCATTTGTTTTTTACTTTTGTAACTTGTAACTAATTACTTATCCTTATCTGTTTTGCAGAGTTGCCCACTGGAGCTGCATCTACTCTACCATCAATGCTGCCATCCATTCCTGTAATGTGTTTAACTAATTACTTATCTTTATCTGTTATGGTGTTGTATTGTTGTTTGTTGTTGGCCTTCACAAGATGAAACTCTAAGAGTCTAACTGTCTAAGAGGCTTGGCAATTAACATTTCCATAATAGAACTTGAGTTGAGCACTACTGTCTACTGAGTACTGATGTCCCATTTTTTCCATTCTGGATTTCTGGTATTCCTCTGAATTGATCTCTGTTCAGTTTTAATGCACTACTATTTATTTGGCTGGCTATGATGATGCTTCCACCTTTGTCTGAACAAATGGTATGGTGTTGCTATGTTGCTCATGTGCTATTATAACACATTTGAGCAATTTACCCCTATTATTACTTGAAATGAAAAATTACAATCTGAGCCTATAAGGCCATTAGTATTGGATTAGTAAAATGACTTTTTAAAATCCAAATGAAATCCGAAATCTTAATAAGGGCTAAAGTCATCCTAGCAAAATAAGTAAACCCAAAACCCAAAACTCCAGTTCACTAGCAGATTCTGTTTCTCCATTCATCAATTGATTTTAGTGTATGGTGAAAATTTTCAAAGCTGTAACACCTTAATAATTTTCATCCTAGCATTTATTGAGGTGTTACATGTTTTATTTTGTTGTTTTACTAGTTATTACCCAACCACCTGATCAAATCCTAAATCTTAATAAGGGCTAAAGTCATCCTAGCATTTATTGATTTTAGTGTATGGTGAAAATTATTAAGGTGTAATAATTTGTTTCAGTTATTTAATTCTTAATGACTTTTTAAAATCCAAATGAAATCCGAAATTCAATCCATAAAATCCGAAATCTAATTTAACATATCCGATAGGTTTTTGAAACAAAAAATAACAGATTGGATTAGTAACATGAAATCCAAAATCCGATCGGATGGACGGATTACATATCCAATCCGTCCGTATCCGTCCAATGCACAGGGTTAATCTTCTCTCCTTTATATTTTTGTCTCTTCATTATTGTTTTTCTTATTTGGCTCTATTATATTTACATTATCAATTGCATCCCAAAACAAAAACGATCCTACAATTCACGCGAGAAAACATTTCAATTCACGCGAGAAAACATTTCAATTCACAATATATTCAAAATATATCTAAGTATTAAAAATGTTACATAATTTGACTGTCAAAAGATTCAAATGTTCACCTAATCAACCCTGAGCAACGCTCTCTCTACTATAAAGAGATGCCAACATCAGAAGTGAAAGGGGAAAATGAAATATCAATCCAAGTTAGAAGATTTCAAGGCAATTTGCAACAAAAATGCAAATATTCAAATCCAACTGTTAAGTTCCAGTTTTTAAATTCAAGTATTCAAATATCATATACTAAATTCAAGTTGTTCAAGTCCATTCAAGCCAAATTTGTCCATGACAAGTTTTGATCTTCAAGTAATTTCTAAGTGCTTGTGAAGTATTTGACTTCAAATCATGCAAAGAATGAATGCTAAATTACATATTTTCTTGTACCAAAATTTCAATGTACAATAGACTTGAGATTTTCTATATTCACACCCCCATTCCCCAACAATAACCTCTTAATTTATAATTTATCATATTCTACTATTTTGATTTTACAGGAGTACTGTATGACCTATTTTGGTGCAGCAAAGGGTTGCAATCTTGTGTCGAAGTCCCCCGCCCCACCCACCCACCCCAAAATTTTCTTTTTCCAATGATTGGTTGTGTCATTAATCATTACATACTACATCGATCAAGTAAAACCAGTTCATTACGGCACAAAGGTTTAATGATTTAGAGGACTTCCAAAAACCATCATCTTTAGAGTACTCGAACAAGCCCCGTGAGAGTTGAGTATAGGTAACATCTGCCTTGTTTCAAAGCTATCAAAACGTGTTTTTTTTCACAATCCCAAATATGGCAAGGGCAAGATTCCTGCATTTGCATTTTGCAGACATCAAAGTTATAGCATACCAGACATCTGATATTCAATAAAAGATTATGAAGAACTTGCCTAAAGGAGAGGCAAAAGTAACATTGTATTATTTTCACTACCAATGTAATAAATCCAACTACCTATAGCGTTCTCGGTTTCATTACTTGTCTGTTTTACAATCTTTGGCTCGAGCCTATTCTTTGATCACTTTTCCTATTCAAATTCCCCAAGAGTTCTAAATTTTAGTCTTCGAGTTTGATTGATTTTTAATGTTTTTTTTTTTTCAATATATAAATTGCATTTGCAAATGTTAAACTAATTAACATAAACTTTGTCAAAAACATAATGAATCATGCTTCATTATTTGAGTCAGATGTAAAGCACATTCTTCTTTCCTCTCAATCAGTGCCAGTAAAAGAGGTTGACTTACCTTGTGCCATCTTCCAAGGATTCAATACAAGGTTCATCATAATTCGTAGTAGGAAACTTAGCACAAGTAAGCACGAAAGACTGACACCTGCAAATGGAAAATTGTCAACATATTATTATTTTTCTAAAAAAAATGCAATGTTTACAATTAATGATCTTGAATGGTCAACAAAAAAAAGGCAAAGAAACAAGATAAAGATACCAGGGAGTAGTACAGTTGAAACTCTGCTGGCTGATGTATGCATCACTCAATTTGCTGATATAGCACAACCTTGGATGTGCAAAAATGGAAGATAAATAAATAAGTTGGGTATCTTTGCAACAAAATAAGCCAAATAAATGCACTTGCTTCCCAACTATGCAAACAAAAAGGTACATACTTATGATATGTATTTGATAAGGTTAATGGGGGAAAGAGTGTAGAAACTGTCATGTTATGAAGATTTATTAGGTGACTACAACTAGACTTAAAATAAACAGAAGATTGTAAAAATTTGATTCACCATAGTTGCATCAACTCCATACACTAAAATCAATAAATGCAACTGAACTAAAAGCAAACCCAAAACTCCAGTTCACTAGCAGATTCTGTTTCTCCATTCATCAATCTTAATAAGGGCTAAAGTCATCCAGAGCCATTGAACTACTAATTCTTTCTTACTCAAGTTCATTTTGGTCTCATGCTCTTGTATTTCCTGTTATTACCGTGTCATCTTCCTTAACTCCCTCTGTCCCATTTTATCTATCCTACTTACTATTCATTGGTCAAACCAACTATTTCTTATTTGTTTATTTTCTTTATTATTTTTTACTTATTTTTAAATTTAATTTTTTGTGTTTAATAGTACTTTTAGTATAGTTTCTAAATATATAAATTTTGTATACTAATACTTAACTTAATATTATGAAAAATGGAGTTAAAAATAACTTCAGTCAAGCATCGTTAACCGAACCAGACACATAAAATGGGACGGAGGGAGTATCTATTAATTAGAAGTATTAATAAAGAAAATAATTCGAACAAGTAGAGATTAACACACACACACACACACACACACACACACACACACACACACACATACACATACATGCATATATGCACGCAGACGCGCACGCGCACACACACATATATCCTTTGAGCTATAGAAATCGATACTTTATTGGATAAAGAGTTGCAAGGCTTATAACCTAGCTCCAGATGGATGGGTTTCTGAACTGAGCTGCCATTGCTTCAGATAGAAATCTGACTAGGTTCTCTTTCTCAATTTCCTTTTCCTTCCTAAGCTCAAGATGTCGAACCTGTCCCGCAAGTAATTGAATAACATCATTTTATCAAATACCATTTGCAACTACGAATGAAGAAATAGCAAAAGTTCACTTTCTCCTACAAAAGTTCATTTTAATCATACAAATTGTTCTTGCAATATTCCTCAATAACCAAGTCAAAACACACACACACACACACACACACACAAAAACAAAAAACAAAAACAAAAACAAAAAGTGATATGCCCATTTCCTTCGAAACTCAGCAAATAGAGGGTGGTGTTACTTCACTCAACGCAGATGCTACACCATTCACAATCATTGTTGATCACCAACATGTTTCAGTCGATCAACCTCATCTTGATGATAATCCAACTTGGGATCTAGTTTCTCTCCCAGCTAGTAAGAATGTTATTGGGTGCAAGTGGATGTATATTGTGAAATGAACCCCGATGGGTTTGTTGCTAGGTTGAAGGCACTTTTGGTGGACAAAGGATATGCTCAAACATATGGGGGTGCACTA
Source organism: Ipomoea nil (assembly GCF_001879475.1). Lineage (NCBI taxonomy): Eukaryota > Viridiplantae > Streptophyta > Magnoliopsida > Solanales > Convolvulaceae > Ipomoea > Ipomoea nil. The sequence continues at coordinate 339,690 of NW_017619484.1, forward strand.
TATGGAGACCTTCTCTCTTATAGCTAAGTTAACTTCAATCCATATGTTTATTTCTTTAGCTACAATTAATCATTGGGCGTTGTATCAATTACTCCGTAGATGTTAAAAAAACTTTTTTGCATGGTGATTTGTCTAAATAAGAATATATGAAGCAACCACCTGGGTTTGTTGCTCAGGGGTAGTACGGAAGGTATGTAGATTGAAGAAATCTTTGTATGGTTTGAAATAATCTCCAATAGCATGTTTTGGGAGATTTTTTTTTTTTGGGTGTACCCAGGGTTTCCACCGTCGGACATAGTGACTAATCCCCTCGCTAAATTGTACTACTAATTGGGAGATTTAGCAGTGTCGTCATTGAGTTTGGTATGCAGCAGAGTGTTTGTGGTCATACTGTCTTTTTTAAACATACTAACTATGGATCTATTATGTTGATAGTGTATGTTGATGATATAGTAATCATAAATTCATAGGTTGATGACATAGGAGGGATTGAGGCACTTAAGTCTTTCCTCAAAGGAAAGTTCCATAAAAAAGATTTGAGTGTTGAAGTATTTTCTGGTATTGAAGTTGTTTGCTTAAAAAATAAATAAAAAATAATAATAATAAAAAAATAAAAAAAGAAATTCTGCTGGAGGACACTAGATTGTTGTGGTCAAAACCCTGTGAGATGCCCATGGATCACAATGTTAAACTTGTAGTCAGAGAGGGGGGGTTCCTTGACAATCCTGAGAGGTATAGGAGGTTAGTGGGAAAGCTGAACTACCTTACTATTTATTACCTGTCTAGATATCACTTTCCCGCTTAGTGTGGTGAGTCAATTTATGGAGGCCACAACACAACTCATTGGGACACAGCAGTTTATATTGTGAAATACCTGAAGGGTGTTCTTGAGAAAGGAATTTTGTATGCTGAACGTGGAAATGTTAACATTGAAGCTTTTTTAGATGCTGATTGGGGTGGGTCACCGACATGAGGTCTACAATGGAGTACTGTGTGTTTTTAGGAGGTAATTTGATTTCATTGAAGATTAAGAAGCAGTGTAGTCACTCACTCGAGTGCAGAGTCTGAATACAAAGCGATGGCTCATGTGGTTTTTGAAGTAACATGGATACATAATATTCTTGGAGAGATTGGAGTAAGAGTGCATGTGCCAGTGACCTCATGGTGTGATAGCAAAGCAGCTACACACATTAAAAGTAAACTTGTGTTCTATGTGTGGACTAAGCATATTGAGGCGGATTGTCATTTTGTGCCTGACAAGATTCAACAATGATTAGTTTCTGCTGCGGATGTGCAAAGTGGTGAACAATTAGCAGATTATTTATGAAAGTGCTTAATAAAAACAGGGTTTAATACTCTTTATATTTGTAACAAGTTGGGCATGGTTGAATTCTATGCTCCAGCTTGAGAAAGAGTGTTGAGAGAATCTAAGGGAGGTTAGAGAGAACTACTCTTAGCCTTTGCTTCAAATTCAAAATGTGTAGTTGGTAGGCTGAGGCAATGTATAATTGTATATATATATATATATATATATAGCTATTTTCCTGTATAGTGTTATACACAGTGGAATACACTTCAACATTCAATGAGTCGACAGTGTAAATATACCTACTTCAGAGCAAGAAATAGATAGAACAATAAAATCATGAAAGAACATAGAACAGTAAACTTACCATAACGGAGCAAGAAATAGATCGAACGATAAAATCACGAAACAACAAATAAGTTACCTTAACAGAACCCTGTTGAGCAACGCCAGTGTCAGTGATGATGACAAGGCATTTGATGTCATGCTCATTAGCATATTCATATTGTTCAGTGAGGCTGGGATCATGCAGTGGTACAAATTCAGCCTGTACAAATGGATTTTGAACGGTAAGATGACAAAGTGGCCATGATCAAAGAAAATACCTAACGAAATACAATCACAAACCTTGATATTTTCCTCCCACAGCTCAGCCACTAGTTCCATCCTCTCTACCAATAAGCCACCACCTCCTCTTGAACAAACAAGAACCTTAGTCCCCAAATCATTTCTGCATAATCTATGATTTAGAAACAGAAGCCTGATTAATGACTTTCATCAATGAGTATAGATCAAAAAGAAGTACCTGCAAGGTCGAAGATCTAGAGAAACATGTTGCAAAATTGTCTCTAGAGCAAGACTAGTGCCAACCGCGCCAGGGGTGTTTGGTTTCTACAAACACAATCCATCACAAACATGAAATGTAAAGAATAGTAAAACACATAAAAATCTCAAAATCTGGCTAATGATTACCATAACTGCCTCCCAAAAACCCCTGAATTATAAAATTGCTAAACAGTTCCCTATTAACTCAAAAAAACACATGAATTTAAATTATTTTGACAATGGTGGTAGGTCTTCCCAAACAGGCCCATAGTATTTTGTTTGTGCCTTCTGATTTCCTATCTTAAATCATTTTTCGGAAGTAAATGTTACAGTAATTTATCAAGATGAAGAGTAAAGATAATTTTATATCCAAAAATCTCCTCTTTTGGAGATTAACAGCAATAAACTTTTTTAGTTGAGAAAACATCAATGCAATCTACGCCATCATTCTAGTTTAATGGTGATTAAAGAAATTCAAGACCCATAACATGATCGGATTCTATTACATCTTCATTTTATTTCCCTTAATGTCTCATGATATTTGGATAATTTTACAATTTCATCTTCATTTAATGTCCCTTAATGAATGTTTAATCAATGTTTTGCAAACAAAAATAGAAATAATGGAGAATAATGGATATTCTACTAACATATTCTGTGTCTCCAATGTTATGGAACAGATGGTCATAACGTCCACCAATAGCAAGTAATGTTCCCTCCATGCTAGGGCTATTATTTGCCCGTAAATATATCTGTAGCAATAAGATGCACAATCAATCAATGAAACAAAGTTGAATTTATTATTGGCAAATTGATTTTGAAAGCATTAACATAATTAGATGCATGAATTCTTGGTGTGAAAAAAACTTTGAAGTTCATGTAATAAACAAATGGAGCTTGAACAGACCCATATTTTGGTTATTTATGTTCAAGAACATGCTTGTTTACATGTTCGTGGATAAAATTAAGATTTCCAGTTAACACTATGACCCCTAGTAGTTTATATAGGAAACCAAGGGTCAAATCCTTGTGTGAAATTGATGTAAAGCCAAGTGTACAAGAGAGTGACAGAGAGCATTGTACTGACACCTGGAAAAACAAATTCCTGTGATAACTTTCAGTTGGCGGCATTAGTGCATCTACATAGACACGCTTGTCTAACTTCCAAACTCTTAAATAGTTAAAAAGCTCAGACATTTCATCAAGTGCCTTGTGCGTGGACTTATCTGCAAGAGTTCTAAAGAATAAATATCATTTTATTGGACCTATAATCAGATGTGGAATTGGAATCAGCACCATACCAGCAGGAAGGGCACCTCTTAGTCGTGGAAGGGCCTGATCAGCAACCACACAAAATCTCAACCCAACAGTTTGTAATCTGTTTAGTACAGTTTCTGCAAGATTAAGTTCCTGAAAAGGATACTCATGAGAGCATTAATTAAAATTGAAATAAAACAAGAAGGCTAAAAACACTATGACATGGAAACATGGCCTCTTACAATCACCATTGCAGGTGGCCATAAAAAGAGGAACCAAGACTTCAAAATACTTGATGCAAGAAAACATTTGGTATAAGTAATAACAGCATATTAGCATCTCTATTATAAAATGATTAGTCTCACAAACCTGTCGAAGTTGCCTTCGTGTTTCAACCCATTTTCTCTTTCTTTCAGAGGACTGTGGACGCAAAGATCCCAGCACAGAGATAAGCTTCATGGAGGAAACAATAGATAAAATTCAAGATCTTCATGTCAACCCATTTAAAATACTTAAGCATTTGCTGAGAATGGAACTTTGAACATAAGTTGAGAACTTCCAGTTGGAATATATTGATTCTCATTCACGTTCACAACAAAGGGATAATACAATACATAAGGCAACCTAAAAACCGGAACCAGACTAATAAAGAAAATTGCACTTTTGGGATACATGTTAATCGATATAGTCCCTTGTGATATTAATTCTCAACTTTAAGCACAAGTTTAAATTAGTCAGTACATCAAGTTTAACGGTATAACTTACAGACCAAAAGTGCAACTATCCCAAAATTTTAAAATGGGAAATTTGCATTTTTGCTCTCTAATTATGTGCATATAGTTATTATAGTAATTTTAGTCCCAAAAAATAAATTAAAAAATTAAAAAATAAATTAAAAACCCTTCTCCCTCCATAAGCCCACTCCTTAATAATCTATCACCTATGCACAACAAATGACTTCATCAGCACAAGAACATCAAGAGTACAAAGTTTAACTGTTTAAGTGAACAAAAGAATTAAAATGACACAGCTTATCACCAATGGCCAACAGATCACAAAACACAATGAACATTCATCTCTTCCATGTTAACCACATCACATGTACCACTCTTTCTGAGAGCATTCATGTCTTCCTATTGTAACTGTCTTTCCCAAGGCTCTAAAGCACTCTCTCCGCTTTCTCATTAGATTGGTGATATCCAATCGTTCAAACAGTTTTTTTTTTTTTTTATTGCTTAAACATACCCTGTCCCTAGATGAGGATTTTTCTAAAATCCAGGGTTCTACCATGTAATGAGAAAAATAAAATATCATTCATTTTAGAAAATACATGTACAATATATACATATGGGTCAGCACATTAGGACTAGGCTTTCATTCTAAGAATTAATTATTAAATATTTATCTTCCACACACCTCATCACATGTTGACTTGATAATTTTGTACAAACGAATCACGCAAAAATATTTTTTATGAGTAGTGCATGAGAATTGAACTCAAGACCTTTTACCTATTCCAATACCATATTGAAATGTGTTTTCCACCTCAACTCAAAAGCTTAAGTTGTTACAGAAATTATATGCATTTAGTTTTTTATTTATTTTCAATATTAACAATCAAAAAAATATTTTAAATTTTGGAAACTTCATAAAGTAAAAACATTCCATTTAAATATGAACTCATACCTCAGCGACTTTTTTTCTATGCTCAGGCTTGATGCCTATCCAAGTCCAAATTGCCTCCAATAAATCCCCATGATTTAAATGAACATCACATAATTCTGATCTAAAAAAGTGAGTAATAATGTCCATTGAAACCTGTGAAACGAATGCAACATAAGTTGAAGCCACACTAGCAATCTAGATAAGCCAAGATTTATAGGGATTTGAGTAGGTAGTCATATGGAAACTTGTTTCTTTATTGGAAGTCTTCTAGCATGTATTTATAGGGTTGTGTATTCTCTTTTCTAAAACAGTAAAAAGTGAAAGACTAAAAATGCAAGGGAAGAAGGTCAAATAAGCAATTGAGCTATTGGTGAAAGAGCAATTAAACCCTCAAACTTTAAAAAGTTCTAATTGCACACTCGAACTCATTAAAATGGTGCAATTAAACCCATTTTACCAGTAACCTGACCGGTAAAAAAAAAATAAAATGGCAATTTAAAAATAAAAAATATTTATTCTCATTTTTTTTTTTTGGTTTTTCAGTGCCATGGTGGCCGGCCGGTTGACGTTCGCAGCCTCAGTGAATGTTGCCGGCTGCCATGGAGATGAAGAGTGGTGGCGGCACAAAGGAGGTGGTTGTGCACTACTTGTGCTCATTGAAGAAGATGATGAAAAGAATTTTCTATTAATGGAGAAAAGAGACTTTGTTTTCTACATTAACAGAGAATCCATTGAGAAAAGAAGACTTAATTGGAAAATTAGAGAATTAAATTGGAAATTAGGATTAGGGTTTCCATTTTTATAATTTTAATTTTGCTATTTACTTTCTAAAAAAATGGGATATTTTATTAAAAAAATACAATCTTTCATCCATGTCAGTGCCAAATAGGATTACAGCTCATATTTGTAGGGTTACCGGCTAATGGGCCTAGATACATCAAAATGAGTAGTTAGGTGTTTAATTGGAAGCTTTTAGTTTAGGGGCATAATCGCTATTTTTCATTTAGTTTGATGGCCTATTTGACCCTTTTTCCAAAATACAATTTCCACTAAAAATTTTGAATGTTGTAAAAGTCATGTTCAAGGAGGCCAAGTTTAACATCATATAGGTACCTAAGTGTTAGAATCTAAGATTGGGTCAATGTCACTCAATTTTGCTATAATGCACATGGGTCAAACCACACTAAAAGATTAAATCCAATTAATTAACTAGTCTAACCATATCCTTATAAACCCACATGTTCTCACTTAACACTCCCCTCAAGTGGACGACCATGTCATTTTGAATCTAACCGCTGAATCGAAAGCTCTGGACACCACCAAACTGCCGAACAAGCGAGCTTGGGATTGGACCCTCCCCTGAAATGAAAGCTCGTACCACGGGTAGACAACTAGGTGAAAAAAAAAAAAAAAAAAAAAAAAAAAAAAAAAAAAAAAAAAGTGGCCGCCACCAAACTGGACCAAACAAGTGGGCTTAGTATTGGACCCTCCCCTGAAACGAAAGCTTGGACACCACCAATACCACGGGTAGACAACCGGGTGAACACCACGTGGACCAAACCATCAATGCTCTGATACCATGTTCAAATCTAAGATTGGGTCAAGGTCACTCAATTTGGCTATAATGCACATGGGCCAAACCACACTACAAGAGCTAGTCTAACCCATAACCTTATAAACTCATATGTTCTCTCATATTTTTTCAATGTAGGACTCTTAACACTAAGAAAAAGTAACAGCAAATATGAGAAATGCATTTACGTGTTGTCCTTCATGAGTTCTATATATATTATATTGTTTTATGTGTCTTACAGATTTATGCTGTACATGAATGTTAAGTCCATGTCAGTGCTTTTTCTGTGGGCAACAAAGGAACTAAACTAGTACTGCAACAAAAGCAGCAGAAACAAAAAGGTGGTAGAGAGTCATAGCAGAATGACTGAAGACATCAACAAGGCTTTTTAAAGCAGTTTTACAGCTAAAGAAAGAATTTCCGGGTTCATCCATTTCTTAGTCTCTCAAATTATTCCAGACAAATGAGCTATAACCTAGAAAGTGAATTCAAACTAAGATACTGAACAAGCACATTATATATTGAGCTCATTACCTTGATGATCTCTGCCTCTGTCAATGCTGTTGCTCCTCCAACAATGTCAAAATCACCCTACAGAGTACAAAGGAGACCAACATGACAGGTTAGGTGCATAAACCAAATTTCAAGCAGAAGAAAAGATACCATCGAGGTTGGCCTAGGTGCCAGTAATGTGAATGTAGTGAGGAAATTTGCACAAGACAAATAATAGGAAAAATAAAAAATGCCACAAAACCTGAAGATAGCGATTTGGCGGTGAATGACCAATTGGCCGTCGGTAGACATATGAAATCTCATAACGCTTGAAAAATGATTTCTGGGTAACAAGGAAATGAACGTGTAAAACAAAAACAAAAACAAAACAAAACCAAAAAAAAAAAAAAAAATTAAAAAAAAAAAGGATAAATTTCTAACATCATTGGAAGGAATGAATTTAAGGAAGTAATTGATCACCATGCACAATGATTAATATCCATTTAGAGCCTCTTATTTGTATGTTCAAATGCTGTATTTAAAATGTAACACTCCATACAATGGAGTATTGAGCCCACTAGAGACCATAAAAGAATTATTATAGCAAAGGTTCCATTACAAAAAAATTTTACCTCATAACTTTCTCAGCCTTTAAGCAAATGTAAAGTCTTAACCTCAGAAAGTGATAAAAGTCACCCAAAAAATCGTGGTAGATGAATGACTGAGTGGTTTGATGTGATAATTAATCAGGAGGTAAAAGTGGCTTGAAATTTCACAGTATTACAAACCTGATTTGCAATCACCCATTTAACAAAGGGCAACCGTAACTCATGACAAAGCTCAATCATATCTCCCCCACGGGTCAAAAGCTTGACAGTGTTCCTTTTAATTGAAATCAGGAAGGAGGGTATCAAGAAATAAAGAAGTCAGCTGCAAAAAGAATAATGCCCAAGAAAAAGAAAACAATGAACAAGAATGTTATTGAAAGAGAAACCTATTTGACTGCAAGCAATCACCCAACATTCGCATGTGAATGATCTCCAAATGCTTTGCACAATGTCGTCTGAACACTTCTTTAGCCACCTCCACAACATGATCACGATTATCCGTCTCCAAATCACTAAATAGGATTGATGAATTATCATTTCCGGATATTTTTAACCTTCCACCATTCTCAGTATGATCCTTTGTACTCAGAATCTCCTCATTAAAAACAGCACTTACAATTTTATCATATATAACTGTATCATCTGAGGTATGAATTGTTCGTAACATATCTGCATGTATAAAAGGAAAGCTTAAACATCAGAATAATTTCTACCAAAGCGTCTGACAATATTTTCAACATGAACTAATTTCACTTTGGTCCCTCGAGTATAGTGGTAATTCCACTTTAGGTCACCCCTCCCCCCTCCCCTCACAGGATATATTTGGTCCTACACTTGCAAAATTAGTCCACATTCAATCTAAAAGCAAGACAGATTTGGTGCAAATATGGACTGAATGTGGCACAGTTTTACAAGTGGAGAACCAAATGTGTCTTAAGGCAGTTAAGGGATCAACACTAGAATTACCATTACACTAGATGGACCAAAAGTATTAAAAAATTAATAATTAAATCAAATTTCAAAGATTATTTTTGACTGCAAGCAAATATAGAAATGGTGAAAGGCATATTTGAGGTAGAAGAAAAGGACGGGTACTCTTGATAAAAAGATTGAATAGCAGGAAAGGTAAACTCGTGCAGCCACACTTCATGCATTTGGTTACTGTTATAATTTAAGATTGGGTGAGGGTTACTCAACTGGGCTATAATGCACATGGGCCAAACCACACTAAAAGATTGAATCCAACCAATTAGCTAATCTAACTCATGACCTTATAAACCCATATGTTCTCTCTTATTTTATCAATGTGGGACTCTTAACAGTTACATAGATGTGAAAAGCACCCATTTAATCTTACTTCAACAAGAGAGAAATTATAAAATTCGCATTAGATTTTCTTTAAAACCTGCATCAATTTCAGTGGAACTTTTCTTGTTTTTCAGAAGAAAATTCTAACATCTATATTTTAACTACACTTTCATTTAATTTTGAAGTTCATTCTCCATTCAATCAAATTAAATAGAGAACACTTCTCTTTTTCATTTACTTCACCTTAAAGAACTAGACAACTTTTTGTCCAACGACTTCCATGAGACTCAAACAAAGCTTTACGAAAACATATAACCAGATGGCTTGCTGCAAAATATTAAATGAATTGTTCCATCCAGCTAAAATTTTAAGTGATTAATGATGAAATATTTATTATTGTATATTTATTCTCAATAGGAAACATTTCATCTACTACTCACCGTGTGTCCTGAAACACTAATTCCAGAAAGATATTAGAAAGACATCTAAAAAAATATCAACTACTCACCATCTAGCAAATCATACTCCATTCTAGGTGGAAAGGCATGTTGAAGAAGTTCTGTGGCTGATGGGCGATCTGATGGACTTGAGGACATCATGCGCCGCAGCAAGGATTCCTGTTCTGGAAATTCAGCAACCCAAGTGGGAGGAAGTTCTCCCTTTTGTATCAGATCAGAAAGAATAACATGCCTCTCCATTGCTGTACTAAATGGATGCCACAACTCAAAGAAAACAACTCCTAAGCTGTACATATCAGCCTATGAAGTCAAATGTCACAAAATGTGATTAAAATTTTTAAAATTTTTAAAAATAAATAAAACCTATGCAACCAAATGTCTAGTTCATTGAGGGTAGCAAAAGACTGACCTTCTCATTTATCTTTGGCCACCCTTGCTCTATCTCAGGTGCAGTATAAAAAAAAGTACCAACTTGGCCAGTACCATCAACAGAAATTCCTATTGTTTCAGCAGCATCCAAATCTTGATCCAGCTGTTCTAGTTTCAAGAACTTAGCTGATAAAAAATAGAAACAAAAAAAGTACACAAATAATATAAGTATGTCACTTATCATGTGCTTACTCTCAAATCCCAATTTGTTTGATTTACAAATCATTGATTTTGAGAAACAGATGAACACATTTAGCAAACATGAATGGAAATGATTAACTATATGCAATCAAGAACCTATCATCAATGAGAGATGATAAGAGAGTAGACATAAAATAATACGGAGTAAAAATTAAATAAATCATTGATAACAAACACAGACACACAACATTGCATAACTACAGAAAAAGAAAAAGAATCAGGACCAGGAGCAGTTTTTCTAGCTAAGTTGATTTAGTCTGATGCTGAACTGAATTTTGTTTCTACTTTTATAACTATATATCCTGGTTCAAGTAGATGTATAACTTGTCATATAACAACTATCTCCAGATACAAAAGATAGGGAAGAGATCATTTCATGAAATTTAGTCTCAATAACAATAAATTGTTTGGAAGAAAGAAAAGCCTAGAATTTTCAGTCTCATCACATACCATTTATTTAATTTGTATTTCTGTCAGTTTTTGGTTGAGGTTAGGTATTTCAACTAGTTTCATTTTTTGATTAGCTGCAATAACTTTTTAAAAATAAGTATACTAACTCAGAGATGCCAATAGTTTATATTATGTTCAATACTTCTTTTTTTTTTTTGGTATATCTAATGGGAGATGGGGTGATGGGATTTGAACCTAGATCTACCACCTGGAAATCGTAGAGGCAATAACTTCAGTTGCTTTGGCCTTTGGGGAACAATCCCTGTACAACTCTCTTATGTTACTACTTTTAAGAGTTTTCCCCTACTTATTCAACTTCTCTTAACACTGGACCAAAAGCATAAATGATAGAAATATAGAATGGTCTTTAGTTCAAGTAAAAAAGACACAGTGGTAGAATTGACTAATTGCTATCTTAGAATATCATCTATGCTTAACAAAATTTACCACTGATAGCTTATAGTTACACCAAGAACACAAGGATGAACAATAAATTTCAATCCTGATCTGTTACAGCTTAGGTGTTCCATTCAATAGAAATTTGTGAGATCATTGTGGTTACCAACATTTCAGTCCTACATCACTATGTTGGTACTTTATGGACAATTCCTTTAGCTCATTTATTGATGCAGATTATGACACTTACAAGAAAAGTATTACACTGTCAAAATATTAGAAGCAAAGAAAATTATAGAATGGTACAAACACAGTTCAATACTGGCATGACTAAGAGTAAATTAGCTCACCAAGACCAAAATCCCCAATTTTAATGTCATTGCGAGCACCAAAAAATATGTTATTAGGAGTCAGATCACGGTGAATGATTCCTTGTCCATGTATATGTGCCAATCCTTCCACAATTTGTCGGAATAAATGCCATGCAAGATCCTTGTCAAAATCACTATATGATTCGAACTTTTGCCTAAGCGTCCTGCAAATAAAAAAGTGGGATTTATAGCTATAAAACTAAATAAAATAAATCTGTAAAGCATTTTTATTAATTCTAGGACAACTAATATTGGAAATAATAAGTTTATAAGTATAGTGTAAATAATAACTGAATCATGCAGAAAATAAGAACCAAATTACTATATCATCAATCATCATATAGAACATTTGTGAGCAACATTTAAAATTAATACTTGCTAGTTGCTACACAAAAGGGAGACCTGATAGGGGGTAAATTAGTGTGCACATTTTGAAGGAAGTTCAATAAATATGATCAGCAGAAGCACACATATTTTAGAAGGAAGTCTAACAATACAAACAAGAATGAAGCTAATCAAATCAAATACTTTATAAAGTCAGATTAACGAGCACCATCTATAAAGTCAGATTAACAAGCACCATCTAAAATAATATGAAAGCTTCAAATAATTGAGGCTGTAAAGTAATATATCAGTTCTTGGTAGATGGACTGATAGAATAGATAAAAATATGGTAGACATAATTAACAGTATAGCCACTCGAAGACCAGTTATGGCCCTCCGCCACGCGCCGGTGCGTGAGGCGTCTCCGGCCACCGGAAAAATTTTCCGACGACAGTTTCTGGGTCACCTAAGTCCCCTCTTCTCTGTTCTGGACTTAGTTTGGACCATTTGGCTTCCGTGATTTTTGTTCTACGGTCAGGTTGTTTAGTACCCCTTCAAGCTCCCTTTTATGTGTTTTCTGATCTGTTTGGGCTTAGTTTTTGGTGGGTATGGCTGAAAATAAGTCTGTTTTGGTGTGGTTTTGTGATTTGTTTTGGTGGGTATGGCTGTGTATAGTGCTGCTGCTGCTGCCTTGGAATCTTGTGATGGAGAGGGTTATTAGTGAAGGGCTTGCGTCTAGGGATCTTTATGTTCTTGACCTCTAGAAGGATGGAGTCCGTTTCGTGTTTTAGTGTTGTCTCGTTTTGATGGTGTCTCGTTTCGTATTTTAATGCTGTCTCGTTTTGTATTTTAGTGCTGTCTTGTTTTGTGTTTTGGTGCTGTCTTGTTTTGTTGCTGCCTCAGTTTGGTGTTATCTCTCCTTCTTTTTGGTGTTGTCTCCTTTTTTATGCTCGTTGTTTGGAGCATGCTTCCCTTTTGTTAGTCAAGATGCTTCCCTTTTGCTAGTAAAGAATTTGTGTCCTCCAGTTTGGAGTTTGTCTTCTTTACCTTGTGTGTTCAAGCTTGTGCGGTCCACTTTGTGTTCACCCGGAGTTGCGGTATTGTTGGCACTCACAGCTTTCGTTTTAGGGGGAGTATCCAATCTCAAGCTTGTTCAGTCACTTTGTTTTCACCCATTGTTCGTGGGATTCGTGGCGTTCGAAGCTTTCGTTGGAGGAGGAGTATGAGTATCCAATCTCAAGCTTGTTCGGTCACTTTGCATTCACCCGTTGTTCGTGGGATTCGTGGTGTTCGAAGCTTTCGTTTCAAAGGAGTGTCCTAAATGGACTTGAGTTATTTGTTATTTAGTTATTTTGGGTTATCACTCATTTGTGTAACAAGTTGGGCATTATTAAAATATATGCTCCAACTTGGGAGTGTTAAAAGGAATATATTTGATATATAGAATCTATATATATTAGGCAATTTAGGGTTTTAGGTAGGTAGGACATATGGAAACTTGTTTCCTATTCGTAGTCTTCTAGTACCTATTTATAGGGCTTTGTATTCTCTATTCTAGATGACAGTTTAAGACAATATACGACAGCACATTAGAATACTCTCTCTCTCTTCACTTTCGTAACAATATGGTTCCTTTCAAACAAACTGCATAATTTCAATCTTCTTGTAAGTAAATATGCAGCTGAAAACCATGACACATATTGCATTTTGGGAAAATACAACAATAAAAACAGGGTAGTAGAGAGTATTGAGCTTCATGTTTTCAAGCTTTAACTATATTGTTCTTTAACCAAATCTGTTTTTGTATACGTTAATCTTCTTTCCTTCCTTCAACGTAACATCTAAATGTACAATATGACAAAAAAAAAAAAAGGAAACCAAGAAAGCCGAAATGCAGCAAGCAATTATATAGTTCATATGCAGAAGATACCAATTTGGTCTAATGTAGAGGTGAAGTCAGCAGGAAAGCAAAAACAAATATACAATCAAGGAATTCAACAATCCAAGAAAAGTGCTCAAAACTAATAGTATATTGCCTTTTCCTTTCCTTTAGCTACTAATCTCCATTATGTTTTCCCAGTTCATTTTCTTGCTTCTTGTTAAGAGTCCCGCATTGATAAAAGAGAGAACATGTGGGTTTATAAGGCCATGAGTTAGACTAGCTAATTGATTGGAAGCAATCTTTTAGTGTGGTTTGGCCAATGTGCATTATAGTCCAATTAAGTGTCCCTAGCCCAATCTTAGTTTATAACACTTCTTTTCATGTGATTGTATCTGGAAGGAAATCATAATATAGTTAACCTTGGGCAAAATTCCATTTGAATGTACAGGTATGTTGACTCAAGCTTGTTCTCATTCCCAAATGCGTCTGATGAGCTTACATCCTTGCAGCTGAAACTAGAGCTCAGAAAAGTCCTGGAGCCCCACATGGCATCACTAGAACCAGAAATCCCTGTTTCAAACCATGCCTGAAGCATTTAAATAGTCAGTAAAAGTGATATCATATCAGAACAAGTACGAATACCTCTAGAAGCCAAGCTATGTAGTATAGAGTAATATTGGATTTAAAATTGGAAAAGAGGTGTAAAACATAAAACTATCAAATAAAGAATAGCAAGAAAAGCAACAAATAATGAAGAAAATACTAGTCTCTTCATAATCTTGCACCTGATAATAGCGAACAACATGTTGGTGCTGCAACCTTGAAAGTGTCGCAACTTCTCTAAATTACAAAGAAACAAAAGAAATCTAAATGAGAACATAAAACGGACAAGCATAACATTTCTGCAAAGAGTATAATTAAGAACTATTCATGAGCTTCAGATATTCATGCCCAACCACCCATCCCTTGAGTTCCCTGTCACACCTAGGTTGTGTCAATATTAATGAGGAAAAGAGATGTTTTCTTATTTCAAGTATCAAAAACAATATAACAAGCACATATCTAGCATGCAAGGACGCAAGGTATTCCATGGAGGGGGGTGTTTTGTGTAGCCAGCTGGCTAATATGGTATTGAAGAAATACGATTTTACATGACTCTAATGAATGTTGGCCAAGGGATGCAGCAGGACAAGTATGGGGAATGGCGGGAGAGGTCTGGGGTGCATTTGGGAGTGATGAATGCTCAAACATGTGTGTCATACTCAAGCACAGAGGCCGAACATCAAGCAACGACACTTGAAGCATGCAAACTGATTTGGATAATACATCTCATAAAACATAAATTTTTGCATGTTTTTATCTATGAAATTGGTTTATGATCATCAGGCCACATTGCACATTGCATCCAATCTAATTTTTCAAGAAAGAACCAAACATATTGAAGTTAATTGTCACTTCGTATGGGAAATGGTCACTTCTAGAGACATCATTACTTCATTTATGGGTTCAAATGATGATCTATTAGCAAATGCCTTCACTGGAACATACAAAAGGCCCAAGGTTGTAACAAGCTTGGAACATATGGCAATATGGCATACATGCTCCAACTTGAGGAGTGTTGAGAGTATAACTAAGAAATATTTATGTGCTCCTGATATTCATGTTCATCCATCCCTTGACTCCTTGAGTTTCCCATCACCTAGGTTGTATCACTAAAATTAAGATTGTTTCTTCAACAATTCTCCTTTCTCTTATCTTAAACAATTCCATTTAACCATACTGAAGAAAATAAAATCTAAGGCAATCAGAATATAAAATCATTATAAAAAATGTGTAAATTATGACAATGGAATTCCCAACTTCAAACAAGATTATAAGCATAGATTTAAAAGTAATCAAGTGGACAAGCTCTAGACTCTTAAAACTTTTATATCTAATAAAGAATGGATAGGATATCAATGGAATAAATACCACATCTTGAAGATAGATTTGTATTATTTCATGATAAAGTGATAAAGATAGTTCCAGAATAATGTTACTCTAGTCTATGGCAGTCATGGCACCACTGACAAATAAGGTTAACCCCTATCACAAGCCCTAAACAAGAATATTGACCTTAAAGAAAATAGATCTTGTAGATGCAAATATATGAAAGCACATATTAATAAATGACGAGAGGTTAGCATGGTTAGAGTCTGTGAGCTTTGTTGGAAGGGGAAGGAGTTTGTAAGAAAACAATCAAAACATTGTCTATTTCCTAATCCATTTAGCTTGAGGTATGTACATTTATACATAAAGATCCATAATCAGTTTCTATGTATATTCAGAGACCATTTGTGAAAGAAAACAAAACAGTAACACTCATAGTGTACATACTACATACAGAACAAGCACACAGTACAGCCGAAAGAACAACATTGAATATTCCTTTGGAGTCATAGAAAACATGATGCAGTAAGATACAAACCTCAAAATATGGTCATTTAAAGGTGGGTTCTTGTCCTTCAAACGTATTTTCTTGACAGCATACTGTCTCCCATCCAGTTTGTTCTTGCAAAGCACAACATGACCAAAGCCTCCATGCCCTATCATGGGGGGAAAATGCATACGCATGTACATGAGCCATAGTATATACAATGTAAAACAGGCATTTCTTAGTCATCTATAAATGCTCAGACAGCCAGAGAACAGCCTACACAGAACTGTGGAAATTATGGATCTCATTTTAAATCCTATATATGTTAAAGAACCCAATTGCAGAGATTTGTAAAGTAATGTTTCAATAAGCAAGGTGCATGACTCAAGCAGCCATCAACATAAAACAAGTTTGTCTCACCAAGGGGTTGGAGCTCCTCAAAGTCATTTAAATAACGAGAACTTGGACTAGACAGAGGATTCTGTACATCCAAATCAGAGGAAGCTTTCCAAAATTGTGGAATCTTTGACGAAACCTGTAGAATTTAGTTGCGCAAAACAATAACAAGCTAGTAAGTAAAATAATAAAATAATTCTCAATCACATTAACTTCAACATGAGCAGATGGAATGAAATACTCAGAGAAAACAATGAGACTAACTATATTCTGCTGAAATGCACGACTAAAAGTCTTGTTAAATACTGAAGATGGTTTGTTAGCCAGATCTCGCACTTGCTCTGAAACAAACTGAAAAAGGATAAGCCGTTTATGTAAGTTGCTAAATCAATAATTGAACTAAATGAGTAGAGAAAAAGGACATAGTGAGCCATCCAAGTGAAACACTAACAATAAAACTTATACCCCTAGGTTGCACAACTCTGATATTATTCCTGGCATCGCATCAGAAAGTGCCCCTTTAGGAGCACAAGCAAGCCGAAGCAAATGAGCCTATGAGAACCAACACATGCCAATTTGTTAGAGTTTAATTTAGACTAGAAAAGTTAGTAGTACGAGAGATAATCACCAATATTAAATCTTTTTCTAGAACCCCAGTTGATTGTTTAGGAACAATGGATTCTGAGAATCCACATTCCGAAGGTTCACTTTCCAGATCACAGTAATCACTTCCATCATCACTTTCAAATAGATTCCCTTCTACAAAAAGATTCTGTATGAACAAGTAAAATAGTAAAAGTCATTGATCCAAACTCCAAATGAATGAAAGAAGCAAACAATATGAATATTTGATTCCAAATTTAAAAATAATTGCAACTGGACTTAGTAAATCCACTCTCCATCAATATAGCATGTCCTCTTGGTTTCAGACAACAAGACCTGAGCACAGTTCTTATTTATATTTGTATGAAAATAAGTAGGGCTAAATAGTATGGGGTTTGTTTAGTAATGGAAAACATTTTTCATTTTCTCCACTTTTTTCCAGTAGTTTTCCAACCTTGTTAGAAATGGAATTATGGAAATACCTTTTTCCTTTTTCAATTTGGATGATGGAAACAACTTGAACACAGACACCATTTTTCAATTTTTGTTTTCTAATATTTTACAAAATTTCGGAAAACTTTCCCCCAATTGAACAGGCCCTTATATGGCTATAAATTTCATTTACTATAATTGGTTGAAAATAAACAACAGACAGTTAATTGAAACTTTTTGATAAATAATAACTGCAGTTAATATTTTGTACTGAAGCCCAAATAAACCACAAACTATTGCACAATCAGAGAGTAAAATCATAAACATAATTAGAAAATTCCAGTTTTCCCCTTATCGTACAAGAACTAAGAAAAAACAATATACCAGAACAAACATGGATATAATAATTCAATGAAGAGTATATATGTACCTTCACAATTGCATCATTTCCCATTGATTCATCAGATAAAGAAGTCCTACTCAAATCAACAGAACTTCTACTCACACCATCACTCTCTTCTTGAAGAGTACCTAAATTTCTGGCAGATTTATGCAATGAATCTCGTCTGATATCTGGATCCATGATTGGCCCCACAATTTGGTCAACTTTTGAACTTGGAGAATCCAATCGGTTTTTTAAGCTATCTAATGGATTGGAATGCACTAATGAATCTGGCTCATTGTTCCCTTCCATTATCAAGCTCCAATGCCATGATTCCCCAAAGCCACTAAAAAGATCTATGAAGCCAAAAACAAAAGGACCTCTAGAAGAGTAGAGTTTGCTGGTGGAAACGGCAGCACCCTTTTGAAACAACTGCCCTCTCGCATCTGTTGCCTGGCATGAGACCCACAACAAATGACTCTCTAGTTATCAGCCCAAAGTCATAAGCATAACCCACAAGGTAAAATAAAAGCAGTATCTAGATAACTTTCAAACATTGAGAAGTAAGAGCAAAGTGTTCAACTATAGTAGAGGATGATGTGTTCTCTTTATGAACAAAAGAGACTTGAAGAAGTCTCTTAAACATTTCCTTGGTATTCGGGATAGTTCCATCACCGAGTATTCTGTTACGGACTTGCTCAAACTTTGGCTTGAGTTTTAAGTGTAAGGACAACAAAGAACTTGTCTCGCTGGGTAAGTTGTTCTAATGGTGATCCTCCAACCGGCATGAGTTTATTGAATTCAGCCATAAGTCCTTGAATTTTCCCTAGAAATTTCTCCATCAAGATCTTCGACTTCTTGATATTCAATATCTCAATAACAATAAACTAAACGCAAGAGATATCATTTGAATAAAGGAACTGAGCTAGTTTCCACCAAAAAAAAAAAAAAAGTATTGAATAGCCAAAACATAGGAATCGAATCGGAAGCAAGTGATTGCCATAGTAGACTACATAGTTGGGTATCAACTCTCTCCCAAACATTTCTTTCAAGTGAGATGATCAACAACCCCCTTGTCACATAAACCATAGTTCCACTACAGAGGCCCAATCTTGATAATTTTGGAACCCAATGAATTTCTCATTGGTGATGACTAAGTTCCCTGAGATTTTGCACCAATTTTATGAAAGGAGCCCCCAGTAGTGTGCAATAGAGAAAATGGTAGAATGATCAATGATGAACAGTGTTTGTACTGTTCATCTATAGAAAATTGAAGGAAATTTCAAGCACCAAAAGAAAGGCTCTAATACCATGTTGAGAAAGTGTTAAGAAGCACTGGAAATATTGTTCTTGTTCAGTTCATCACACTTTAGATTATACTAAATATATATAGACATACAAAGAAGACACTGGGGTAGATGCTTAATAAATACTAGAGTACTAGACTGCTCAAGGTAAGTACTCCTGATAAGAGGCCATGCTGCTAAAGGTAATAGAACCACTCAAGACTACAGTATACAAGATTTAGGAAAAGACAAGACAGATATCTTCAACAGATCACATTCAAATGTCATCAGTGGAGCCTTTCAAAATGAGTTGCCACTAACATGAAGAAATCTCCGTTAGATTAAGCATGTTTTGGAATTTGTAGTCATTTCATACTTAATTAGAGTCATAGATTTAGCCTGTATATTGTTCAGTACTACTATAAATTCAAAAGAGAGAGCCCAGATTCTCACAGCCTTTATGTTTCTCACACCCCGAAATCTTAATTTCTTGTTTTTCTAGATTTTGTTCTATTCATAAAATAGGACAAGATTGTTTATCCCTCAATAGGACAGCAGGTTAGGCACTACATCCCCCTCCTCTTTGTACTGATTTCTGCTTTTAATGAATTGGAGGGGTGAACCAACCCCCATACTCACCCCATTGGTTGACCTTCTTTGTTAAAAAATAAAAATAAAAAAGTGATCATGACTCATAAAGGCTCCTTAAATTGGATATGCATCAGTATAGAACCAATGTACTCCGTATTAAACAATAGGGCTTACAGATTCATGCAGCTGCTCCTGGGGCAATAATTCTGACAAGAATTCTTGAGCAGCTTCCACCAAATTGTAAATCATTACACGACCTTCTCGAGCATTAGAATTAGCCTAAAAATGGATATGATCATTAAGGAAACAAATCAGAGGGGTAAAAGAGGACAAAATATCAGATGGACATAGAAAAACACAAAAAGGTCCATACTGATCATAAACTAGAAGAAATGTTTCAGGCATAACTCCCATAATCAAAGAAATACCAAAGTTTAGCATTTTAGGACCAATGTACAGTAATGATTTTGTTTTCTGTTCCTTGTTCACATAAACCAAAAAAAAAAAAAAAACAAAAAAACAAAAAAAAAAACAAAAAAAAAAAAAAACAAAAAACAAAAAACAAAAAAAAACAAAAAACAAAAAACAAAAAAAAAAAAAAAACAACAAACAAAAACAAAAACAAACAAAGAAAATAATAAAACAAAACAACACAGTTCTTGGTTTTCATTTTAATTTTCTGAACACATTTGCAAAATATGGCTTTAAAAAAAATGAAAATAAGGTTTTTCTGTTCTACAGCAATCTTGTCTTACAGATCACTAAAAAACCACCCAACCTCCTCCAACCGACAACATGCAGCACCATCACCCATGCCCAACCACCTTACCCCATTCCACCTTTGACACCAACCTAATCCACAGCCCCAGTCATCCTACCTCACCTGACATACCCAATGCAACATTTCCTTCACTAGATCCAACCAGGCCAACCTCCCTTGAGACCCCAACACACCCTGTTTGTGTACATGCCACTTATTTGAGGATACAGTTTTACATATTTGATGATGGTAATTACTGCTTTCTGAATGTGAATTTATTACCAAACCAGAGAACTGTAAAGATGAGAACAGCAGTCTAAATTTGGCATTGCATGACTCATTTTCAAAGGGGATATTAACAAAAGCTGTTTTTTTAGTGAACCTGTTTGTATATCCTTACTTCAATATAAGAAATCAATATGCAAAATTATCCATGCAATCATAAATTGTTAAAAATCTGTCTCCCTCTTACATTAGACAATGCTACTTATGATCAACCATTGAAGTTCAGTGTGTAGCTTCATGGTATGCTATTCCCTTTCTGGGCAACAGGCCTGGGTTCAAATCTCACTTTCCCCATGCCTCATTAAACATACCAAAGATAAGTTACTTATGCTTCATAAAGTTCATTTCTAAGAAACATGATCTAAGGTGACAAATGCAAAAAAAGTTGGAACTATCTATACTGTCATAGTCAATCTTGTGTATGATGGATAACCATCTCATGCCTGGTCATGAAGCAGCGATAGAAGGTTGTCTGCATCAACTTTTGATAAGCCTTTCTCTGGAATTATTTGCAGCTTTGGGCATTTATAAGGGTACCCAGATCCAAACCTAATGACATAGGGGTTGAGCACTCAAAATTATGCTTGGTATGGGTGGTCAATAAATACCAGAATTGAATTTTACATCAATTAAACTCCAGAAAGTGAGGCCTAAAAGCAACTAACCTTACAGAAAGAAGAGCAGGAACATCAGTATCGTCATTCCCTGCATCTTTTGAGTAAGGCCTGTTATAGTATGCATAAAACATTAGTAAGATCAGTAATTAAATAATTATGCATGTGTGAACTGCCCAAGTTAGTATAATAGTAAAATATAGAAAACCTGAGCTTGATATTAATTTGAGGAGGTGACTCTGAAACCACTTTAAAGTCCTCTTGAAATATTGCAGACCTAAATATTCCATAAAGCCTCAAGTCAACTTTAAAACACCAATATCAACATAGTTCCATTTTGAAAATAGTAGTTTCAAAGTTTTAATTAAAAGAAGATTAGTTTTATAGACCATCGCATAAGCAAACAAGTATTGACCACATTGCAGTGTACATTTTCATATGTAAGTCTAAAGAGCTATAGGCTAAAATCTCTACCCAACTAAATATTTTTAGTGCAATATGAATCTCTGGGGGAAGCACTTCTTATATAAAGTTCATCTTCTGTTACCAATAAAAACTCTTTAGCTCATGATCTTCTCCTGTGACCTTCTGAATTTATTGGAACCAAACACCAGAGGCAGAGACCAGAGAGAGGATTTAGAAAGTAAAGTAGAGAAACAGATAGATCCATTGTGGCTCACTGCTCTCCACAAAACATATCCCATTTCACTGCTTTTCTCCACAGAAAACTATTTAGTCCATGTCCAAAACCAAGTGTAATGATAAAAATAATAAAGATCTTAACCAATCCAGAACACCAATAAGGCATTAATATCCGGGTAAGATATCATAAAGATAAAGTAGTGCATGTGATGATTGATAACAACTTACAAAGAGTCTTATACCTAAGTATGGTCTAGTAGAATTAATTCATATTTATGACATTGAAATGGCACTTGATAACAGGTCCAACCTCTACATCCTGTGGCACCAAGCAATATCTATTGTTTCATCCTTTCAGTTTTGACCAAATCCACACAGATATGCAGGAAATTTGCTAAGTTATTACATCAAACTACACATGATCCCAAGCCCTCAACTTATTCACCTTCAAACAACACTGAATGAATGAAAGGCTTTAGTCCATTGCAAATAATTTAGTAGAACATGGCTCAATTAGAAAGTATTCAACCTTAGATAAAGGCCAATGTAACATTTTGTTATTAAAAATTTGTGCCCTTTTTTTTCCAATTTCGTTCTCCCACGGTCTCACCACACTTATGACATATACAGATGCATACAAAACCACATTACAACTTCAATTTGCACTAAGAAGAAAAGATGGGAGCATAGAGTCCACATGTAATATAGTTAACAAACATCTTGGAATTCAATACGCGAGTCATGTAGCCACTTACAACGCGGTAAGCTCTTCTGCAATCAACTCAGCGTTATCTTCAGAGAGCGAATTCTGGTCTTTGGACAAAGCCTTGCCTTTGCTCCTCCGCCCGGCGCCACCGCTGCCCCTCTTCTTCTTCTTCGAACCCTGCCCCATTGGTTATCTAAGAGAAACGATCAACCTGACTCCTTAGGAAAATAAAAACCTCTGTTTGTGAGAGCAGAGCTGAATAAAGAAAGAAACTGAGGAGGTACGATTTTTGAACAATAGTGATATTTGATTTACTTTGGTCAGACTGGTTATTTGACTCAAAACTCTGAAATTGACCATTTTTTTTTGTGGTTACAACAAAATTTGCACATATTTTAAAACTTGAACAATAATAAATAAAATTGGCAAAAACTCTTGAGCATGTGACACGGGTTAAGTTCCTCATATTCATTGTATTTTTTCTTATAACTACTAGTATTTTTACCTATGCAGTGCACGGAATGAATTTGTTATAATATTTTAAGAATATTTGGATCGATATACAATTATATAAATTATAACAACGAATATTATATAGTGAAATTGATGAAATGAGTTGGATAAATTATGTTTTTTGATGTTATCATTGTTTGATTTTGATTTATACAATTTATATAATTAAAATTTATAAACTTAATTGACAAATAGGTCTAACATTTCTCATTCTGACGACTTAAGCAATGCAAATATCCAATGATTTGTCTCAGCATTTTCATGAATATATTATTAATACTATTGTCTATTGAACACCGTGAATTGTTCAATGGTTACTGTATTGACCACCATGAGTTGTTTTTTATAAATGCATAACATTAACTCCACAAATTAAGCTAAACAAATATCTCAAATGATACACTTCAAACATAATCATTATATTGTATATATATTTTGGTTTCACTTAGAGATATTCACTTTGACACTTCCAAAAATGTAAAAATTATAATAAATGTGGCAGTAGTCTAGTGAGTCATTTGCTTCAATTCACTAAAAATAAAAGATAGTAACTTCATGTTGGCAAACTTTTTATAAGTCTGTGATAATCTATCAAACTAATAGCAACATACAATGAATGTAATAACCTGTATCAAAGACTTAGAGGAGGTATGGATACCATTGAATACCAATGAAATATACAAATTGGGAAGCTTGTGATATATGGTTCTAAAATAAGTCTATAAATGTCATATGTAGATAACCTACCTTAATTAACACCAATTGTTTAATATTGTTTGATCTATTTATATATCATTAATTTAATTATTTGATGCTCAATCATTGCAGAATCTTAAGTTACACGTATATATTGTTATTCAGTAAGTATACCAATATATTGTTGTCAAGTATTATTTGTTTATATATATATATATATATATATATATATATATATATATATATTGAGTTGGAAGTTAAAAATGAGAATTTTATTTTTAATAATAGTATTGATTGATTATATTAATAGTAAAATAATAGCCTGTAATTTTAATCTAAATTATTAATAATCGATTATTTTCCTTTTTTTTTTTGTAAATTTTTTCTTATATTCATATTCATTAAATTAATAGTAAAATAACGCATAGAAATAATTTTAGAACATCATGGCTTCTTTTCCATTTTTCCTTTTTTACTACTTACCTTATTATTATTAAGTGTTGGAACGGGAAGTTAAATAGGAGGATTTTATTTTTAATAATAGTATAGAAGTATAGATTATTAATAACCGATTTTTTTTTGTTTTTTGTTTTTTTTTTTTTTGTAAAATATTCCTTATATTCATTAGATTAATAGTCAAATAACATCATGTAATTTTAATCCAAATTATAAATAGCCAATTTTTTTCCCTTTTTTTTTAAAAAAATCTTCCTTGTATTCATATTCATTAGATTAATTAATAGTACCATAACGTGTATAAATAATTTTAGAACATTATGGATTCTCAAATTACCGATTCTTTTCCATTTTTCCCTTTTTACTTCACCTTGTTATTATTAATTGTTTGGACAGGAAGTTAAAATGGAGGATTTTGTTTTTAATAAAGGGAAAATGGCACTTTTTACCTCTGAGTTATATACTTATAGCACTTTTCCCCCTCAATTATTTAGGTAAGCACATTAGCCCCCTCAATTATTCTAAAAGTGGTGCTTTTTCCCCATGATATATTAAATTGACATTTATACCCTTAAAGTAAACATTTTATTTATTTTACTACTCCAACAAATTATTGCGTATATGTAGGGATGACCACGGTTCGGTTTGAATTGAACCGGATACTAAAGCAATCAAAGAATTAATTTCACTTTTGGTCCCACGACTTTAGAGGATCTATCACTTTTGGTGCACAACTTTAAAAGTTTTCAATTTTGGTGCATAACTTTGTTGTTTTTATCAATTTTGGTCCTTTCAACCAAATTGACGACGAAATATTGCCGGATTTTATATTTTTAGGGGTAAAATCGTCATCCCAAGGAAACATCTTCAATATCTAAACAAAATCACTCTAAAATTATATCTATAGGTGTTTGATCGATGAGAATAATTGGGAAGACGGACAGAAACTAGACACAGATCTATGAGATTTATAGCATCGACGATTGCCAAACTCTTATATTTCTCTTAACATGATTTTTCTTTTGTTTAGATATTGAATATCTTTCTTTGGGATGACGATTTTGCCCCTAAAATGTAAAATCCGGCAATATTTCGCAGTCAATTTGGTCGAAAAGACCAAAATTGATAAAAATAACAAAGTTAGACACCAAAATTGAAAAAATTTAAAGTTGTGCACCAAAAATGATAGAACCTCTAAAGTCATGGGATCAAAAGTGAAATTAGTTCAGCAATCAAATTAATAGTTTTCAGTTATAATTCAGATCTAGAATTCAATATTTAAATGTCAATTTATTAAAATTATGTATCAAAAAAATTCAATCTTGAACCGTGAACCGGCGATTCCGGATCCGATTTGCGATTTTGAACCGTCTTTATTTTAAAATTTTATTTTTTATTTTAAAATAGTCTAAATTCAACAATAAATGTATTTTATTTTTTCATTTCGAAACATGAACCGTCCATTCCGGTTCACAATTTTAATAAACTCTAAATATCGAATTTCGATTCTAAATTGTAATTGGAATATTTCGGTTTGGTTGATATAGTGTTTGTTTGGTTTGAACCAAATTATGGTCATAATTTGTTGGAGAAAAAAAATAAATTAAATATTTAGTTTAAGGGTAAATATGTCCATTTAACATTTCAGGGGGAAAAACAACCACTTCAATAATTTAAGGGGAAAAAATGCTATAGATATATAACTCAGGGGGAAAAGTGCCATTTTCCCTTTAATAAATAATAGTATTGATTGATTGATTAGATTAATAGTAAAATAACGCCCTTTAATTTTAATCTAAATATTTAATAACTGATTCTCTTTCATTTTCATTTATTATTTGTCTTTTAAGAATTAAGTTTTTCATATTTGTTTGCTTTAAAAAAAATTCTTTATATATTTTTTTTTTTTTTGTAGGGAAAAGGGTCAAATAGACCTCGAACGTTAACTAAAAAAGTCAATTAGCTCCTTCAATTTTTTAAAGGTGCAATTACATCCATCAACAATGCATATTGATGCAATGAAGCCCAAATACAGGTAAATAAACTGGTATCACAAGTCATTAGAGATCTGGCCACTTTTCAGCAATAATTTCAGGCAAAAAAATGACTGGCGAACTATCGCCGGTCACGGAGAAAGCAACCACTGGGTCGCCTTCTCAACCGGAGAAGGCAACCCAGATATTACCTTCTCTGGTTGAGAAGGCAACTGATACGGATAATTCCCACGTAATAAGATGTGTGTACCGTATGTAATCAGGGCCTTTGCACAGGGCCCCCAAGTTTTGAGGGCCCCAAATTAAACAATATATATTATATAGTATATATAGACAAAGGTAGGCGACAAACTCTAATCCCCTATTACTCTACAAAGCACGACAAACGAGAGATTCAAGGAAGACAACAAATTTCCTACGCAATTGAACAATTTTTTTCTTGAAAAGATGGTAATTGAAATCTTTAATTTGAGTATTTCAAGTTTGCTATAGACTAGTAGTGCTATTTGTGAGATTACTTAGATTAGGTAAATCAAATTAAAATTTCAATTGTATTTTTTGCAGGTAGCACACAATTTGGTTGTATTCTTTGTTGATTAGATTAATAGTAAAATAACGCCCTTTAATTTTAATCTAAATATTTAATAACTGATTCTCTTTCATTTTCATTTATTATTTGTCTTTTAAGAATTAAGTTTTTCATATTTGTTTGCTTTAAAAAAATTCTTTATATTTTTTTTTTTTTTGTAGGGAAAAGGGTCAAATAGACCTCGAACGTTAACTAAAAAAGTCAATTAGCTCCTTCAATTTTTTAAAGGTGCAATTACATCCATCAACAATGCATATTGATGCAATGAAGCCCAAATACAGGTAAATAAACTGGTATCACAAGTCATTAGAGATCTGGCCACTTTTCAGCAATAATTTCAGGCAAAAAAATGACTGGCGAACTATCGCCGGTCACGGAGAAAGCAACCACTGGGTCGCCTTCTCAACCGGAGAAGGCAACCCAGATATTACCTTCTCTGGTTGAGAAGGCAACTGATACGGATAATTCCCACGTAATAAGATGTGTGTACCGTATGTAATCAGGGCCTTTGCACAGGGCCCCCAAGTTTTGGGGGCCCCAAATTAAACAATATATATTATATAGTATATATAGACAAAGGTAGGCGACAAACTCTAATCCCCTATTACTCTACAAAGCACGACAAACGAGAGATTCAAGGAAGACAACAAATTTCCTACGCAATTGAACAATTTTTTTCTTGAAAAGATGGTAATTGAAATCTTTAATTTGAGTATTTCAAGTTTGCTATAGACTAGTAGTGCTATTTGTGAGATTACTTAGATTAGGTAAATCAAATTAAAATTTCAATTGTATTTTTTGCAGGTAGCACACAATTTGGTTGTATTCTTTGTTGATTAGATTAATAGTAAAATAACGCCCTTTAATTTTAATCTAAATATTTAATAACTGATTCTCTTTCATTTTCATTTATTATTTGTCTTTTAAGAATTAAGTTTTTCATATTTGTTTGCTTTAAAAAAAATTCTTTATATTTTTTTTTTTTTTGTAGGGAAAAGGGTCAAATAGACCTCGAACGTTAACTAAAAAAGTCAATTAGCTCCTTCAATTTTTTAAAGGTGCAATTACATCCATCAACAATGCATATTGATGCAATGAAGCCCAAATACAGGTAAATAAACTGGTATCACAAGTCATTAGAGATCTGGCCACTTTTCAGCAATAATTTCAGGCAAAAAAATGACTGGCGAACTATCGCCGGTCACGGAGAAAGCAACCACTGGGTCGCCTTCTCAACCGGAGAAGGCAACCCAGATATTACCTTCTCTGGTTGAGAAGGCAACTGATACGGATAATTCCCACGTAATAAGATGTGTGTACCGTATGTAATCAGGGCCTTTGCACAGGGCCCCCAAGTTTTGGGGGCCCCAAATTAAACAATATATATTATATAGTATATATAGACAAAGGTAGGCGACAAACTCTAATCCCCTATTACTCTACAAAGCACGACAAACGAGAGATTCAAGGAAGACAACAAATTTCCTACGCAATTGAACAATTTTTTTCTTGAAAAGATGGTAATTGAAATCTTTAATTTGAGTATTTCAAGTTTGCTATAGACTAGTAGTGCTATTTGTGAGATTACTTAGATTAGGTAAATCAAATTAAAATTTCAATTGTATTTTTTGCAGGTAGCACACAATTTGGTTGTATTCTTTGTTGATTAGATTAATAGTAAAATAACGCCCTTTAATTTTAATCTAAATATTTAATAACTGATTCTCTTTCATTTTCATTTATTATTTGTCTTTTAAGAATTAAGTTTTTCATATTTGTTTGCTTTAAAAAAAATTCTTTATATTTTTTTTTTTTGTAGGGAAAAGGGTCAAATAGACCTCGAACGTTAACTAAAAAAGTCAATTAGCTCCTTCAATTTTTTAAAGGTGCAATTACATCCATCAACAATGCATATTGATGCAATGAAGCCCAAATACAGGTAAATAAACTGGTATCACAAGTCATTAGAGATCTGGCCACTTTTCAGCAATAATTTCAGGCAAAAAAATGACTGGCGAACTATCGCCGGTCACGGAGAAAGCAACCACTGGGTCGCCTTCTCAACCGGAGAAGGCAACCCAGATATTACCTTCTCTGGTTGAGAAGGCAACTGATACGGATAATTCCCACGTAATAAGATGTGTGTACCGTATGTAATCAGGGCCTTTGCACAGGGCCCCCAAGTTTTGGGGGCCCCAAATTAAACAATATATATTATATAGTATATATAGACAAAGGTAGGCGACAAACTCTAATCCCCTATTACTCTACAAAGCACGACAAACGAGAGATTCAAGGAAGACAACAAATTTCCTACGCAATTGAACAAAAAGAAAATGGAGCTCTTAGTTTGTGAAGTAAGAAAAAAGAAAATGGAACAAAAACAAATTTCCTACAAATTTCCTATTCATCTTAGTTTGTGAAGTATAAAAAGAAAAGAAGAATTGAGCAACTAACTCAATCTTAAAATGGAGCTCTTGAAAAACTTAAAAAAAAAAAAAAAAAAAAAAAAAAAAAAAAAACCTCAAATAGATGAGCAAAAAGATTATGCCAAGGAAAAATTATTGTTAGATGCTAATCTTCATATAGAAGATCATATGATTGTGGGATTGGAAACAAATTAAATGATAGTGTACACAACGATGATAGGTATCACCGTGACAATAAAAATAATAATAATGTTGATAGTTGTTTAAATGATGTTGGTCACAGAGATAAACCAAATGGTTCGCTTTTATTTGATATATATGATCCATGAAATTGGGATGCCCTTGATTCTAAATTAAATTAATTAATAGATATTCTTGTGAAATATGATCCTAAAAGAGATTTATCAATAAATAAAGTTCCTAAAGATAAATTCTCTAGAATATTTTCATCTGCATTTTACACAAGATATTTGCCAAATAGAAGAAGTTGATATCAAAAGTTTGATGGATGTTTTTGCGTCTAAGTGTGCACGGTGCATGTCAATTTTTAAATGAAATTTTAGATGTATTTTTTTTATACAATATTTATATTTTGAATTTTTGACACAACGTTTTGAACAACTATTATTTATATATGGAAATTACTTAAAAAATGGGGCCCAATTTAAGATATTGCACAGGACCCCAATTTTTATTAGAACGGCCCTGTATGTAATAAGTATGAACCATAATGTGTGTACACAAGAGGAAAATATAGTTCAATGGTTCCTTTATTCACAATGGCTCTTGTGTTGTTTTAGAGAGAAGGGAGAGATTTCCATTGTAGAGAGGGGGAGTGTAGGAGGGCAAGGAGAGGAACCCCTAACTTGGAGGGATAAGGCCCTATTTATAAGGTCAAGGGTTGGCCGGTTGACCTTGACCCGTTGACTCTGACCCGAACCGCGTGACCCGGCCCAAGTAGGAGCACAGAGCGTACGGGGAGCCTGAACCCGGGGTATATTCCCCATCAGCAACCATTGTGGTCGTAACCAGTGGTTGCCTTCTCCTTGACGGGCAACCGTTCGCTGATCGCCAATCGCCGGTCACTTTTTTGCCTGAAATTATTGCCGGAAAGTGATCGGATCTCCAATGGCCTATGATAGCAGGTCATTTACCTGGGCAAATATACACTATAGTTTCATTTCAACACAACTACAGTATCATTTTGATACAACTACAGTTTTGTTGAAAAATATACCCTCAAATATGTGAAATTATTATTCATTTTCATTTTATATACACTGCAGTTTTATATCAACACAACTACAGTTTCATTTCAATTCAATTGCAGTTTCATTTGATAATATAATAAAAATAATACGTGAGATAGTTTCAGTTTAGATACACTATAGTGTCTGCCGTTTTGGACCATGGTCCACAAAACTTTGTGGACTGCGGTCCATAATTGTTGATTTACCTGTATTTGGGCTTCATTGCATCAATATGCATTGTTGATGGGTGTAATTGCACCTTTAAAAAGTTTTTTTATTTTTTTTTATTTTTTATGTAAACCACAATGTGGTCCAAGTTTTTCTCTGTCCGTTCAACGATCCAGGTCCACCCAATCGCTCCGAGAGACACAGAAGCTAGCCCAGAGGGAATTGTCACTTGTGGGAATTGAACCCGAGTTATCCCAAAATTCTCCTCCACAAAGAGAGCTCATTTGCCACTTGAGTTACCCTATTGGGTTGCACCTTTAAAAAGTTAAAGGGGCTAATTGACTTTTTAGCTAAAGTTCGAGGGTTATTTAACCATTTTCCCTATTTTTTAATAGCTTTATTATGATGATATGTTCTACTTACAGGTTGAATTGGTTCAATCTCTTCTCAAATATACAATTCCATCATCTTATACACAGGTTGTTAATGTGTGTCCTTAATTGAACGTTTCAATTTTATACTTAATATTTACCTATTTTAGATTAATTTTACACCTGGAATTTTTAACTATATATTTGACATGTACATTGCAAATTGATCCTTTATAAGTTGTTCATGTGGAAGGTTTCACTAATGGTGGTTAGGTATGCCATATATGTTTATTTTACATATTAATTGTTGTGTACTAAATTGCATTTTAGACTCAAAATTAAATAAACATAAATGTAAAACATTACATAAGAGGTGAAATATTACAATAGGCTAACTTTCATACAGATACAGAGATGAAATAGTACAATAGTCTATCTTTTATACATATATAGATATACAGATGAAAGTTTACAATAGCCTAATATATACAAAAGTGTCACTGCAAAAGATGGAAAATATCCTATCTCCACGAAGATCCAAACACGGCTGGAAATTTTTGATTTTTTAACCACTTTTCCGACCACCTAAAAAAATGGTCAAAATGTGTCATTTTTTTCAATTTTTGGTCAAAGGATTAAGGTGGAGAAATAGGTCGAAATTTCCAACCACATTTACTTAATGGTTGGAAATACCGACCACAAAATAAAGGTGGCCGAAAAAAAAATTCGACAGTTTAAATTTTTTAAACTGAGTTGGGAATTACCGACCAAACAATACTAGAATCAAACCTAATTGGCTTAACAATGGGTATAATTCACTAGAAGCGCGTTTGGCTCACCGAATAAATTTTGAAGGATTTTATTCTATAGAAAATAAAATAGGATTTTGATTCCATTGTTTGGTCGATGAAATACAATAAACATTGAGAATGAAAAATTACCATCCACACTGATATATGCATGCAACAACAACAACAACAACAACAACAACAATTCAACAACAATAACAATAACAACAACAACAATAGTAGTAGTAATGATGATATTATTATTATTATTATTATTATTATTATTATTATTATTATTATTATTAGAAAAAATTGCATTTTTCGTTCCTAAGTTATATGGTAATTATATATAATTCGTCATTGACTGTTGGTCATGCTCACTTTTCGTCCCTAAGTTATCATTGACGTAATGACATTGCACTTTTCGTCCTTTCGGGCTCACTTTTCGTCCCTGAGTTATACTAAAATTGCAAATTTTATCCCTAATGTTTTATTAGTAAAGGGACGAAAACTGCAACGTCAATGATAACTTATGGACGAAAAGTATAACTTATGGACGAAAAGTGAGTATGACCAACACTTAGGAACGGATTCTACAATTATCTTTTAACTTAGGGACTAAAAGTGCAATTTTCATCATCATCTCATTATTATTGTTAACAAAAATAGATAACGATAAATTAGGTATTACACAATATTAACTTTTTTTTTTTAATACTATTGACTCTAGTATCTGTTTATACATACTTTTTCAACCCACTGAAGCACAAAGAGTCAAAAAAACTCCACACTAGGATTCAAACTTAAGACCTCTCATTTGAGGGGTCACAACTATGCCACTCAATCACAAGATCTTTAGTAGGTATTACAAAATATAAACTATTCATAGGAATAGATCATTTATTTCCGGAAATGAAATGACTTACTAAACGATAGAATATGTCTATTCCTATGAATGCTACTCTATTTCGTAAACCAATTATGTTGTAAAAATTATGGTAAATAGTGGATAAACAACATTGTGATTAGCACTTTCCATACTTGCAACCTACTTGAAAGAAAACTATTTTTTCATGAGCCATCTCTGAGAAAGTATGATAATCCTAATTCTATTCCATCAACTTTACATGCTGCCTATAAGGAGGTCTCATCAGATACAATGTCTAAGTCACCCCAATTTTACACTAATTCCTTTGTGAAATGGCCAAATCATCAGCTCTCTCCTCGACCTACCTTTGCTTATATACTACAGCTTTAGCCACCACAATTCTAACTTTGATGAACCCATGCTTTCTCAATGCAAAAACCTTAGAATCTGATGTTCAAGTTCTTAGATCCTTCAAAGACTCCATTGATCCGAATTCCGTCCTCCCAGCCTCATTTCTAAGTAGTTGGAACTTAGACTTAGACCCCTGTGAAGCCACAGGGACACACTTTTTAGGCATTCTGTGTATGACCCCATCAGACAACTCAAGTGGCAGGATATCAGTTATTGATCTTGAAGGAGATGGACTGGAGGGGTTCTTGACACCGGAGATCGGAAACCTCACTGAGCTCACTACATTAAACCTAAACAGGAACAAGTTCAGAGGGCCAATCCCAGATAGCATTATCAATTTGAGGAAGATCACCAGGCTTCTGCTCTCCGAAAATTTCTTCTCGGGGGGTTTGCCTAGATATATGAGAAGGCTGAGGAAGCTGGAAGTTATTGACGTCTCGCACAACAGGCTCTCGGGTTCAATCCCTGCAACAATCACCGCCCTTCGTGAGCTAACTCGTTTAGATCTCTCAAACAATGAATTAACAGGCAAAATCCCTGACCTTTCCGGGCTGTGGCAGCTCAACACTTTAGCTCTAAGCAGTAACCAGTTCTTTGCAGGCCTACCTCCATTTCCTGTAAGGTTAAGAACATTATTGCTAGGACACAATTTACTTACTGGCCACATTTCCGCCATAAGTAGGCTTCGATATCTCACAGCATTAGACCTTAGCGACAATAGATTTTCGGGACCAATCCTCCACCGAATAGTCACATTACCCGAGCTGATGCGTATAAACGTTTCAGCAAACCACTTCACAAGAATTGAGGTGACCAAATCGAGTACTAAAGAGTCACGGCTTCAGGTACTCGATGCACACAGTAATCTGCTTCAAGGCCACTTGCCTCTCAACATAATCACATATCTGAATCTCAAAACAGTCAATCTAGGCCACAATAGGTTTTTTGGTAAAATCCCAAAGGAATATGGCTCAAGGTTGAGAAGCCTATGGAGAAATCTTAATCTAGAGTACAATTACCTGGAGGGAACTTTGCCATCAGAATTCATGACGGGAGGAGAAAAAGCGCGGGCTAGCCTTGATCACAACTGCCTCAACTGCCCGGATCATTTACCGTGGTGTCTGGGAGGACAACGGCCAGCTTCACAGTGTAGGAGGAGTGCTGGAGGTATTATGTGACACGACGGGTTTTGCACTCCTCAAACACCAACAATACATATAAATTTACTTTTCTAGTCTCAAGAAATACAACTCTGTAGCTCTAGTTAAGTTAATGATTATTACTAACAAAAGAAAAAAAGTAGAATGAAGAACATATAGTAGGTGGATTTTCATTTCTGCTTAAGTTCTGTAGTGATTTTCAACATTTAATCTTTTAGATCGAGTATCCAATTAAGGTTCAAAACTCTGAAGAATTTCCTTCAAATTCTTTGCCATGCTTGTGATCCTTTCCCTTTCCCTTTCCCTTCATTGCTTTTACATTTATTTTGTAGTATTTGGTGTCAAATTTGCAACCAGCGGCCTTCTCCTTAGCTGGAGAAACCGGTGACCGGTGTTGCCGGTGGAAAAGCTGCTTTATCGACTGCAACTTCTCGAGCATTTGGATTTGATGCACATAGACAGATTGAAATATCTGGAAAAACTAAAAGGATTTTCATCAGCAGCTTTGTAGCTCTTCTCAAATTGCCGGAGAGCACCATGAATCAAGAGCGGGGTGTTGCTGGTTGCCGGCAACCATTAAAAAAAAAAAAAAAGACACAAACGCAAGTGGGTTCCTATCCTTGCGTATACCAGGCCAATAGAAATTCGTCACTAACTGGCTGTAGGTTTTCTGTTTGCCAGAGTGGCCACCAACCAATGAGCTGTGGTAAAGTTCTAACAACCTCCGGCGAAGGTCACCACTATCAGGAACATAAATTGCCCCATTGAAATAGAGCATGCCATTTCGACAAGAATAACCATGGTCTAGTCGTGCTTCCCTCCTATGTAAAAAATAGTCTAAGCCTTCTGTATCCATTATATTTTGTTGGACCTCCACTCATCTTTGAGCGATAATTATTATTATTATATTATATATATAATATAATATTTATTAAGCAAAGTGAGACGGCATCAAGCATTGGAATCTTGTTTGCCAAATTGTGTTTAGGGAAATTGGAGGGCGGCATGCAGCAGCACAACAAAAGGAAACCAATTTATATAATTAGGGATTAGGGATTGTGAATGTTGAAAGGCAGAATGGTTAGGAAAGCAATTTGCTAAATTGTGAAAAAGGAAACTCAATTCCTTTTTCTTTCATTCTTCAAAATATATATATATATATATATATATATATATATATATATATATATATATATGTGTGTGTGTGTGTGTGTGTGTGTGTGTGATATTGAGGCAGAGAGACTTGACTTGACCAGTCCTGTGAGGATATTCTCCACTATTTTTGGCGACATGACGGCAACGTGTTTAGCGAGTTTTGTCGCACATTTGATTGATTTGTTGTGAGGTTTGCCCAGGCTTTTGGTGGTATCTTCATCAAATATTTTGTAGAGGTCAACTTGTTTGTTCACTTCAGCTTGTTTGTTCAAGACACCTAAGTATTCTTTAGTATTCTTTTAGGCATGTGGAACATAATAGAAGTTTTTGGCCTAGAGTTGTTGTGTTTGATGATTGTTGGATGCTTGGCTCGTGTGGTAGCTTGAAACTTTGTACCCAAGATTTACCATAGTGAAATATTGTACCCAAGATTTACCATAGTGGTCCTGTGGTTTGGGGTTTTCCACGTAAATCGTGTGTCTCTAGTGTTGTCTATTTATTTTGGGCTATTGGATGTTATCTCGTATTTGTGCACCATGTCGGGTCTGTGATTTTCATTGTCACAGGAAGACAAGAACGTAGTGCTAGCAGACGTGAAGCACCCCCTGAGCCGCAGCAGTCCATCGAGACAAGGCATCTGGTCTACTATTATCGGCACCTAATTTGTGCAGAATAACAAAATCAAAACCCAAAAGTTGAGTTAGCCACCGCTGTTGTTCTGGAGTCTAAATGGTTTGATGAAGTAACTAGTTGAGACTCTGGTGATCTGTAACAATTGTAAATGGTCATCCGAGCAGGTATGGACGCCAACGACGGACTGTAGCTGTAATTGTCAGCTATATGCCAAAGCATTCAGGTAACGAGATGGGAGTTTCTTACTGAAATATGCAATGGGTTATTTATTTTGAGACAAAATTGCGCACCCAATTGCACACCCAGAAGCGTCGGTCTCAACTATAAATGGCAATTCAAAGTTAGGAAGACCCAATACCGGGGTGGCGGTCATGGCTTGCTTTAGCTTCATGAAAGATTGTTCCATAGCTTCACCCCAATCAAACCCATTTTTCTTGAGGAGTTATGTCAATGGACACGCTATTTTGGCATATCCTTGAATGAATCATCTATAATACCCGATCATGCCTAGGAAGCCAAGCACTTCTGACATTGTTTTAGGCTTCGGCTAATCCAAAATGGCTTGAATTTTGGCAGGATCAACACATACACCATCTACTGAGACTAGGTGTCCCAAGTATTCTAGTTGATGTTGGCCAAAACCGCACGTAGACATCTTTGCAAACAAGTGGTGTTGCAAGAGTGTTTCTAGAACAACTTGAAGGTGATGAATATGCTCAGACAGAGAAGGAAGATAAACCAGGATGTTGTCAATGAAAACCACGACGAACTTCCGTAAATAAGGCTTGAAGACATCGTTCATAGTTGCCTGGAAGGTGGATGGGGCATTTGTGAGCCCAAAAGGCATCACGAGGAACTCGTAATGTCCTTCATGGGTGCGAAACGCTATTTTAGGAATATCTGGTGGGTGGACACGAATCTAGAAATACCCACTTCGTAAGTTGAGCTTGGAAAAGATGACAGCACTATGCAGCTCATCAAGAAGCTCGTCGATAGTTGGAATGGGAAACGTTCCTTTACAGAAACAGTGTTTAGAGCCCTATAATCCACACAAAACCTCTAGGTCCCATTTTTTTTTCGGACCAGCAAGACCTGGGAAGAAAATGACTGGTAGAAAGCTGAATTATTTGATCACGTAACAACTCTTGGACCAATCGTTCAATCTCATTTCTTTGGAAGTGGGGATAGAGGTATGGTTTGGCGTTTACAAGGGTTGAGTGTGGCAAGAGAGTGATCTTATGGTTCAAGGTTCTATTTGGTGGAAGGCTTTTTGGAGTGTCAAAGACCACGGATTATACGGATAAAAGACTCTGAATAAACGGGTGAATTTGGTCAAGTGCAAGACTTTTGGGTTGGACTAGAAGTATGTAGCTTTCATCCATTGCACCAGTTTGTGGCAACCTCAATAATTGGTGGCAGGACACTGATTGGACCGAAGGGGTATGGATTCCAGCCCAACTTAAATGGCTGACCTTTGTGTTCAAATTTCATTGTAAGGTTCTTATGGTTTGCCACCCTTTCCTAACCCTTCTAACCATTGCATACCCAAGATACCATCTGCTCCAGAGAATTCTAAAACGTGGAAATCAGATCAGCTCCGTATTTGGTCCCTTGCATTTCTAACTCGATATGTGTGCATGTACCCTCACTCTGAATTTTCTCCCCGTTAACAATAACAATAATAATAATAATAATAATAATAATAATAATAATAATAATAATAATAATAATAACTGTAGCAACACTATGGTTGTATCACAATAATTCTTCAATCCGTCTTTTAACTTAACGGATTAAAAGAGATAAATCAATCAATGTGTTTCAATGACTCTGAATGGATAAATTGAATTGATGGGTTGATGGCTGGCATGTTTGCTAGTTGTAAATTAAATAATCCATGGTCATCATCATTATATTACCAAAACGTTGCTAATTTCTCCTCTAATCATGCTCTCTGAATTGGTACTGCTTTCATATGCATAACTGATCACATATGGATTAATATATGATGAATTAATGAAAAATATATAAAAGATTTACATATTGATGAATATTGTAAATTTGTAATCATATAATCATATGTGATTTTATTAGTTTGGATGTTTGATTATGATAAATATTCAGTCAATTTATATATACATATATAATAACATAAGTGATACTGCAATCTTTTTCCATCCAAATTTAGAGACAATTTAGTAATATAGACATTGATACACTATATACGGACGTATATGTATTGCACGGTGTATGAGGTATTTGAGTTCGGGATCCTCAAACAGTGGGTCGGGAGTCTCCGGTTAAATAGTACTGGTGTGAAGCAGGTAAAAAGTCTCCATTCTCAGTAATAAATGCGCTATTTATAGGCGTGAGAAGGGGACAGGACCCGGGTTCTTGGCATGGATGGCACGTGGCGAGCATGCATCGGTCTAGGTCGGGGCTAAAGGGGCCATTGACGCGTGATGCTATATTCCTGACAAGGCCACATCATACTGAAGTTAGGGCACCCGGGACCAATTCGGCGCGGTCGGGCCCTTCGCACGACCCGAGAAAAGCAAAAACTAGTTTGATCATGCGCTCGTAAAGGTAAAAACGGTCGGGAGCCTGAGAGTTATGGTCAGGATCGATCGGGTCAAGACCAACGATGCCTCAAGCTTCACTACCGATCATATTACCCGCAGTCGGGTGTTCAGCCTAGCAGTATCCCTATCAAGTAGGCCCCCTAGCCCGGATCTTGACGATAGTCCGTGAAGAAGGGTTCGGGCTACCTCTGGTCGCTTCCCTCCCCTTAGTGTTTTCGGCGCGGATCAGGTGCGGTACGGGCTTATAGCCGTTGCTAGGGACTATCGTTGATTGGGCCAGCGGTATATATATACGTGTTGGGCGATGGTGCGCATCGGGATTCGAGCGCACTTTTCAGAATTCGAAATGTTTCCCACCAAACGCCTCCTATAAATATGGCCTCCTAGGATCCCATTGCGCTCACTCTATAGCTATTTTGAGATCAGACGTTCCCGAGCGATTTCAACACTCCAGTAGCAGTTCTCTTCGTCATCAAGTGTTTTTGTTCTTTCTGCCCTCACAACTGTCTTCTGATATTCGGTGACTCTCCGGGCTGTCAGTTCTCTCTTCTCCTCGACACAATCGAGGTCGACTGCCATAAGACATTCACTTTCCTCAGGGTCATATGCCCTTTCTCGGGAAGTCAGAATCTAGGCCTTAACTGGGAGCCTTGCCTCCGCTCCGTGAACAAGAGCGAACGGTGTTTCTCCGGTCGCCTCCCTCGGGGTCGTCGAGTATGTGCACAGGATAAATAGCAATTCCCCTGCCCAACTACGCTCGAATAAATGCAACTTCTTCTTGAGGCCCTCGAGAATCATTCAATTGACATTTTCGATCTGGCCGTTCTCTTGTGGATACGCCACTAAGGCTCGGATTGATTTGGTTCCTATCGTGGCGTTTATTCAACTCGCGTACCGGGTGTATGTAAATGATGTATAATCTGTATATAAATTGGTCCTTGCATTCATGTGTATAGTGTTCTATGTGTATGAATGTATATGAAATGCTATGAGGAATCGAGGAAAAGTCTAAAAAGTGGCTTCAAAGGCCCTTTTTACTAAGCTTTAGAGAGTGTTTTGAGAGATAGTGGATGAGAGGAGAGAAGAGATGCCCCTAAAATGAAGGACTAAAGCCCTTTATATAGGCACGTGGTCCATTGACTTTGACCCGTGGACCTTGGCCCGAACCGTTTGACCCCGACCCGACTACAAAGCAAGAGAGTGAACGTATAGGGAAGTCAAACTGGGAAATATTCCCTATCATATGGTATATTTTGCACCAAAAGTAACATGTACGTTAGAGAGAGAAAAACAACCCTTTCCAGAGTTGGTTGAGGTTTAAAATTATCAAGTGGGTTTATCAAAGATCACTTACATGTTTTTTTTTTTTCTTTTTTCTTTTAATCTTAAGTCTTAGGTGTTGATGAAGGGAGAGATAATTAGGTTATCATGTTAGTATGGCAAATAAGGTCATGTATTTTCAGTCAAGTTGAAGATGTCAGATATAGATTGGTTTATTGCATAAAGATAAGCAATTTATATTTCAACAATCCAACTGGATAATGATAGATGCAATCAACAATATCTTCAATCCGATCAAGTAAACTCTTTTCTCAAACACCATAGTTATGGTTCCTTAAATCTAAATAATTTCACTTTATTTACTATTTATGCATAGCAAAAGAAGATGCTGAAAAGATTGTTTTAGAAAGAAACTTGTTATTGTAGTCTTCTGACTCACTATATATTTTGAATAATGAAGTGAACCTATCTTCTAAAAACCACATATGCTTTGAACAAAAACTTCCAAAATAAACAAAATATGTATACTATATATATACATATGTGGTCACAAAAGAGGATGCTGAATGTTGAATAGTAGGGAGTCAAAGTTAGGGAAATTTATTTTAGGAAAATATGTTAGGAATAATGGAGAGATTGAGGGTGATTTTCAATATCTCCTATGAATCAATTTCTTAATTTTCAGTTACCAGATTTTAAGGAAAGAATTAAGTTAATTAGTTCTTTCTTTTATTAGAGTAGGTTGTATATATGCTGATGTAATCTCCATTAGTTTAATGCAAGATTTTTCAAAATTTCTTCATGGTATGAGAGCTAGGTTCCTAAAGCTTAGTACTTTCAGGCCAATTTTTCTTGGCATACTTTTCTCAATTCGGCCATGACAAAATATGGAATGGTCTCATCACAAACTTTCAACATCACTACATCAGAAGCAGGAGGCAGTTCCGAAACTTCAAACAGTGGTAGTGATTCATCTCTTATTCTCATCACAGGACACAAAATTGAATGACGAAAAACTATTCAATCCAAATGGCAATGGTAGCATTACTAGGACTGGTATGGTGGCTCAAACGGATTCACATTCAACCTTCACTGTTAACAAATGAGGAATGCGCCGGGGTTGTGGATAGTTGACACAGGTGCTTCTGATCACATGACAGGAGATGCTACTTTTCTCCAAAATTACAAGTCAAGTAGTGGTCACTCATTTGTTCATATTGCTGATGGTTCAAGTTCAAAAAATGTCGGGACATGTTCCATTCAATTTACTAAAGAGTTGTATTTGAACTCTGTCCTACATATTCCAGACTTGGATTGTAATATTTTTTCCATTAGCAAATTGACTCGTGATCTTCAATGTGTTACTAAATTTTATCCAATACTTTTGTGTTTTTCAAGACTTGAAATTGGGGCAGATGATTTGCAGTGCTGAACTATGCTCTAGGCTCTATCTCTTCTCATGTTGTCAATCCTCAAATCAAGTTTCTCAAACAAGTTGTGCCAAATCTCAAAGTATGTTAGAATATTCTTATGTGTCCAATTCCAATGTCAATAAAGATAGTGAAATCATACTGTTACACTATCGTCTTGGTCATCCTAGCTTTGTGTACCTCGCTAAATTGTTTCCAAAACTATTTGCCTATAAAACTCCATCATCTTTTAATTGTGAAATATGTCAGATTGTCAAACATACTAGAAAGTTTATCTTCGAATCCCATACAAACCTTTCACTGCGTTTTCATTGATTCATAGTGATGTGCGCGGCCCCTCACAAATAAAATTTTTTTTGACACTCGACGATTTGTGACATTTATTGACAATCATACACGGATAAATTGGGTTTTTCTTATGAGAGATAAGTCAGAGGTTGGGAAAATTTTTCAAACCTTTAATCTTATGATTCAAACCCAATATAACTCCAAGACTTAGATACTCAAGTCAGACAATGCTAGAGAATACTTCACTAGTAATCTCAATACCTATCTACAAAGTCATGTGATTATCTATATAAGTTCTTGTGTTAATACCCCAAACAAAATGGAGTGGCTGAACAACAGAATAGACATCTCTTGGAAGTTGCTCGGTGCCTTATGTTTTATTCTCATATTCCTAATTATTTCTGGGGAGATGGGGGAGGGGGGGGGGGGGGGGGGTGAAACCATTCTCACAACCACCTATCTGATTAATCACATGCCATCTAGAGTCCTTAATTTAAAAAACCCACGACAATTTCTTCTGCAAGATTTTCCTCACATACATGCAATCGCATTTGATTTTCCACTCAAGGTATTTGGTCGCACGGTATTTGCTCATGTGTATTCCCAACACCATAGCAAAGCCACGGGTCAAGCAAACCCGTGACTCAC
Organism: Ipomoea nil; assembly: GCF_001879475.1. Lineage (NCBI taxonomy): Eukaryota > Viridiplantae > Streptophyta > Magnoliopsida > Solanales > Convolvulaceae > Ipomoea > Ipomoea nil. The sequence continues at coordinate 382,058 of NW_017619484.1, forward strand.
TCCCGTGAGTAACGTGAGGGACTGAGTGGCGGGGCAGCGTAGTCCGCCACTCTCTCCCATTTTAACTGACGGGTCTGAGTGACGGGCTACCTAAGCCCGCCACCTGAACCCTCAGGTTCTGCAAGTCTGCTGTCTGGCAATATGTTCTAAAAATGTTTTAAAAGTCTATCTTATGCCTTTATCCCAAGTCTAGTTAGATTTTGATGTCCTAGAAGTATTGTTTGGTTAAAATAATGTTTTATGTTATAAAATAATCCTATGTGAAGTCTATAAATCTATTTTCTTAGTTATTATGAACTACCAAGTGTTATGATTCCAAATGTCTTAAAAATGGTTATACATATATATCTATGTTTGAGTATATCTATATATTTTGAAGCCCTATAGTACTATATAAATATAGGAGCTAATGCCACGCTTTGGAGTTCTATGATAAAGGTCTATGCTTGAAAAGTGATATGTGTTTTATTGATATAGCATACTACTTATAAGTACCCATTCCAAGATCTTGAAATCGTTATATATGTGTATTTTGAGAAACCCTTTATTTAAACATCTTACTATTTTGGAGGATATGTCTATATATGTATTTTGGAGGTTATTCTTTATATTTGAAAAGTGTAGAGGTTATGTGAATCTTTGGCTATGTTGTTATTTGTGCGGCGAGCTTCGGTTTTGTCTACAATGGGTCCAGTTGGAAGCGTTGGATAGGTCGGTTGTGTGGGAAGCGTTGAACCACCATTGTAGACTGATTCGGTTGTGTGGAAAGCATCGGGTTACCCATTTGTGATTATTATATGTGTATTAACCTGGTAGAAACATATCCTGGGTTACAAGAGCTAGTAACTACCCTGTTGGACTTGGAATCCCGATTAGGGTGTGTGCACACTTAAGGTTATAGTTTTGATTCCATTGGTATTGAATTGATGTTGTTATGACATGAGCATGAGATTGTGACCTCTCCACACTTGAATATGATATTTTGATATTATAATTGCCTCCATTTGTATACTTTGTGAAATGGTTTCTATTTGAATATGAACATTGAATCTTGATATGACTATGATGTATTTTGGAAGCCTAATTGAGATATTGATTTGGCATACCCCTCATATGAAATGTTAATAGATGTATCTATATAAACTTGTATGGCTATGACTTGATTGGTGTACTGTGAGTATCTTACCTTGGAAGTTATTGGTATGTTTTCTCTTGAGTATAACAGTCCTAGAGTTATTGTTGAAAGATACTTTCAAGATATGCTCTGCAAACATAATGTCAAGTTCCAAAACACTTTCACGTTGATGAGTCCCTCTTCTGAATCTTTCACTATAGAATGTGTATAACTCTTGGGAATCCTTTTGTTAGACTTGACTAGGATGCGTGAGTGGTCTTTACATTTCATAAAACCTATTTTTTATTATAAACCTATTTTGAGAACTATATACATATATACCTTATGAGGTGGAGTGAGATATACTTAGCATTACTCACTAATCTTTTTCTACTAATGTTTTCAGGTATCGACTAAGTCGTATGAGAGTGTGCTATAGACTCTTGACATAGATGTACCCCTTGACTCTAGTCTAGACTTGTTGTGATTTTGGTTATTGAGACTCCTGTTTTGTAATAAGTCTTGAATATGGATTGGTGTAGCTCTAGATGTTCCTTGTTACCTTTGATGTTTAGACTTTAGCCTTAGCATCTGGGTTAGCTGACCTACATGTGGCGTGACACCCCGAAACTTAGTACTTCTTTTGAAGCTTCCGCATTCGAATATTTATCCTTTGAGACTGTTACTATCTATAAAATTTTCATCTTTATCTAGTGATCCCAATTTTACTTTTCAGGAGGGGGGGTGGGTGGGTGGGGTGGTTTTATAGTTGGTATCAGACCCCTAGGTTAGAGTCCTAGGATGCTATGAAGTTGGCCTTAAGAACCTAAGTCAAGACCCTTAGGATTATTGAACTTGTTAGGAATCGCAGTGAGGTTGTGCGTTCGTTTCATTTGCTCATGTTTGTGCTTTGTTTATTGCTTGTGCTTGTGGCTGTTGCACCCTGATGGTGTGCACCCTTTTTGGTAATAGAATACTAATTTCGTAGCAGTTGAAGATGGCACCACCCAGAAGATACGTTGAAATTCCAAAAGCTCCAACTAACGAACAGTTAACGCAAAGCCTCCAGCAACTGACTTAGCTCACACAAACCTTGGGATTTAATATGCGGTTTAATATGGGTCGTTGATCAAATCTAGATCAACACCTCAAATTGATGAATTTTTTTTTTTTAAAGGCTCATCCTCAATTAAAGAAGTTGTTGGTCCCGATAGGGTGGTAAAAAGTCTAGAAAGGGGAGGGGGGGGGGGGGGGGGGATGAATAAACTTTTTAAACTTTTCCACAAATAATAACACTTTGGTAATTTCAACTCCATGTAACAAGTAAATAACCAAGTAGTCAATTTTGGAGTGCACAGCGGAATAAATGTAAAGTGTTATGCACAAGCGGTAAGTTATATCACATGCACTTCGTATGATGAGCTTAGAGTAATTTAAATGATGTGCAAGAGTGACAGGAAAACTTAAATAATTAAAGGAGATGGCTCACTTAATATTTTATAAGTCTAATTAGAATTATAAATAAGTTCTCGTGAGAGGTCAACCGTGTGATGGATGTCACATGCAACACGCCAAGATTACTCAATGTAACTTAGATGCCATGCATGGAAAATTTAAATTACATGCACACGTGAAAAACACTAAACCCAATTAGATAAGATTGAGCAATGAATAGTAACTGGGTTAGTCAAATACTGAGCATGCAAAGCAATATATGAAAGTGCAGTAAGTAAATGAGAGAGAGAATTTATAGTGGTTCGGAAGTGGCGTAATCTTCCTAGTCCACTTTACTCCTTTCACGTCTAGGAGTAATTCACTATCTTCCACACACAGTTATAATAGTAAATAAGTGCTACACAAGCACTTCTTCGAGTGTTTTGCACACAGCTACACCCAACTCCGAGTGTCTCGCACACACCTACACTCCACCAAGAGTATCTCGCACACAGCTATACTCCTATGCCAACTAAGTGTCTTGCACACAGCTACACTTAGCAACTACGAGTGTTTTGCACACAGCTACACTCTCTAGAGTATTTTGCATACAGCTATACTCTTTACAATTACAAATGGCAATAATTGTATTTCTCTCCAACTACTCTTGAGACTATTCAGACTAAGTCTCTTTTCTAAATATTTCAATGAATGTTTTTGACTCAGATAATTTGCTCTTTTGCACTTGAATATTTCTCTTGCCTTTTCACCTCCTGCTGATCTTCAAGTCTTCATGGCTTTATATAGATGATCAAATGTATTCGTTGGAGCGGGATAATTTGATATTTGAATTTCATAGCCTGATATTGTTGACAATATGATATCTTCATTTTGATTGATTGCCAACTTGTTCTGACAAGATAATATTTTTTTATAAAACTTGATTTTGAAGTTGTTTCTAAAAAATAATATCTTCTTCTTCTTCTTTGATCACCAACGTCTCTCTGACAAGAATTAAATCTTCTGAGTTAATCTTCAAGTTGTTTATGAAGATAAGATATTCTTCAAGCCTCCATGTTCTTGTCATAAAGATAACATTAATTTTTCACCGTTCTGATCATGTCTTCAGGCATTTGGAATTTTGTGACATGTGGGTGCACTTAATAATTCATTCGAATTATTCAACATTCCTTCTATCTTGTAGATTTTGATCATCTTGCTTGTTTGTCACCTTTGCTTATCTCAAATCAGTCATATCTTGCTTCTTGATTTTGACCGTGCAACTCAGATATTTCTTTTGTGCATTTTGAGCTTCTTGCTTGAGAACATCTTGCTTGTTTTTGATATATCACATTGTGCATGTTTTGCCTTCTAGTATGTAAAAATCAGATTGAGAGAATTAACCTCTTCTTGACTCGGCCACTTCTTGCTTATTTGACCAAGATTCAAGCTTGATGTATACCTTCAGTTTTGACTTAAAAAATAAATCTTTAAGGGCATTTGATCCTGGGTGTAATCAATGTGTGCAAAGACTTCTACCATTTCGTCAGTGGGCTCATCAGATTGTTCATTGTAGCAACAATGTTTAATACTTGTCTTCCGAATGGATACTTGTGGGACCAAAATTAATTCTTCAAATTAATTTTGTTCTCCATATAGTAGACTTTTCTTTCTTTGCTTCCTTTTGGCTTGACTTTCAGGATTATGATGCTTATACTTAAAATCCTAAAATCTAAGGGGATCTAAAATACATTTGGCTCATCAAAATTATAGTGCAAAAATATTCCTATCAGAAGCAAACTGTAAAAATGGCGCACCTTAAGAAGGAAAACAACGCACCTTAAGAAGGGAAACAAAGCACCTTAAGAAGGAAAACAATGCATCTTAAGAAGGAAAACCACGCACCTAAAGCTTTAGGCCGACGCACCTTAAGAAGGAAAACGACACACCTTAAGAAGGAAAACAACGCACATTAAGTTTCAACAACTGTCGCACCTTAAGCACACAGACCATGCACCTTAAGAAGGAAAACCACGCACCTAAAGCTTTAGACCGATGCACTTTAAGTTTAAACAACTAACGCACCTTAAGCACACATCACAGAAACCACGCACCTTAAAGAAGGAAAATTACGTACCTTAAATTTGACTTAGATGCAAAAAGACCAAATTGCCACTACGTTATTTTTATAATCTATGTTCAATCTGGGATGTTGATTTTGATTAGATCAACGGTTGAGATTAAACTCCATCTTCGCACCTAAAGCCTATTACCGCATTTGATCTCATATATATATATATATATATATATATATATATATATATATATATATATATATGTATATATATATATATATATACATATATATATATATATATATATATATATATATATATATATATATATATATATAGGATCAGGTGCGCATGCCACTTCCGGTGCTAAAATGCGGTGAACCATGATCAACGAATCTCTTTAAATAAATTCTATACGAAATGTGCACTTGAAGCTCAAAACCATGCACTTGAAGGTACAAAAATGTACACTTGAAGGCAAAAAAATTGCACTCAAAGGCAAATAGATGTGCAATTGATACAATTTATGATACCAAAAAGGGAGGTTATGCAACTTAAGTGTTATTAAACCAATTACCCATACAAATCGTTTGTAAATCTCACAAATTTCATTAGAAATTTAGTTATATTTTATTGAAAAGAATGCACAAGATATAACAAATATTGTCCAGAATTGTGCACTTGAAGGCAAAGAAACATGCACTTGAAAGCATAAAAATGTGTACTTGAAGGCAAAAAATCTGTTGAAGGAAAAAAATGGTTCACTTGAATGCTAAGCATTTTTGCTTTTTTGTTTTTTGTTTTTTTTTTTTTTGTTTTTTTGTTTTTTTTTAAAAATTTTACACAATAGTAAGACACACATACACTTGTAGGCATCAAATTGAGCACTTGAAGGCATAAAGAGGATCACTAGAAAGCAAGGGAGGAAAAACAAAAGGACACAAAAAACAAAAGGACACAAAAAGAGAAAATTCGAAGGAAATTAATTATGCACTTAGAAAGGAAAACATGCACTTGAAAGCTGCAAAACATGCACTTGAAGGCTAAAGTTTTGCACTGAAAGGCACAAAGATGTACACTCAAAAGAGAAACTAAGTACTGAAACAAAACAAATGCACTCGAAAAAAAGAAATATGCACTTGAAGAATGAAAAATGTGCACTCAAAGATATATATATATATATATATATATATATATATATATATATATATATATATATCTACTATACTAATAAGAGCCCAAGAGAGTTAGACCTATAATAGGTAGAAAAAATGGCGGTCACAGATTTTAATCAAATGAATGGCTCAGATTGATTAAAAATTGATCAGATTTAAATTTTACACTAAAATTTCCTAAAATACCCACACACCGTTACTAATTCCGTTAAAATTTTAATAATTGCCGTTAGTTCACCGTTAACTTACTCATTGATTTCAATTAAAAAAAAAAAGGTCTTAGGTTCGAACCTCATCCCAATCAAAGTTGGCATAATTAATACTCTAATTGATTATATTCGCTACCAGCGAATTTATTTAATTATTAACATTGGGTAGAAAAAATGACCGCCAAATTATTAAATCAAATGAATGGTTCATATTGTTCAGGTTTTAATTTTTTTCTTTTAAGATTTTCTAATTCATCCTTAAAGTCTAATATAGAATTATAACTACACCATTAATCTAATTCTAATATTAAAGTCTTAATAGAACTTAACCACAAATCCTAATGTCGGAATCTCCTCAAACAATATTAGTATATATTTCATATTTTATGTCCTAATTTTTATTTGTTCTCCCTTATGTCCCGTATTTGGTTTCAACCATACCTATACAATTATTTTATTGACAATTATAATCAATATTGACTATATTATCTTGCATTTGTAAACTTAGAATTACCTATTTAACTCGCACGGGCTTAGCTCAATGGTTTAGTGGGTAGTATTTGGGAAAAGAGACCAAGGTTTGAACCTCGGCGGCAACAGTGCGGGAATTATGTCCAAAGTGGGCAGATTCCTTGTGCGTATCAACATTTGGCCCTGTCTGCTGAACCATTGAGTCAGTGTGATTTACAACTTCCCACAATGCTCTGTCGGGTCGGAGTGTGGGGGCCCCTTGGGGTTGGGGACTCAACCTTTGGGAGAAGAATTACCTATTTAAATACGCAAATTCAACCTTCAATTATCTATGCATGAACAATTTCAATATAATCCTGCCTTAATATACTTTAAAGTACTTATTTAACAAAAAAGCATTGGAATAAGAGCCCAAGAGAGTTAGACCTATAATGGGTAGAAAAAATGGCGGTCACAGATTTTAATCAAATGAATGGCTCAGATTGATTAAAAGATTGATCATATTTAAATTTTACACTAAAATTTCCTAAAATACCCACACACCGTTACTAATTCCGTTAAAATTTTAAGAATTGCCGTTAGTTCACCGTTAACTTACTCATTGATTTCAATTAAAAAAAAAAGGTCTTAGGTTCGAACCTCATCCCAATCAAAGTTGGCATAATTAATACTCTAATTGATTATATTCGCTACCAGCGAATTTATTTAATTATTAACATTGGGTAGAAAAAATGACCGCCAAATTATTAAATCAAATGAATGGTTCATATTGTTCAGGTTTTAAAAAATATTGTTCAGGTTTTAATTTTTTTCTTTTAAGATTTTCTAATTCATCCTTAAAGTCTAATATAGAATTATAACTACACCATTAATCTAATTCTAATATTAAAGTCTTAATAGAACTTAACCACAAATCCTAATGTCGGAATCTCCTCAAACAATATTAGTATATATTTCATATTTTATGTCCTAATTTTTATTTGTTCTCTCTTATGTCCCGTATTTGGTTTCAACCATACCTATACAATTATTTTATTGACAATTATAATCAATATTGACTATATTATCTTGCATTTGTAAACTTAGAATTACCTATTTAACTCGCACGGGCTTAGCTCAATGGTTTAGTGGATAGTATTTGGGAAAAGAGACCAAGGTTTGAACCTCGGCGGCAGCAGTGCGGGAATTATGTCCAAAGTGGGCAGATTCCTTGTGCGTATCAGCATTTGGCCCTGTCTGCTGAACCATTGAGTCAGTGTGATTTACAACTTCCCACAATGCTCTGTCGGGTCGAAGTGTGGAGGGCCCTTGGGGTTGGGGACTCAACCTTTGGGAGAAGAATTACCTATTTAAATACGCAAATTCAACCTTCAATTATCTATGCATGAACAATTTCAATATAATCCTGCCTTAATATACTTTAAAGTACTTATTTAACAAAAAAACATTGGGCATTATCCCAATCGCGCAATGCGCGTAAAAAACTAGTATATATATATATATATCCAAGATAGAAGATAATAGAATGGCTATCTTTATATAATCTTCATTTTTTTTTATAGATTTAGTGAGAAAATTTTTTTAAAATTATGCATATAACATTCACATAAGCAATGTAAATTCGCATAAAAGTCATGTCGCTACTTTTTCGCTAAGTTCAAGTCATCAAGTGTATCATTTAGCAAATCTTTTTTACTTTTTTTTTTTTTTTTAAATCCATATGCCAAAAGAACAATTGTTACTACTCCAAATGAACTAAAGAGTATAAATAAGCCAGGTCAAATTTGTTGGACTCGATCAATCAATCATGTCTATAATGAATGATCAATCAAAAACAAATTAAAGCAAGCATAAAAATACAATAACTTAAACTGGAAAATTAAGCTGACAAAACTAACCTAATTAAGAATTATAGGAATATTACAAACAAAAATAAAATAAAAATAGAAGGGGAACCTCATTTAGGTATTTCTATACCCATAATCATCCTAGAAACAAGACTTGTGCATAGACTTTAAGGACTACATTTTATCTTTGTTATTTTCTGATTTATCATTTACCAATGGAATCGTCTCCATCTTGCTTCTGGGAGTACGCGGAGTCTCCTGTGTTTGTTGCGAGATCAGCTGTCGCACGTACCCATAGAATGTACATCCTATCAGTGTCACCGAGCACCCAATGGCATTCAAGGCTGAAATCGGGTTTCTGAATATCAACCATGAGCAAGTAACCGCAACTGCAACCTGTGAAGGTAGTAGGTACAGCGGGAATGTTCGTGTTAAAGACAAGAATACAATGATCAGCATTGCGAATAATAATCAACATTGGTGGTTATGTGGGCAACTAGATGTGTACAAGAAGTGTGCATGACAGTCTATGAAAAGAAGTAACACGGTTTAATTTTGAGTGCTTGAACCAACGACCTCAAAATTCATCAATGGCCACTAAATCAAACCAATTACACCAAGTTTGGTTCACGGAATAGGTTTGGAATGGAATGGCATTCCCAGCAACAGGCCTATTCTGTTGTTTGGTAATGTTTTTTGTTCCCGGGAATTAGCTATGGGGAAATAGCGATTCCAGGGGTCCCCCTGGTATTAGGCTATTCCTGAGTTCTCGGGAAGCCTAAATTTGTTATTTCCTACTTTACCTCTCCAAATTAAATCTAAAATTTGTTTAGGTCCACAGTTTTGCTACTTCTAAGCTATAAATTAGTTCAAGTTCAGCATGCAATTCTTTAGTCACATGTAGTTTCAGTTGAAATAGAACATGTACCAGAAAATGAAAATGCAATAGGAGAATAGAGTTTGAATGTAACCTTAAGGTTTCCAGCAACATTAAATGTGACAGCAGTTGTAGAGTGGATGACGTAGAAGATAGAGAAGTTGAGGCAGAATGCCAGCACTCCAGAGCCAAAAATGATAGCAAATGACGGAAGAAGTATGGGGTGACTGTTTAGCCATTCAATGACCCCGGATCCTTCTAATACTAAAGCTGGTACTGCCAAGATCATTGTTGCGAAAGGAGCCATGTAGAATACCGTATTTATGCTAGAGTAAAGTAAATCAATGTCAGTGAACACGTATAAAGAATAGGATATTATAAAGAATCATGTTCAATAGGATATTAGAAGTAAAGCAATAACCTAAAAAGGCCAATACATAAATAGAACCTACTGAATACAAAACTTGTTAGGAACTGAAAGAAAAGGCAACCTTCACATTAAGTTTCAGGTATGATGACTAGCTTGTCTTTTGAGAAAAAGTTGAAAGGGAGAAAGCAATACACAGAATGCAAATTTTGATGCAAAAAACTAGAATATTTCAATGTGTCACAACTCACAACAGAAGCCTTTCCATTCATTTCCTTGTGCAATCCATGCATTCGTTTTGATGTCTTTCATAAAGTGTCTAACTTGTACCACCAACACTTGCCAAGACCTAATATTATCAGGTCAAAGGGTCTTCTCTCTACTGAAAGTGTCAGCCGTAAATAACGTTCAATAATACAAGTCAACCAAAACAAAAGTTACAATCTTGTTTTTTCACTTCAAATTGATACAAGGGAAATCAACCACATAATCTGAAGGCAAAACAGAGACTAAATTGTAAAAGAAAAAGGCCAAAGCTTCATCAAATCCCTGATGCCTTCTTCAGATCTCTAAACTAATACTCCCTCCATTCCAAAAAGGTCATCCTATTTTAGGTACACATATAGCTAACTCTTTGGCTTCTATTAGAAAGGTAATATTACAAAGCGGAATTGTTTGTGGTGTTTTAAGAATACAAACAACACTGGGCCATAATAAAAAGAAACTATGGACAATGTTTATGGGACAGAGAGAGTCCTATGCCAGAAGATATAAGTTAGTTTGAAAACTCGTAACTTTTTATTGTTCTTGGTTTCATCCAAGTCTTGGTAAGTCTCCTTAGTCCTTTCTCCGATGTTACCTTTACCTTTGTTTCCTTCCAATTGTCCAACATCAATGGTAAGACGTAGAAAAGCAGATGGCACTATTGTTTTAACCAAACAACTTACAAAAAGAACTAAAATAATTAATTTTTTCAAAATTTACTCTTCATGTCAGAGGCTGCCAAGTTTTGCAAAGGAAATGTTAAATAAAAAGGATATAAACAAATAACAACAACAACAACAACAATAATAACGGTGAAATTTTCAAGTATGTTCCATGAATATTTCCAAAGTAAGAAGTAAAATATATAACCAAACATTATCTAGCATATAGCCATATAGGTGTTCAAATTGTCAAAGTTAAGAAGTATAGAGTATAAAATAATAAGAAACAAAGAGTGTTCCTCTTGGAAAACATTGCAATATGTAAACAGATCTTGAATTTGTACAAGTCCAGTAATTTGACTTTAATATGTCACTGATATTAAAAGAACTCACAAAATTCTACCAGTTAATGACATAACCAAGGAAATTACGGCATGGGAGAAGAGAGCTATTTTTATTTTCACTGGAAGAGTCAAAAGTTCTAATATTTTAAATTCATATTTTAACTTTGGAAATCAAACAAAGCCTCCAAAGTGATGGTTCAATCCAAATAAATGAATGCATGTGTAATAATCTATAACAAAATCTCTCCATATATAATCAGGTGTGCTAATTTGTATATAAAATAAAGAAATACAACCTGTGAGTGGTAAAAAGACACTAGCATTCATCAACATCAAAGAAAGGAGAAATAATGAGTATTTTATTTTTCTTCATGGATAAAAATGATAGTGACACTGATCCAATGTAGAACTTACATTTTGAGATGTATGAAAATTATCAAGTATTCCAATCATTGGATCATAAGGTGAAGTTACTTCAACTCTAATAATCAAATAATTTACATATATATATATCATAATAACTATGCTTTTAACCACAGGGGAGCAGTGTCAATATTTTGTCTGGACAAGGGGTAGCAATTCAGTCACGTAGCACATGTAATCTTCTATCCTTACTTGCACTGAACTTTTTCAGTGTATGCAAGCATGTAATCTTCCTGATCAGTTTATTGAATTTTCTAAGTTTGGAATCTTCCTCCTTAATTATCACTTCTAAATCGGATTTCATGATAGATTCATCAATATCTCAAGGTGTTATAAAAAAAAACACACTGTCCCATGTTAAAATCAATCAAGTCTGGTATGTACGAAACTATATGTATGTGCATACACACACTGGGAGAGGAGGGGAGAGAGAGAGAGAGAGAGAGAGAAGACCTGTCAAATTTGTACCCATGCAGCAGAGACTCAGCAAGAATAGTTTTGGTAGAAGTAGCAAGACAACCAACTAGTGCTGCACAGAACCCAAATATGTTAAAACTAAGCTCGGTGACTGAAGTTAGGAGAATTCCTCCAACAATGGGAATCAAAGAAGCCCAGATTCGCCAGTCAAAGTGCTTTCCCCATACTAGCCACTGCAAAATAACTGCATCAAGCATATTGTAGTTAGAGGAAACAATGCAATGGATGATGATGGTGATGATGACGACGACAATAATCATAATAATAAGATGAAGAAGAAGAAGAAGAAATAGTCACCTGTAGTTGCAGGTGTAAATGACTTTATGGTTTGCATAAAGGAAATGGGGATGTATCTCAAGCTCACATTCCCTAATACAATGTTGATACAGAAGACAAATGACATGGGAAAAATCCTTCTCCAGCGATCCTCAGGGTCAACCACAATAACTGGCTTAAGCTTTAAGACTGTGATTACTAAATATGCCCCAATAGCCGAGCAAATAAAGTGAATGCAAGATACTGTCAAGGGAAACTTAAAATCCAGTTTCTGTAACATGTTTTTAAAAAAATAATAAAAATAAAAGATAAGGACATAGTGCTAGAAAAGTGGAAAAGAATACAGAAAAGTGTTTACAGTTCTGCATTCATATATGAAATTAGCTATTAGACCATTAGGGTATTAATGAACCAATTATAAATAATGTAATGCAGTAAGTTATTGTTCCATATGCAAATTATTCTAACAGTAGAAAGAGGAATGATTGTCATGTTATTGTACAAAACTAGGAAGGGTCTAGAATGAATACCAAATCATTGACCCCAGCAGAAGCTCAGATCAACAATGTTTTGTCTACCTTATCAACTTTACTATAGGTGGGTGGGAAGAATGTGAAGTATTATCTGATTCAAAAGGTCTTGGGAATTTATTACACTGGAATAGAATGTTTTCTTCTAAGCTAAGTTTACTAGTATAGGGGAGCACAAAGCTCTGGCAATTCTGTAAAATGATCCAGTCAAGATTGAATATTTAGTCAACTCCGAATATGAGTATTATGCATACTGGTTAAAGGAAGGAGAGTTGCACAAAAGAGCATCTTTGATATTATTAGCAATTTTGTTTTTCTACTCAGAGAGAAATTCCTAGAAGTGATTCAGGCAATGTAGGAACATCTGGAATTGTCTTCTGGTTAACTTGCAAGAAAATATTAGGGAAGAATAGTTCAAGAATGTGTTTCACTACCAAGTGATTAACATTGAATTCTGAATAAGTAATGAACATAAATGATTACAAATAACCACTACTTTCAGCACAGAAGATGAACAAGGAACACACTCTAACTTTTGTCAAGAAGGAAAATAAAAAATAAAAAATCTTCCACACACTTTCCTTTTTTCTTTCTCTCACCATTTATCCTTTTCATTCTCTTTTTCTTTTGCGGGAATTTTAACAAAACAATGCCCGGATCACTTAATAGATTCAAACCAAAATGGACACCCAAAGCTGAAAATTTATTAAACTGTTCAAAATGAAATGCATACACACACAAAATGTGTGTATGTGTGCCGCCATTGCAATTTCCAGATGAAATATACAAATGAATTGCAAAAGGAAAAATCCAAGTGAACTAAATTAATAATTTCCGATCTGACAATGGAAACAACAGTAGAAGGCATTAAAGATGGAAAATGGTTACTGCAGTAGAAGCGAGAGAGAGGAACCTGGAAGATCCACTTGTTCATGATGATGACGGCAACATTGAAGAACCACCATTGAAGGATGGCAATTATGGATCGAATCAAACTCCATTGACGCAGCAAAGTTTCCCCCATGTTTTGCTACCAATTTCTGTCATGCGAATCGTATATAAGTATTGGATTTTATATTTCTCGCAGGAAAAAAAGCATGCTGAAGTACTAGACGGACATTTCACGAGGATTATGATTTATGAAGACTATAATTTTATTTTAATTCACTTCTTCACCTTGGGTTTTGCTTTAGGCTGCGTTTGGTAAATTCTTGAAAAATGTTTTAAAGACTATATTTAATGAAAATAATTTTACTAAGAAAATTAATTATCATGTTTGGTGTTACCTGAAAATATAACAATTAAATTACTTAAAAAATTTAATTAACATATTTGGTTCATTTAAACCTAAGAAAATTTTTAAAATCTCTAATATATATCAAGCACATTGTGCTCAAATGGCATGTAGTAACCTCCTTCCTGTTGTAGGTCATGAGATCGAACCTCAGATTCCTCTTAGAGCGTTATTGAGAAAATATTGATTATATTGTTTGGTTGAATTTGTGAGGGTAAAATAGTCCAATTAGCTTAATCTTTCTTCCCTCCAATCGTGGAAAACAAAATACCAGCTAGGGGTGACCACGGTTCGGTTTGAACCGAATCGTTCGTGCGGTTCTGGTTTCGGTTCTTAACCGGGTTCGAGATGAAAAGGAACCGGAATCGGCGGTTCCGATTCCAAAATTAAAAATTATAGTGTTTTTTATTTATTTTTTTTAAAATAAATCCGATTAGAACCGGCGGTTCCAACCGGAACCACCGGTTCTGAACCGAAACTAGAACTGGAACCTTACTATAAGGTTCCGATTCTGATTTGTCCATTTGCGGAACCGGAATCGGAACCGCGGTCACCCCTGATACCAGCCCTATACTCAGATTTTATTTTGAAAAATTAATTTTCTACTAAACATCATAAAACTCTTGTTTTCCTCAAATTCTAGAAAAACATTTTCCTTAGAAGTTCTTTTTCGCGAACCAAAGAAGCCCTTACAGCACGTTTGGTTCACGGAATGAATTTTGAGGTAATAGGAATGCTATTCCATAAAGAATGGAATATGCAAGAAATAGAATAAGAATTGTATTCTATTGTTTGGTTCGCGGAAGGAATAGACTTTAGGAATTATATTACAGTGTTTGGTTGATTTAAGGAATAGAAATGAAATATGTTTTAAAAGACATAAATACCCTTATAAAAATATGTGATGGTGGCGATGGTGGTGGTGGCGGTGGTGGTGATGGTGGTGGCGGCGGTGGTGGTGGTGCTGGGGTGGTAGTGGTGGTGGTGGCGGTGGCAGTGGTGGGGGTGACGGTGGCAGTGGTGGTGGGGGCGGCGATGGTGGTGGCGGTGGTGTTGCTGGGTGGTGGTTCTGGTGGTGGCGGCGGCGGCGATGGTGGTGGCGGTGGTGGTGATGGTGGTGGTGGAGTGGTGGTGCTGGGGTGGTAGTGGTGGTGGTGGCGGTGGCAGTGGGGGCGGCGACGGTTGTGGCGATGATGGTGGTGGCGGCGGCGGCGGCGGTGATGGTAGTGGTGGCGACGACGGTGGTGAAATAGGATAAGTTTATATATAGGATAAAAAAATTAGGTTAAAGAAAGGGGTAAAAAAGAGAATAGATTCTAAAATCTATTCCTGAGCGTTCAGTAATAGGCTAATACCAGGGGGGCCCTAGTAATAGTTATTACCTTATTTGAGGTAATAGACTATTACCAGGAATATTATTCCTGGTAATAGAAATGGTTACCAAACAAAAGAATAGGCCTATTACTGGGAATGCTATGTCATTCCCAGCCTATTCCGTGAACCAAACGGGCCATTAATGTCGTACCAATCGTAAATGGGAAAAGAAAGAAATATTATTCTTATGCTTTTGTTAAAGAAAAAGAAAATAAATGTGATTGGATCATTTTCAAAAAAAAAATGTGATTGGATCAGTTAACATGTGCAATGTACCCTCTTAATGTCATACCAATCGTAAATGGGAAAAGAAAGAAATATTATTCTTGTGATTTTGTTAAAGAAAAAGAAAATAAATGTGATTGGATCAATTAACATGTGCAATGTAACTAAAGAGGTAATTAATCGTGAATTTTGTATATTTTCATAATTTTTTTTTTTTAGAAAATGTTTTTTTTTTATTTTTTTTATTTTTTAACTAAGCCTAGGCCACTATTCTTCACAACACGTGAAGAATTGCACTATGTCCCTATCTAAAAACATAATAAGTGTCAATACAAGTTATGTCCTTGATTTTTGTCCCTTTTTTATATGCTAATAAATATATACATTTTGCTTTAATTGTTGTACATTCATTTGCATTGGACAAAATCACCCTTACACCGTTATAACACCGTTAGTTTTTAATATATCTACCAAACTTACCATACACCTACATCTATCATATCTTTTTTTTTTATTATTTTTAATTATCATTTTATTCAAATTATCATATAACAATGAATTTAATTATAAATTATATATTAATTAAATATTTATATGAATGTTAAATTATATATGTGTATCATATATATATATATATATATATATATATATATATATATATATATATATATATATATATATATATATATATATATATATATATGTATATTATTTGTGTATCCATATCAATATATCATATATGTTAGTGTTAGCTTAGTATTATTTGTAAATTATTATTATATAAAAATATATATATTTTTTTGTTTTGATCACTATATTATTCAAATATATGATAATTCAAAAGTATCATCACTTTAAGAAATTGCAAAACATAATTTTAACTAATTTTTTAAATTTTGTTACTTACAAATATTTTAATATTGGGCATAAGTTTTCGCGCATCGCGCGTACAAATTGCTAGTAGTACAATAACCACCAACAGTTCACCCCCACACAAAGACAACGATGACTGTTATACCAGGTTTTTCAATTCAACACGAGTTTACTCCGCCTCTTTTTACTAATCCAATTAGAGAAAACAAAGATGAAGAATATAGTTTTCTTTTTTCTCCAACTGAAAATCTTGTCTCTTAAATCTGGAAATTCGAACATTGAAGCAACTCAAGACTTCACAAATCTGGTTGTAGTTTTGAAACTTTTGTCTCTCTCACTAGTCGCTAGAACTTAGAAAATTTTTAAGCGTTTTTCACTCACTAGAATAGTTAGAGTGACCAGCACCTTCTTTAGTAAAGGAAGAGGGTATTTATAGGCGTGAAAAATTGTTCCGTTGGAGGGAAAACAAAATTTCAAATTGCCTAATGACTAGTGGGTAAAGACCGGTGGGTAATCCAGAGAGGTGCATGAGTTGCCAGATTTCTAGTCGTTAGACTCCTTAAAGTGTACTAAAAGTTTGTTTTAACTCTACACACTCAAGTACACATGTCATGACTCCTTAAAGTGTGCTGAAAGTGGCACTCTACGAGCGAGGCAGACTGCCTACGAGTCCTTGAGCGCCAAACACATCGAACCACCTTCAAAATCCCTTAAGTCCCTTAGTGGGCGAGGCATATTGCCTACAAGGCCCTAAGCGCCAAACACCTCGAACCACCTTCGAAATCCGCTAAGTTGCTCAACAGGAGAGGCAGACTGCCTACGAGCTCCTGAATGCCAAACACCTCGAACCACCTTTGAAATCCGCTAAGTCCCTTAGTGGGCGAAGCATACTATCTACGAGCCCTTGAGCACCAAACGCCTCGATCAACTTCAAAATAATCAAGTCCCTAACCATGTACAGCGTGGCAGCCCTCCCAAACTTCATACCTGAAAAGAAAAAGTCAGTCGACCTCGCGGGGAGAGATGACTGCGAAGTCCTGTACGCAGCATGGCTAGTTACCCAAACTTCATGCCTGAAAATGCAAAGTCAGTCGACCTCGCGGGCAGGGGTGACTACAAACTCCTGACTGCACGCAGCGTTAGGGATGGCAATTTTAATCCGCCCCGCATGGATCGGGTTTTTTTGAGTGGTAGTGGGTCATGGATTGGGGGTGCGTCTTTGGAAAAGTAAACCCACGATGGGTCAGGTTGGATTCGGGTTCTATGTATAAAACCCGCTTAGAATCCCACCCGACCCACCATGTAGTTATTTATAAAAGTTTTTATAACTTCATGTAAATATTTACTATTTTTATATCTAAACTACTAAGTTTATTTTTAAAAATTAATAATTTAGGTATTATATTTAAATATTTCTATTATTTTATGTTTTATATAACTAATGAATTTTATTATTTTATTATGTGTTGGTAATTTAAATATTAATTTTTGAAAAAAAAAAGATTATAAGTGGTGGGTACACGTAGACCGTAGTCGGCACCCGCACCCGATGGGGGTGGGGTGGATTTTGAAAAAGTCCACCCGATGCGGGTTGGGGTTGGGGTTGGGGGTGGGGGTGGGTGGAGAAAATATAAGGTGGGTCGGGTGATGGATGTAGCCCTCACCGACCCACACCCAACACATTGCCATCCCTATGCAGCGTGGCTGCTTACCAAAACTTCGTGCCTGAAAAGGCAAAGTTAGCCGATATCCCAGGGATGGGTGACTACAAACTCTCCTGACTGTACGTCGCGTGGCTGCTTACCCAAACTTAGTGCCTGAAAAGCAAAGTCAACCGACCTCGCGGGGAGGGGTGACTGCAAATTCCTGACTGCACGTAGCATGACTGCTTACCCAAACTTCGTGCCTGAAAAGGCTAAGTCAGCTGACCTCGTGGGGAGGGTTGACTACAAACTCCTAACTCCCTTACCACACCTAGTAGTGTTGTTCCCCCTGTGACTATTTCGGCAGCTGCAGGCCCGGCTCATGCTACTATTGGTGTGGACCGCGCGACTCAGGGCATGACCCGAAATCAGCGCAAGCGGTATAACCGCAGGATGAGATTAGCTAAAGGGAAAGCCCTTGTGGTTGACCCTGATCCTGGATCATCTCGGGACCATGTTGCGGAGTCCTATGATGTTGTTTATGACAACTCGGCCTATGCGCCCGTTGTTGTGGACAACTCGTTCGATGCCCTCAATATGCCCCGACTCTTGTGCCGCCTCCGGCTGCTCATCTTCCCCCTATTCCGGAAGGGAATGAGCGGCCTTTGTCTCCGGTATCTTCAGGGCGGGCGGATCTACAGCGCCCGCATCAGGTATCATTTTCTTTTACTCCTACTTCGATTCCTTCTTTCTCTTCTGCTGCTCTTGAGATCGGGACTCCTCCCTGTTCCCCTCCGAGTGATACTCTTCGGTTAGTCGTGGCTGCTGGGGATAGCCCCCGGGAGGCCACTTCGGTCTTTCCATGGGATCCTCCTAGGGATAGGGATAAGTCCTGGTCTGATGGTGATGTCCCTCCAGCTAGCCATACAGTGAGTCCTTGGGCGTCGGGTTTTGCTTCAGACCCTGACACCCACACGGCTCAACGTATGGCTATGCCGATGGGACGCTCTTCTGCTTTTGCTGATCTAGGGGGCAACCCCCGTCTTCGTTCTTCTGCCTCATCCGTTTCCTCATGAGATTTCTTGTTTGGAACGTACGTGGGGTTGCTTCGCAGGGATCCTTTCATCGGATCCGTGTGCTACTTAGATCACACTCACCATCTATCTTGTGCTTACTCGAGCCTTTCAGTTCTCCTGATCGGCTTGGGTATTTTCAGCTTCGTTTTAGTTTTGATCACTCTTTATCTTCTTGCAATAATAAAATCTGGCTTTTTTGGAATAATGATCTTTCGGTGAGTATTGAGGGCCAGTCTGATCAGTGTATCTCGGTGGCTTGTGCTCTCTCTACTGTGCCGTCTCCCTTTTGGATTTCATTTGTTTATGCTAAGACCAAAGAACGCCTTCGGGTGCCTTTATGGGATGAGTTACACTCCGTTTCGGCTAGGTTACCTGTCGGCGTTCCTTGGTCTGTCGCGGGGGATTTTAATTGTTTGCTTAGTGTGGATGAGAAAAAGGGTGGTTTGCCGTACCCTCATCGGCGGACCACGCCTTTTCGGGACTGTGTGAGTACGTGTGACTTGATTGACGTGACTTTTTATGGCTCCTGTTTCACCTGGTGGAATGGGAGACGTAAAGAGGCGGCCATCTGGATGCGCTTGGATCGTTGTCTCTATACCTCGGTGTGGGACGCGATTTTCAAGACATCCGTTCGGCATTTGTCAAAAGCCACGTCCGACCACAGTCCCCTGCTTATATCTTGTGATCTTTTGAGTGCGCAGGTGGTTCCGAAGCATTTCATTTTCCTGAATGTGTGGGCAAAGCATGGCGATTTTCAGCGGGTGGTGCGTGATAACTGGTTAGCCCCGGTTTCTGGTGCTCCTATGTATGTCCTGGCCACTAAACTGAACAGACTTGCTAAGGCCCTCAGTGTTTGGAGTAAAGAGGTCTTTGGAAACATTTTTGCCCGCCTGAAAGAGTATGAGGACCGTGTACAAGCCCTTGAGAGGGCTCTCCAGCAACACCCTGATGATGATCACGTTTTATTGGAATATAAGGAAGGGGTTGCACTCTTACAAAAGCAAGTCATGATTGAGGAAGAGTTTTGGCAACAGAAGGCGCGCATCACCGAGGTACAGGAGGGTGAGAGGAACTCTCATTATTTTCACTCTCTTGTAAAAGAGCGCAGGCGGAAACTCTTCATACACAGAGTTAGAGATGATACAGGACAGTGGATTGAGGATAGGGAGGGTATTGCTGCACAGGCAGTATCTTTCTTTGAGCACATGTTTACTGCCGAGATTGGGGGCTTTGATACTGCTTTGCTTGATTGTGTTCCGCAGTTGGTCACTGAGGGCGACAATGATTTGCTGACTGTGGTACCGGAAGAGGAGGAGATCAAAGCCGCCGTGTTTCAGATGAGTTCAGTCAGTGCTGCTGGTCCAGATGGTTTCTCGGGGGCCTTCTACAAGGCTTGCTGGGATATTATCCGTGCTGATGTGGTTCTGATGGTATAGAGTTACTTCTTGGGCAGAGATTTCACTAGGGCTATCACGCACACATCCATCGTCCTGCTTCCGAAGAAGCCGAATCCAGAGACTTGTGCAGATTACAGACCGATCAGCTTGTGTAATTTCAGCAGCAAAATAGTCACCAAGCTGATGGTGGTTAGATTGGCCACGGTTCTTCCCCGCCTTCTGTCACCACACCAGAGTGGTTTTGTGGCCGAGAGATCGATTACTGACAACATCCTACTTGCTTCAGAGATGTGCCACGGACTGCAGGTACAGAAGCGTGACGTTGTGCTTAAGTTAGACATGGCTAAAGCATACGATCGCGTTTCTTGGATTTTCTTGACCTTGGTGATGCGCCGCCTCGGTTTTTCAGAGACATGGATTGACTTGGTGTTCCGGGCAGTGTCTAATGTTTGGTACTCGGTGATTGTCAATGGCGTCAAAGAGGGCTTCTTTGCTTCGTCCCGGGGACTGCGGCAGGGAGATCCTTTGTCGCCTAGTTTGTTCGTCATCGCGGCTAAGGTTCTTTCAGTTTACTTGGCTCGTGTCTACGAGGATCCTGCAGTCCCCCGTTTCACTCAGCCACCCCGCACATCCACCACTTGGCATATGCAGATGATATAATTATATTCAGTACGACCAGACAGGGTGCCATTAAGACTGTCATCTCGGCCCTCAAGGAGTATGAGACTATCTCAGGACAGCTGGTCAGTTTACAGAAGAGTGCTTTCTACATGCATCCTCGTACTCCGGATAGAGTGCTTCAGAGAGTACGTCGGGCAACTCGTTGTATCCACCGCTCATTCCCCTTTACATATCTTGGTTGCCCTGTGTACGTGGGACGAAAGAAGTGCATTTACTTTAGCCCTACAGTTGACAAGGTGAAGGCCAAGTGTTTGAGCTGGGAACGCCGTGTCTTGTCGAAGGGCGGGAAGGCCACTTTGATTACTTCAATTCTACAGGCGATACCCCTACATCTGTTCGCCACCTGCGCCCCGCCTAAGCAGGTGATCCGGGACCTTGAGCGTTGTTTTGCCAGTTTCTTTTGGAGGCAGTCAGGTGGGTCCCGGTATCACTGGAGTTCGTGGAAGAATCTCGCCCTTCCCAAAAAAGAGGGCGGGGTTGGTTTCTTAGACTTGGACTTGATGGTGCGTGCTGCTAGTGCGAAGCTGTGGGGGACTTTTCGCACTGAGCACACGCTATGGACAGATTTCATGCGGGCAAAGTATTGTAGCCGGGTTCACCCGGTTGCAAAACTTGTCCGGACTTCAGACTCTCATACCTGGAAGCGGATGTTGGCTGTTCGTGATGAGGCAGAGCGTGCCATGGGCTGGCGGTTGTTCCAAGGCCGGGTTAATTTCTGGTGGGACAACTGGTCGGGTCTTGGTCCGCTTGGCAGACTATACCCTTTCCCGGGGGTCTCATACTCCCGCGCTCCGCTTCTTGACTTCGTTACTGATGGCGTCCTCGACTTGTTTGATCATCCGGACTTGGCTTTGGCCGGGTTACAGGTGGACTTGTCCCGACTTGGGCAAGGACCGCGAGATATTCCTGTTTGGCGTCCAGCATCCGACGGTATGTTTTCTTTCGCTACGACGAAGTCCTTTTTGCGACCTGCTAGGCTTGTTGACCCGGATCCCTTCCTTGCTAGATGTTGGCATAAGCACCTTCCTTTTAGGGTGTCCTTCTTATCCTGGAGGGTGTTTCAGGGTCACCTGCCTACGGATGACGTCATATCTCGTTTTGGCCATGTGGTCGTCTCGAGATGTTGGTGTTGTCCGGCTCCTGCTTTTGATTCCATTGCACATATTTTTTACTCAGGAGACACAGCTCGTGCTGTGTGGCATCATGTGTTTGCGTCCCTCGGCCTCCAGTCACGCCATAGGAGTTTACGGACTTTGATCGCTAGCTGGGGGCGGAGTGGTACGCATAACCCTCTTCGCTCTTTTGTTCTTTGCAGGTTGCCATATCTGGTTCTCTGGGAACTCTGGAAGCACCACAATGGGTGCTTACACGGCCGAGATACCCCGAGTGTTGCGCGAGTTATGTTTGGGGTAGCTCGGGGCGTGGTTGAGTGCCTATATCGGCGGTGGCCGGGTCAGCATATCCTCCCGCCTAATTGGAGGATGATTGTGTCTTATCTGGAGGCACATGTGCCTCGCCGAGTGATCCGTTCTATTCGTTGGTCCCCCCCTTCTTCTGGTTCTCTCAAGCTTAATCTTGCGCTTTCGGCTTCAGAAGGGGGGGCGGCTGCCTTGGTCCGTAACCAAGGTGGCGGGCTTTGCTACGGGGTTTCCTGGTCTAGGTAGGGGGAGACTATTCGGGGCCTTTTCCGAGTTCTCTTTTCTTGTCTGACTTGGTGCATGGACGGAGGTCATCGGGTTCTTGTGGTGGAGACCTCTGTCCGTGACCTGGAGGCTTACTTTGATGCTTCGGCCACCACACCTTGGTATATGGATGACGTGGTCTCCAGGCTGCATTTCCTCTGTTCCTGCGGCACTATCAATTTCATGCTATGTTCTCCCCGGGCGAATCTCCCGACTCAGGCTCTTGCAGATTGGGCCCTTGATACACCTGGGGAGACTGCCTTCGTTACATTTGCTGCCTTACCACCTAGGGTGCGCGCTCTCCTCATCGATGATGACGTGCCCTATGTTTCCTTCGACTTTGCGGACCCGCCTTGAGGGCGGTGCTCTCCTTTATTTCTCTTTCGTTTTATTTTCTCGTCTTTTATTATTTTATTTTATTTTGTGGCTAGTTTTTTCTCGCATGTATAGCTTGTTTACTGGGGGCATAAAGGGATTCTGGTATCGGGTTTCTCTTTCTGCTTTGTGTTCTCAATGCTTATCCTGTTTCTGCGTGTTGCTGTGTGTTTGCCAGATGTATTCGTTGGTTTCATGCATAGCGTACACTCTGAGGTGGGAGTGCTCCTTTAGTCTTGTTTGTATATATATATCTGCGTTTATGGTGTTTGGTGAATTAAGGCTGGCTGTTTATATTAAGGGTTGGGAGGGTTTGAGGTGGATTTTGGTACTTAGCATATATGCTATTGCTTTTGTGGATGGCTATATAGGCTCCCCGGGTCAAATACAGTACGCTGTACCGTGGGAGCTGGCCTGACGCTTGAGGGTGGTATATATGTTGGCACCAGTGGTTAGGGAGCCATTGCTTGGGACCTTGGGCCGTTGAAGCCCTCTGCGATAAAATGCAGAGCTCTGTACGTACGGGGGTGGCCTGGGTTCCAAGGGTGGATGGAGGTGAGTACCATTGCTCATGTGGCGGACTATTCACGGTCCCTTCGGATAAAAATGCAGAGATCTGTACCGGCAGGGATCTGTCCAACGCATGAGGGTGGTTTGGGTTTGGCGGTTGATTTCATTGCTTTTGTGGATGGTCATATAGGTCCCCTCGGATAAAAATGCAGAGCTCTGTACCGCGGGGGACCGACCTGACGCTTGAGGGTGGAATTGGTTCGTCATAGTTTGTTGGAGCATCGTTCCCACCCTGAGTGTAGGGCATGACGCCCGGGAATTGTCTAGCTTTCACTCAGTACCAGGTTGTTTGCAGTATGGGTGTTGGGCCCACTTTGTAGTTTAGAGTTTCTCCTTTACTTGTTTGCCTTTAGGCCTTCTTGCTTTATTTGTAGACTTGGCCACTTTTGGGCCTTGTCCTTTTTGTTTTATTTGTTGACTTGGTCACTTTGGGCCTTGTCCTTTCTTTTCTGGTGCCTTGGTCACTTTTGGGCCTTGGCGAGACTCTGTTCGGTTCCCGTTTTGTTTATAAATAAGATGAACCTTTAAAAAAAAAAAAAAAAAAAAAAAACTCCCTTACCAATTACAAAGAGGATGCTAACATGAACTGATCGAACTTTATTGCTAAACGAATAACCAAAAGTAATTTGGCCGCTAAGTGCCTACACTGAATAATAAAAAGAAGGGAAAAAAAACTAGCTTACTGATAAAATTTCTTTAAGTGGTGCACGTTCTACATACGGTCCACCAGCCTCCCTTCATAGTCTCCAGTCGGTAGGTTCCCGAATAGACGACCACCGCAATCTTGTAGGGCCCTTCCCACTTAATTGCTAGCTTACCACCCTTGGTGGGCCGACTAGCCTCCCAATTCCTCAGGACTGGGTCGCCCACCTGATAGTATCTTACTCGTGCTCTCTTGTCCTGATACCGCTTGACTGTCTGTTGGTATTCAGCTATTCGCGCGTAACCGACCACCCTTCTTTCCTTTAAGAATTTTTTCTTGATTTGTAGGCTCTCCTCGTTGTCCTTGTCTTTATATAATAAAATCCGCCGACTGGGAATCTGTATCTCCTTGGGTTCCTTGGCCTCAAACCCATATGCTCAGGCGAACGTAGTCTCAGCGGAGAGTCGTCTGGTAGGTCCATAAGACCTTCTTCAGCTGCTTAACCCAAGACCTTCTATGCGTCTCGTAGGGGTTCTGTTGTGGATCGCTCTCTAACCCTCTCAACTGGCCGAGTGGGTGAGCGGTGTCCGGCTCGACCGCCCAGCCAATCCAAGGTTGACCAAGCGGGAGCTGCAGACCCTAACTTGAACGTACTGACCGCAACGGCCACGCACGAGCGCACAGAATGCTCGGATGCTTGAGAGACAGTATGCACTTCTTACTCCAAAGGTACTGACTAGGCAGGTCGTGGCCGAGCAGCATTAGCTGCCAAGCTCTTTTCTCGCTCGTACACGTCTAGCATGCGAGCCATCACCTCTGCGATGGTCAGAATGGGTTGAGTGGCCAGTGGAGGAGGAATTTCTACAGGTACCTCGTTGGTCGGTGTGATAGTATCCTCAGTACGTGCTGCCGACCGCTCACCGGAGTTGCGGTGGCTCAGTTGCTCTTGAAGATCCCCAATAGAAACACGGCTGGCAGCGTCGTGAGCCCTAGCTTTGACGACGACGACGATGTTACAGCCGGCGGCGTTGCCAGCTTTCCAAAACGTCTGCCGCATCTAGTGCGTGCCATTAACAAAGTTTAGAGAAGGAACCTTTTGTATCGATCCCCACGGATGGCGCCAATGTTTGTTTTACGGCTTAGGGCAGCCGAACGGCGGGCAACACTATCGTAAAAGTATTAAAAAAAGAAGAGAGTATTTGAGAGAAAAGTATAGCAGAGTAACGACTGCTTGTATTGAATTCAGAACCCTATACAATGCAACCCCAGGAGGGTATTTATACAAGGAACTTGGGCCTTGAAAAAAAGCAAGGAAGAAGAAATTAACTAATTAAAATTAGGAAAGCTTCTAAAACTACTAGATTAGCTTCATAATGAGAAAAAAGGAAAATTAATACCTGTCACCAAAGGAAAGAATCTCCGCAGAATCTTCATCCACCACCTTTGGACGCGGCACCTATTCAAGACACATCTGACTGCCTAGTCTGGTCGCTCGACTACTGAGGGATGAACTTAATAGGGGACAAATGAGAGCTAGGCTACTGAGGTCCTCTCTCCCCAACCTTCTAAGTATTTGAGCCGCGTCCCTCTGACTGCCTATGTACATGCCTGACTAGGTACCTTACTAGGGGTATCCATCAGTATGTTTAAATTATTCAAATTATTTTAGAATACACTTATTAACTTTTTAATATTAATTTTTATTTAAATTTTATAATTTTAAATTTTGGCAGGCCCCGCCATAGCCCGCAGGCCTGCCCTTGTTAGGGTTACCAAATTGGCTTACTTTTTAGTCCGTCTTGTCAGTCCGCTTTGACATTTCTAATCCTAAGTCCCAGAACTTCTACCCAACAGTCACTGGAGCATGTAAATCGTGAGTCGCCTCGTCGGTCCCTAGGTTCCCACCCTTGCTTGTACACTCTGCGCACAAAGGAGTGTTCATCTCCTATGTCAATCAAGATCTCCCAGTGATCCCCAGGTTCTCAGTGGTTCGAACCCCACACTGCTACTAAAGTAAGTCTTTAAGGTGATCAGTTGAACCATTGTTCAAATAAAATATTTAAAAATATACTTACTAGTTGCATAAAATAAAAAATTTTAAAATATAATATTAATAATATATTAAAAACATTTATACCAGATATACTATTGTGATATCAAACAAATGAGGTATTATTCGCAACAACAATTTGGAGATTTCAACAATAATAAGGTAAAACATATTAGAGCACCCTCAATAGTGTATTTTTATGATTTTTTTTTTTTAAAATAAAACTAGTATTTGCGCCCGTGCGATGCACGGAATGAATTTGTTGTAATATATTAATAATATTTAGATTGATATATAATTATTTAAATTAGAATATCAAATATTATTTTGTGCAATTAAAAATATGATTTGGATCGTTTATATATTTTGATATTATCATTGCTTGAATTTGAGCAAATAATTGCTCAAATTAATAGCTAATGTGTAGATGTACGCATGTGGTGCTGTAACTTTGAAGATTTTATTTATCATTGATTAGTATTTTTATAAATTAGGCAAACGTGCTCATTCTTTAACAACTCAGTTATAGGAATGAATTGCTATCCTAATTCATTTGTATGGAAAATATATTTTTTGTCTATATATATATATATATATATATATATATATATATATATATATATATATATATATATATATATATATATATATATATATATATATATATATATATATATATATATATATATATATATATATAGCAATTTTGTCATATAATATCATCGATTGTATTTAAACATTATTGAAACCTCATTGTATACGACATTGGTAGTAGCCAAAAATCTTGTCAATCCTCGTCTATAGTTAACATATTCAGTCCATTACAATGGGTGACTCGGGCGAAAATATATATTCATAGAATATCAGTCAATTAGTGATCCTTTTATATTTTCAGTCAATTAGTAATATCATATTCATTTTCAGCCAATTATTCTTTTTTTATTTTCTGTCAATTAGTCAATTAGAATATCAGATGTAGTGATATTTTTACCTAATTTTCGTTCTATTTTTAATTGATGATGTAGAATATTATTGTTGAAATATTTCTATTCCATTTTTAATTTATCTTTACTATAATTTAAAATATGCATTTACTATTGATGATGTAGAATATTATTATTGAAATATTTCCGTCCAATTTTTAGTTAAAATGCAATAATCTGACCATTTTTTAATTTTTTTTTCACTTTAGTCAATTACGAATAATTTTTATTTGTAGTCAATCTTTTTATATTTTCAGTCAATTAGTAATATCATATTCATTTTCAGCCAATTATTTTTTCTTTTTCAGTCAATGAGTCAATTAGAAATAAGATGCAGTAATATTTTTACATAATTTTCATTCCATTTTTAACTGATGATGTAGAATATTATTATTGAAATATTTTTGTTCTATTTTTAATTTTCGTTATATTTTTATTTACCTTTACTATTGTTTAAAATATGCATTTACTATTGATGATGTAGAACATTCTTATTGAAATATTTGGTTTCATTTTAAATTTACCTTTACTTGATGATGTAGAATATTATTATTGAAATATTTTTGTTCTATTTTTAATTTCTGTTCCATTGTTTAAATTTGTGAAATATTTATGATATAATTGTGATTTGATTTATTCTACTGTGTAATATTATAGTGAAAAATTTAAAAGTAATGATCTGACCATTTCCTTTTCCATTTTAGTCAATTATGGATCTCTTTTTTTTTTCCAGTCAATTATTAATATATTTTTTTCAATTAACCTAATTTTTGTTCTTTTTTTAATTTTTAATTTTCAGTCAATTATTAATATTCATTTTCTTTTCCAAATTACCTAATTTTCGTTCCATTTTATTTGATAATGTAGAATATTATTGTGAAATATTTCTGTTCATTTTTAATTTCTGTTTTTTTTTTTTAATTTACCTTTACTATTTACTATTGTTTGGACTGGAAATGAGGTAAATAGGATATTGTTTTTAATTATAGTATAGATTTTAAATTAAGACGGTTGGTCACCATTATGATTTTTATTATATTACGAATTAAAATTAGGATTTTTATGATACTTGAACAATAATATTACCAATTATATTATAGAATATAATACCATACATAATATTACCAATTAATAGATTTTAGTCAACTTTCATTTTATACTTTCTTACCAAATAAGCCTTATTAATTATTTGACGAATAAAATATTTAATTAATTGACTACAAAAGTTTAGGCAGGGAAAATTAAATATGAGAATTTTGATTTTTATATATATTAACTAAGCTATAATACTATAATAATTAAAGAATTAATTCCATGTACTAAATGGTGAAATTTAATGTACCAAAATATTAAGTATTTATTAAAATAATTGATTAATATACTTATTTTATGCTTAAGGTATAATATTATTAGTACAAAATAAATTATACTCCGTAGTTCTCTTTTTCCATGAAAATATTAAGTATTTACTAAAATAATTACCTTATACACACACACACACGCACACACACACACACACACACACACACACACACACACACACACACACTTCTAATTCTATATTTGATAAGCATAATTTGTGTATATATATAGTTTAGGAAAATATTCATTATTGAAAAGGGAATATAATTTAAAAAGTCAATTATTAATTAGATTGCCTAATATAATTGTCCTACTAATTGATTCTATGCTACTATAATTCATATATTTAAAGATTTTTTAAAGTTAAATACATATCAACTGCCTTAATAATTAAGTTAATTATTAGTCACATCTATAGTACTAAAAGTATTATTTTTAATTTTTATAAATAAGACATAATATTATTCAATCAAAATAATAAAAAAATATTTTGTTCACAGTACAAAAAATTTTATAATTGACTTAATAATTAACTATTAATTTTTATTGCGTAATACAAATTGTCAATTATTAAATATTATTCATGGTAATTATTGTATGCCATGTAATACTAAAGTTGTTAGGTAAAATTTTTATAATTAAGGTATAATATTATTAAATCAAATTATTAAAAATATATAGATCCACATTAGGAAAAATCTTATTAATTTCGGATATTAAAACTATATATTAGGATTAAAATTGAAGTTATAAATAATTAAGTTTTAATAAATTTATATATTTCCTAAGTTATATATGGTTAATAATAAATATTTTTCTATATTAGATTATGCTTATATATGGTTAATAATGCATATTTTTTTTTATATTAGATTATGCTTATATATGGTTTACCGTATTAACCATCACTATATTAGATTAATATATAATTCATTTAATATAATATGTTATTAAATCTAAACATATGATTAATATTTATTCAATATTATTATGAAAGTATTACGATTATAAATTTTATTATATTTTAAATGATTTAGCATATCAAAGCAAACATGGTAAGTCAATAACATTATTTCACATTAGAAAAGTGATTTGAATAAGGGAAGTCAGCTAAAGAATAAAATCAAAATAATACTCTATTCAAAGTTTCAAATTAAGCTACAGTACTTCATAATTTTTTTGTCCCCAAAAAAAAGTTTAAATGGCAAGAAATTAAAAACCTCGTGAAGGGAAAGACAAAGTACCCTCTTATTATAAAAAAATGCACACTTTAAAGACGAAGAGATTGAATTGAAACAAAACTCAAAACTTTGATATATTGAAAACTAAAAAATGCTTTGAATTTAATTTTGTCTTACTGTATTCTTATCCGGCTTCCCTATCTCTTTACATATACATAGAATCCGTCCCTTCTCAAACTTTATCCACTTGATGAGCAACGAACTCTAGTGCTTCCCGATCAATCTTTCTAGATCGATCTGTATCTTCTCCACAAAAAAAAAAAAAAAAAAAAAAAAAAAAAAAAAAAAAAAAATATATATATATATATATATATATATATATATATATATATATATATATATATATATATATATATATATATATATATCAACATTTTTTTTATTACAAACCACTTATCTTATTTAAATATCAAAAATCCAAAAAAAAAAAAAAAAAAAAAAAACAAAGCAAGTTATCTATGTGACGTGTGGACGAATTCAAAGAACCAATATATGAAAAGAGTTCCTGCATGCACACAACCAGATTATCTATGTGTATGAATAAATTTGAAATAAGAATTAAAAAATACACCGGAGAGAATGTGCAAAAATATTGTTGTTCGAAACTTCATTCCCAAGTTGGATACATAAAGCTTTGTCCAACGTCAAGAGAAAATTTCTATTCGCTTTTGAAATGTCTGCACACGAAAGACATGTTGATAAACATACACATACATGTAGAAAACTCAGAAATTGAAAAAAAAAAAAAAAATCAAGAGAGAATACATACGAAAGGAAATCCACCATTCTTGAAAAACCCTTAGAGAGAGAATCTGATTCTTGAATCTTTGATCAAGTAGTAAAGGGAGAGGCAAATCCTATCATTTTATAACCACAAAAAATTGACCATATATAAAATTAATACTCTGTAAATTGATGCGTAGTATATTTGCAAACAAATAATTCTCGGAGTACGAGTTATCGATCCACAGGGAAGTGGTTGTATCAAGCACTAGTTACTAACTTATTCATTAGAGCTAATCCTAACAATTACTTAGATGATTGATTGGCATAAAATAAATAAAGTAAAACAGAGGTTCAGGATTTTGAAAACAATTAGAGAGTAGTTGAGATTCATGGGATTCAAGTATTTAATCACCTAGTGCCAATTATCGTTTGCAATATTTAGTTTGGAATTAAGATTTGTGTGGGAATGCAAAGTGGAATCGAATTACTCCCGTAATCTCTATTCCTAGTGAATTTCCACTCCCGTGGCTTAAACACCCAATAAGATCGAAGATCAGCATTCAATTATTCCTAACTACTACCATCTCCCGATTGGCAACAATCTAGAATAAACTTCCCCTAATAAGTTTCCCTTTCCCAAGGTCCAACCATTAGGTGCAATTGTGTGTACCCTAATATATGCCCCAACTCCCATTGGTGACACAAACATGGCTATGAAGCTAGTAACTATGGCCATTAATTACAAGCATCAAACAATATTATCACGATTGCAACACAAGTATTAAACCCAAATAATAATATATTAAAGAAACTGAGAGCTCAGACACATAGGTTCATAAACACTTTTACCCAAGAATCTCTAAAGAATTTAGCCAAGCATGACTAAATTATACATAGCAAATATAAATAAAGAATTACAAATCATCAAAAGAGTACAAGAATTAACCAGACGATTTTCCCAAATCTCCCTAGTCTTCTTCTTGCTTTCCAAGACAACTTGTGGCTCTTGATTTCTCTCCTTCTTGTCTCCAAGAATCTCCGAATTCTCTCCTTCTTGTCTCCAAGAATCTCTGAATTCTCTTGGTCTGTTATTAGGGTTGAGGAATGAGGGATTTTATAGTGGGTACAAAGTTGAGATGAAATAGGTATCTTGTACAAAATTGGGGCAAATTATATTATGCACCGC
Organism: Ipomoea nil; assembly: GCF_001879475.1. Taxonomy (NCBI): domain Eukaryota; kingdom Viridiplantae; phylum Streptophyta; class Magnoliopsida; order Solanales; family Convolvulaceae; genus Ipomoea; species Ipomoea nil. The sequence goes on from NW_017619484.1 coordinate 413,984, forward strand.
GCGTCTTTTTTTTAAATGAAAATTAACAGTGTTTATTTTCGCCGTTTCGCACCCTTTTGAAAAAAGTAACTCTGTTATTCAGTCTCATTTTGTATACACTGCAGTTTCAGTTGAACACAACTACAGTTTCATTTCGATATAACTATAGTTTCATTCGATATTTATAGACTCAAATATGTGAAAATGTTATTTAATTTTATTTTATATACACTATAGTTTCATTAAAACACAACTACATGATCATTTTGATATAATTACAGCTTCATTGTACAATATACACTCAAATATGTGAAATGTTATTCAGTTTCAGTTTATATACACTGCAGTTTCATTTCACTATAACTACATTATCATTTTGATATAACTGCAGTGTCAGTTTGGATATACTGTAGTGTCAATTGGTGTTTAATACACCAAACAAACGGGCTCCGTTAACTCTAACGGCGGGTCATTTCTTTACTTAAAGAAACGGCGTCGTTTTTGACCGCGGTGCACATGCACCGCGGTCTATAATATAACGACTGAAAATTGGACTCAAATTATAATTCCTATGTTTAAATAAAGAATTGCCCCTTTTGCTTCTAATTTCCGCGCCTTCGCTCGACGCGTCGAGCTGAGTCTCGACACGTCGAGACCAGCAGGTCCCGATCGCCAAACTTTTTGGAAATTTTCGACGCGTCGAGTCCACTGGGCCCCGAACTTGTTCAAAATTGCTCCAAACTCATCCTTGAACTTCCCTTGCTCATAGAATTGACCTACAATGGTTCAAAAACACTAACAAACACCGTAAAACATTCAAAACAAGTGTGAACCATAATTAAATGATAATAGCAAGGAAAATATGTATTAAATAAGCAAAATTAAAGAACTTAAATACTGAAATGATTCAAAATAACTATAATAACAAGCAAAGATGTGATAACATCATAAATATTTTACAATTAAAATTAAAATTAAAAAATATAAACGGATACTGATTTTATATATATACTCTGTCTTAATTATGGTATTGCATAGGATTCACATATGCAATACCATAAATATGCAATATTATTACCAATTAACATATTAATATATGTTAATTAATTTTCATTAAATATTTGGTTACCAAATAAGGTTTATTAATTATTTGAAGAATAATTAAAACTAAAATATTTAAGTAATTGAGTAAAAAAGTTTGGGCAAGAAAATGATGTAGGATTATTTTACTTATATATATATATATAGATATAGATTTGGGCTTAGACTAACCCTGTGGCTTTCAGGTCCACAGAACAATTTCTTTTTTATTTTTACTCTTTTTTTTTTTTCACTTGGCTTGCAAGCTTACTCAAGTACAAAAGCTGTAATTTTGCAGCTTTTGTACTTGTTTTTTGTTTTTTTTTTTTATTTTGAATTATTATTTTATTATTATTGTTGTTAAAAAGTGAGTTAGAAGTATAAGGCTGGGATTATCCCAGCCAATATCATATTGGCAAGATGATGTGGCAAATGCCACATCATTTGTTAATTGTTTTTGTTAGTGAACAGTATTTGCAAACTTGCATCTGTTGCAAGTTTGCAAATGTTGTTAAAAGCTATCATGCAGCAGCTTTAAGTACTTTTTTTTTATTGTTTACTTTTAGTAGTTAAATGTAATTAAATAATGTTATTTTAATATTTTGGGGCCCACTTTTGAAGGTTGATTGAATTTGCAGGGATGTAGTGTGAATATTAGATAATTTGTAAATGGGATGATGTGGAAGTGGGACCCATTTTTGAGAGTGGGAGATATTTGCAGGGGTAAGGACAACCTAATGATTTGAAATTGGGGTCCACTTTTAAAAGTGAGTTGGAATTGCAGAGATATGGAGAAATAGTGGGAGAATAGTAAATTTGATGATGTGGAAGTAAGACACACATTTGAAAGTAAAATAAATTTGCAAGGATAGGGATGACAAATTATATCGTGCACCGCGGTGCATAATCGATTATGCACCGCGCATCAAAACAACGTCGTTTTATTTAATGGAAAAGAAACGGAATCCGCAAAAAAAAATAACTCTGTTCTTCAGTTTCATTTTGTATACATTGCAGTTTCAGTTCAACACAACTACAGTTTCATTTCGATATAACTACAGTTTTATTCAATTTTATACACTCAAATATGTGAAAATGTTATTTAATTTTATTTTATATACACTATAGTTTCATTAAACACAACTACATGACCATTTCGATATAATTACAGCTTCATTGTACAATATACACTCAAATATGTGAAATGTTATTCAGTTTCATTTTTTGTATACTGCAGTTTCATTTCACCACAACTACAGTATCATTTTGATATAACTGCAGTTTCATTTGATAATATAAAAATAATACGTGAGGCAGTGTCGGTTTAAATACACTGTAGTGTCACTCCGTTAACACTGCGCAGTGCATAATCGATTATATACCGCGGTGCACGATATAACGACCCGATAGGGATAGCCTTAACAGGGAGAAAGATCCAAAAATGTGAGAGGATATAGAAGAAAAATGTATTCCTACAAATATGGGTTTTTGTGGGACCCACTACAAGGAAAAAAAAAACAAAACATACTCACTTAGGTGCGCATTAGTCGCACATGTCGCGCCCAGCAAGCATGTGTACTACACACACTAGCTAGGGGTGTAACAAGAATTAATTCTTTTTTACTTTTCGTTTTTTTTTTTTTTCATTTTTTCTCCATCCCTCTATCCTACTTGACTTCTAAAACCTTGTGAAAAAAACCAACACTGATTGACTTGTTGGTATGAAATATATAGTAAAATTGGATGGTGATGGATGAAAAGTTTGTTTGGCTAAGGTATTTAGGGAGGAAAGTTTGTAGGGAAAATATAGAAGTTAAGTGATAAAAAATTCATATAAAAAATAAAAATAAAAATATACAAGTATTTATATGAATATTATGAAAAAACATAGTAAAATTTGATGGTGATGGATTAAAAATTTGTTTTGTTCAAGTATTTAAGGAGGAAATGTTTGTGGAAAAGTTTAGATGTTAAGAATAAAAAGTTCATAAAAAGAATAAAAATAAGTATATATACGAATATTATGAAACATATAGTAAAATTTAACGGTGATAGGTGAAAAGTTTTCTTTGTTAAGATATTTAGGAAGAAAAAGTTTAGAAGTTTAGGGTTAGATGGATAAATTTCAACTATTTATAATAAAGAAGAAAAAGTCAACAAAGTTGAAAGTCAATAAATTTTTTTTAATACCAATGGACTTTGAATATCTACATGCATTTAAAGATGGATCGAATATCTACAAATACCACTAGCCTTTTAAAGTTGATACGAATCTAGATTGATTATTGAATACACCTAGGGCTGGAAATAGGCTAAGCCGGAACGAGCTTTAGAAAATTAGACTTGGGCATGTTACGAAAATCTAAGGCATGGCTGGGCCTAGGGCTGAGCCTATATGTAGGATTTTTGTTAGGTCAAGCCTGAGCCTACAATTAGCCCGGCTTGGCCTTTTTAAAAGCCTGTTTAATATGTAGGCCATTAAAAAAGTTTCAAAGTCTTGCTTTGAGCCTATTTAAAGCTTACATGTTAAGTCTTTTTAAAAACTTTAATAAGTATTTTTAAATAATTTAAGAAATATACCTAATACAAAACTAATAAGTATATCACCACAATGCAAATATAATAGCATTAAAACATAAAATAAAATAAAACAAGTCACGACTTCAACATGCTCTTTTAACTGGGTTAAGAATAAGTTCAATTGTATTATTGCTTGTTATCTTATATAATTTCATAAATAGTTAACATTCAACTCACATAATTAAATTGCGACACTTCATTAAATATTATAACAGTAAGAACAATTAATAAATAAGAACACTTTGATTTAAAAAAAAAAAAAAACAATAAGAACATTTATATATAGTAGGATTAATAGCAATGTTTATAGTTGAATCAAAATTTTGAATGAGATTTTGGAGGTGGAGGGTTAAGGTTTGGTAATTATATATACTTGGGGTTATATTGTAAATATAAAAATATATTAGGTATAAAATAGAATATATACTAACTTAATATTAAAAATTATATATATATATATATATATATATATATATATATATATATATATATATATATATATATATATATATATATATATATAACATTGTGCTCTGTAAGGCATAATATTGTGCTCTGTAAGAAGGAAAAAAATGCTCTACCAAAAAAATTAACTTACACAGAATTACCATAATGCCACTGCATTTTTTTTTAAATAGCTTCATTCGTACACTTGATTTGCACTGAATCAATGAATGAGATTAAACTATATTTTTCACCTAAGGCTTCTTTCGCACATAATCCGTTATATATATATATATATATATATATATATATATATATATATATATATATATATATATATATATATATATATATATATATATATATATATATATATATATATATATATATATATATATATATATATATATATATATAGAGAGAGAGAGAGAGAGAGAGAGAATAAAGTTCAAATGCGGCGGGGTCTTCCCGTGCGGCGGTGCGGCGGAATTTCAGAATACATCAACAGTGTTACACCAACAGTGTTAGAAAAACACACCACAATGAAAATGCAATAAAACATCACAGAATACACAACAGACTCAAAAAATACACCATATAATTCACCACCCCCAATGATGTATTTCTGAACAGTGTATGGTGTTTTTACTCACACCTAAAGGTGTGTGTTTGGTGATGCAGGGCTCTGTTTACTCTGTTTTTTGTGGTGTATTTTCCTAACGTTGATGGTGCATATTTGTTGAACTATTGGTGTTGCCGCACCGTAAAAAATCGTCGCACCGTAAGACACTGCCGCACTTGAACTCGCCTATATATATATATATATATATATATATATATATATATATATATATATATATATAGGAAAACACGTGCGGCAGAGTTCCAGAATACACCAACAGTGTTAACGATAAGCACCAACAGTGTAAGGGAAACACACCACAATGAAATGCAAAAATACATAACACAACCAAAAAAAATAAACCCTATAACTCACTAACCCTAATGGTGTATTTCAGAACACTGTATGGTGCTTTTACTCACACGTAATGATGTGTTTTTGGTGATGCGTACCTACCTAATGGTGTGTTTTTGGTGATGCGTACCTAATTTGTGTGTGTTTTTGTTGTGCATTTCCTAACATTGGTGGTGTATATTTGCTTAACTATTGGTGACGCCGCGCCACACAGGAAGGGTCTGCCGCACCTTATAGGCATGAAGACCGGTCCTGCTATATATATAGGTCTGCCCTGTTTAGTTTAATAAGCTTTGAAATGAGTCTAAGTATAGCTTTTTTACTAAACAAGTCAGGTCTAACTAGACCTCAATTAGGCTAGGTCATAACCCCTACAAAAGGACTAGGCCTATTCCCATCTTTAAATAGTTTTTTTTTTTTTTTTTTTTTTTTTTAAACATCCTTAAATAGTTAAATACACCCCTTTACCAATCCCCCATTTATATGTGACTTTGAACTCACCTGAAATGGCACAAGGAATAAGGAATAGTTTTCCATTTTCTGATTTCTACAAAATTCTGCTTTTCAATTCTTAGAAAATTGAAACGCGCTTAGCTTCTAGTTCCAAACAAGCACCAACAAATGTTTTGCAAATGAAAATTGTTAGAGGCATATCCCTGTGCAGGATTGAAATTGAAGAGGTTGGTTCCAGAAATACAAGAATTAATTGTATACACTTTCCATTTCCATCTTGTGTAGAAAAAAAAAAAAAAAAAAGAAGAAAAAATATAGTACAATGTCAAAAAGAAGCAATTAGCCTAATAGTTACCACCTCATGTTCAACTAACTAGTGTAAGCATGTATAATGAACATATATACATGAGGAAAGAACAATGTGTCCTAATCTAGTGCGCTTCCAAAACAAGAAGTCCAACCTTCTGATATGCCTGGAAAGCATATATACATATAGATATATATATAAAACAATGATAAAAAATGATGATCAATATCCCCTTGATCCTCTAGATTGATAAAGTTCCAAACTCTTTCTAGCTTCCTGCACTAGTGTTACAACCATGGGATCTTGCATCAAGTGACCTTGCTTTGTGGCCCACTCAAAAACTATAAATGCATCCTCTTTGGCTAGGTCCTCGCTATCAGGAACGCTCATTGCAATGTAACACAACAACAATATGGAAGGGATTTGAACCATTAGCTCACCAAAGTAGATAAGTGGTACGAGGTGCTTAGTGCCCCCTTCTTGAATTATGGCCTTGCAATGGTTGACATGAAGGAAATTGTCGGTAGAGGCGAACTTGTTGAGTGCGATTGCTGCCTCCCTAGTCACCTCGGGCTCCCTGTCATCGAGCAGAGCGACTAACGGGGCAATCATTCTTGTTTCTGAAGCTCGGAAAGTCCTGGCTAAGTTACCTATAGACGCGATGCTGGGTATGAGAAGGTCTGAATCAGATTTAGTTATGATCCTCAAGAACTGGTCTACAACGGCCTTGGCAGCCGGGGAAGTAGGCTTGAAAGCAGAGCGGCGCAGGTCTGAATTCTGCTCTGACACTGCTGTGATCTCCAACAACGCCATTGCTGAATGATACTGCACATCCTCAACTCCTTTCTCCAGCAAAACTGAAAAACACAGAAGCGCTCTAGACTCCGTAATGTTCCTGCAAATCGAAACGTTCCCTGCACACAGATGCCTCAGAGATCTAGCAGACATGGCTTTCATCTCTGCCTTGGTTTGTGGGTCTTCATATTCCCTTCCCTTTATGCTATTTCCTGGGAATGCTACATGGTGCTGCCCCTTCTGTCTCTGGTTAATCTTTCCACTATTATTCGCCACTTTTCCCCCCTTCAAGTTGTTGTTGTTATTCGAATTCGACTGCATATTCGGTTTCATGGCCATTGTGTTTGCCACCACGTTGTGCATTTCATTACCACCACCCATGGGATGAAGACCACCAACTTGGGTCTCGAAATTCTTGTCTTCATCAACAGCAGAAGCAGCAGCAGAACTAGCACCTGAATTTGCCATCACCACTGTGTGAATGGAGTCAATGCACATGTTATGCTTGCTAGCAATGGCGTATTTGCTGTGCTCTTGAATTGTCTCGAATGCAAGATGGCTAACCAGTAGCCTGATAGTGTTCGTTTGGGCGAAATGATCTTGGCATTTGGGATGATTCGCCGCCAACTCAGAGATAGCCCAAGCCACCACAACTTGAACCTTCATGTGCCCTTCTTTCAGAATTTTCGCAAATACCTGGCAGACACCGGCGTTAACAATATGCTCCACGCTTTCAGGATCACGCCCCAGTAGCCCTACGGCCCTTGCCGCGTTCTCCTGCCCCTCCATCCGCCCTTCTTTCGCTAATTTCAGCAGCGGCGCCACCCCGCCTTCCTCGATAATCAGCTTTCCGTACCGGTCATTGTCGCGAGCCAGCGACACCAGCGAAGCCGCCGCGTCCGACCGGTCCTCCACCGACCCCGAGCACAGAATCGCAATCTGCTCCCAAATCAGGCACAGAATCGGCTCGTTCGCCGCGATCGGAGGGAGGCCGAGATACTCGTCGTCGCGGTCGTCCGCCGGGGCTGACACACGGAGGAGCCACGACACGTCGCCGATGGAATTCTCCAGCTGTTGAGCGGTTTTCCGGAAGGCGGCGGCGGGGATAATGGTGAACACCTTCCTCAACCCGCTCGCCCTGCACTTGAAGATCAGGGTCAGCGCCTTGTCCAGGACTTGCTCCGTGTCGTCGATGATCCGGCGCGTGGGCCTTTCGTACAAATCGCTGCTCGCACGCGCCGCCTGCCGGAGAAGCCCCAGAAGCTTCTCCGTTTTGGATTTCACCTCTAGGCATTCCTGACGGAAGGAGCAAACGCCGTCAGCATTCTTTACAACCTGGTCTGCCAATTGGATAGGCTTTGCTAGTATTTGTTTTACGATGTCCGCCATTAAAATAGCGGACCGTTATCTCACGAATGAAGCCAAACTCTATATATTTTTTATCACACTAAACAATTACCTTTTCTTCTTTTTTTGTGTTTTTTTTATTAAAAAAAAAAGAAAAAAAGAAGAGAGATTTGAAAGTTTTGGTTATGGCTTTTCACGTCCTTACAAGCTCGGGCAGGGTTTTGACGGCGGAGGTGGCGTTGGGCTGCGAGTGGCGGTTCGCGGCGGTGATTGTGGCGGCCGGTGGTTGAGTTTGGGTATAGAATGATCAAACGCGATTGTCTCTTTGCTTTTAAAAGAAATCTCTAAGGACCCAACATTTTTAACCTTAATTAGAGGAAGTGCATTGGTTGGATTGAAGTAAACAAAATTTATTAGGGAGTAAATGGAGTTATGATAGATACCAAATGTATTATTTGGATAGAGTTATATTCCTTCCATCCAATATAATTTATCTACTTTCATCAAATACGGATTATAATATTTTTTGTATTTTATCTATTTCTAATTTTAATTTTAGATAATAAGATATTACTTTTTTTATTATTATTATTTATCGATATTTTTGTAGTTATTTTTATAGAATTATTATATTTAAGAATAAGGTTCAAATTAACTACTGAACGAAACGTAAAATTGCAATTTGGTCACTGAATGAAAAAATGTGCAATTAGGCCACTCAACACTTTAAATGCATGTAATTTCACCGAATAACAGGTTAACACCCTATTTAGCAGGTTGCATGTTGACATGGACGCTGACTTGCCCAAGTCAGTTTAGTGAAATTACATGCATTTGGAGTGTTGAGTGGCCTAATGGACGCGTCCATGTCAACATGCAACCTGCTAGATAGGGTGTTAACCTGTTATTCGGTGAAATTACATGCATTTGGAGTGTTGAGTGGCCTAATTGCTTCCACTGACAATGTAGCATATGTTCCGAATAGTTCGCCTCCACTGAGGCTCGAACTTACAAAGTACAACCTCCCACATAGAAAAACAACTTGGTGTCAGTGGATTACAAGGTCCTTGGCTTAAAATACCAATTTAGATATGGTAAATGATTAAATAATTGGTATGTAAGATAATTTTGTCCGTTAAAAATGATATTATAATGGTCCTTGGCTTAAAATACCAATTTAGATATGGTAAATGATTAAATAATTGGTATGTAAGATAATTTTGTCCGTTAAAAATGATATTATAATATTTGTAGCGTATATGTACAACTCAATAAGTATAGAAATACAAAAACTACTAATCTTGATTCACTTTTATAAATTTTTTAGATTTTAGATATTTATATTATACAATAATAATAATAATAATAATAATAATAAGGCACAAGTGTCAAATAGGCCCATCTATTAGTCTGAAGTGCTCAATTCTCCCCATCTACTAAAACATAATCTAATTAGACACACTTACCTTAAAAAATATGCCAATTAACTTTTTTTTGCAAGTTACCTCCAGGTTGCCCATCCATTTTGCTGACATGTAATTTTATTTAAATAAAAATAGGTGATGATGTGGAATTTAATTATTTCCTAATCTCCTGAACCCTAGTCCATCATAATCTCATCGCACATCTGCAGTTTGATTTCAAACGCACATCTCCGGTCGCACATCTCCGGTCGCACATCTCTCCAGTTCGCACATCTCCAATTCGCGCATAATCTCTATCCATTATTCATAATCTCTGTTATTGATCCAAGACAAACAAAATTTCATTTGTGCGGTTTTGAGATTATCCATGTCTTCTACCCCCATCACATCAACTTCCATGGCAATAATTGCAGGTATGCTGGGCAGATGCCCATGAATGATTGATTGCGCAATGTATATCAGCTTATCTTCCAGTCAGAGTGTCAGTATCCCATTCTTGTCCACAATATCCTTTTGGAGTTTTGGTCTCTGTAAAACATTAACTGTGAAAAAACTTCAACAACATTGAATGTGACTGTTCTTCTGCACCATACCAGCTAGGGAATGAATCGTTCTGGTTCTAGTTCATCTCCGTTCATTCTCAGCATTGATGAGGAGGAAGCTGGTGATGATGCTGACATGCCTGCATTGGAGGATGAAGCTGGTGAGGAAAGCAAGATGGAAGAAGTGGATTAAGGGACATGTCTTATTTCTTCGCTCGTCAAAAAACAAGGGTTTCGATTTTCTATTTTAGGATGTTTTAATTTTGTTATTTAATTGCCATATCATCAAATTTTGTTATTTAATTGCCATGTCATCATTGACACATAATCAGTGACCGGACCAAGTCAGACTCTACCTGAGGTAACCTGCAAAAAAAGTTAATTGGCACATTTTTGGAGGTAAGTGTGTCTAATTAGATTATGTTTTAGTAGATGGGGGGAATTGAGCACTTCAGACTAGTAAATGGGCCTATTTGACACTTGTGCCTAATAATAATAATAATAATAATAATAATAATAATAATAATAATAATAATAATAATAATAATGTAAATCGTTTTTAAAAATTTGATATTTATATTTTAGGAAATAACTAAGTAAAATGTAAATGAAATCAAATTTATTTATTACATATTCTAATATAATATCTACATATATTACTCCGTATTACAATTAAATAATGTACGAAAATATATGGTGGATGCAAGTACATATGACAACAGTAATGAAAATAGATAACGGAAGTTATAACGGTAGGTGTATTGTTGTCCAAAAAATTATGTAGTACAACTTTTATATATATATATATATATATATATATATATATATATATATATATATATAGACGAGAATTGGTGTCCCGTATAAAAAGTGAAGAATTAATCTCATATATCCATCTAAGTTGTTCAATAGTTAAAAATTAAAGAAAAATACAGTGATAATCTGCGGATAACTGACAATGCACTCAAGGTCTATAATAGTCAATTCACATGTGTGAACTATTTGTTATTTGTATTTTCAAATTCACCATCATAATTATGAAAATACCATCATACTTTTTATTTTTCTTTAATTTCTATTGGTCCCGAAATGTTTAGAGACGAATCTAGAGGGGGGTGGGGGGTAAATAGATTCGTTCAGTTTTAAAAACTTTTCTTGATTCGTTAAGAAAGGACTTGACGAATCGTTAGAGTGAAATGCACAGCAGAAATAAGGATTCGGGTTCTTTGCACGATTTGTTTAAAGATAGTTTTTTTTTTCAAGCAGTTAAGATATGATGAGATGAATGCAGTGCGTAAATAGAGAGAGAGAGAGAGAGAGAGAGAGAGAGGGGGGGGGGGAGAGAGAAAGAGAGAGAGAGAGATTTTTATAGTGGTTCGGCTGTTAACTAAGCCTACACCAATCTACTTCGCAACTCGTGAAGGTTTGTACTATCCCCTTAGTACAAAGCCAGTCCAAGATTGTTCATTGACACTAAGCTGGACACAATCTTGAGTATCAGGTTTTTCGACTACACTTAGTCTACTCCGCCTCTATCTACTCTTCACGTAAAGAAAAGATGAAATTATATATCTTTTCTTCGAACTGGAAAATTTGGCTGAAGCTGGATGAAGATGATGATGCTGCTCAAGTTTTCTTCAGATCTGGATGTAGATTTTTGAGTTTTTTCTCTTTCTCTCACTAGAACTTTATTGAGATAACTTGTATGAATTGTATTCTTGCAGATTGGTGTGTCTTCTAGGTTGATGAGGTATGCTATTTATGTTGGAAATCTTGTTGGTAAAACTGAATAATAATCCCACAAAAATAAGGATTATTATTTTCTGTAGAAAAGGGAAGGAAAGATGAAGAGATAGGCTCGTGTTTGGTGTAGGGTTTTTAGCAAGAGTCAAGCGATCACTCTTTCCTTAAAACCTTATTTGCTACCTCCCACAAGTGCTAGGAGCGTTGTAGCCTAAGCTTCCCAGGATAAAACTTGCTACGATTCAATGTTTGAGCACCCAAACAAGGAATCCGGCGAACGAGAGCAACGTTTTGAACACAATTAGGCTAAGAAAGAGTAGAGGCAGAGAGCGTTTTGAAGCTGGAAAACGTGTATGTATGTGAGCTTGTTGTTCTTGTAAAATACTCCTGCACTACCCCTTCTTATATAGGGGTTGAGGAGTTGAATAGCTTCATCATGGCATTTAAACTGGTGTTAAATCCAATTGCATAACTCCTGAACAGCCTGCTCACTATGTGTGACTTGAATTCAAAATTTAAAATGGAGAATTAATTCCGTAACTGTTGAAATTCAGTCTCACAACGGTCTGGTTGCAGCAGAGGGCTCGTCCTGTTAGCCTACTACCATGTTCGGCCCCAAGGCCGAACCCAAGCTGCTCAGTTTCGGCCTCAAGGCCGAACCACCAGTTCAGTTTCGGCGGGCCGAAACAATAATGCCATGCCACAAGGCCGAAACAACATATCTGCAGTGGCGTTTTGGAAAAATGATACCGAAGTTTGGCATAACTTAGCCCGCAAAGCCTGCCAATTTCCGGACGACATTCGTGCCCGTAGGTACCGGCGCACACGAGCTCAGGCTTGAACCAAGCCAATTTGGGATTTGATTTACACCCCCTCCCCCTCCCCCCCTCACAACCTTTGTCCAAGGCTATCAGCTCAGAATCCATAGTGGACCTAACTATCACAGTTTGCTTAGAGGATTTCCATGCAATGGCTGCACCGGCTAGTGTAAACACGTAGCCACTCGTGGACTTAGAGTCCTTAATATCATATATCCAGTTCGTGTCACTATACCCTTCAATTACAACGGGATATCTCCCGTAGTGCAGTCCAAGGTCGCGAGTATACCTCAAGTATCTCATAACCTTTACTATTGCCTTCCAATGCATTGCACCGGGGTTACTCGTATATCTACTGAGTTTACTAACCGCAAAGGCAATATCCGGCCTAGTACAGCTCATAAGATACATCAAACTACCAATAACCCGAGCATATTCCACTTGTGAAATACCTTCTCCGTGGTTCTTGGTTAGATGAATGTTTGTATCAAACGGTGTTCTAGCCAATTGATCATCATCCTTGTTAAATTTCCCAACGATTTTGTCAATGTAATGTTATTGGCTCAACACGAGACCACCAGGTCTTCTAATGATTCTAATCCTGAGGATTAAATCAGCCAAACCCATATCCTTCATGTCAAATCTCGCATTTAACATCTTTTTGGTAGACTTGATCATCCGATCGTTACTACCAATGATGAGAATATCATCTACGTATAAACAAAGAATGACATAGCCGTCTATCGTTTCCTTAACGTCGTAGACACATTTGTCACTTTAGTTTAGTTTAAACTCGTTAGTTAACATCGCATAGTCAAACTTCTCGTGCCACTACTTAGGAGCTTGTTTCAAACCATAGAGCGATTTAACCAACTTACACACTTTCCTTTCTTGGCCCGGAACCACGAACCCTTCGGGTTGTTCCATATAGATTTCCTCATCTAATTCGCCATTTAGGAAAGCGGTTTTCACATCCATTTGGTGAACTTCCAAGTTCCGCAACGCGACTATGGCAAGTATCATCCTAGTGGAGTTTATTCTCGTCACAGGAGAATATGTGTCGAAGTAATCAAGGCTCTCGCGTTGCTTATAACCCTTGATTACAAGCCTAGCCTTATACTTCTCGATGGAACCATCAGGTTTCATTTTCCTTTTAAAAACCCACTTGGATCCTAAGGACGTTTACTACCCGGAGGAAGATCAACAAGTTCCCAAGTGTGATTCTGTAGAATAGAATTCACTTCACTCTGTATAGCCTCTTTCCACATTGGTCCTTCCGTAGAAGTCACGGCTTCTACATACGTTCGAGGCTCATTCTCTATCAAACAAGATAGAAAATCGGGTTCGTTTTCTAATAAACAAGTTAGAGTACCCGAATCATTCTGTAACAAGTAAGTTATAAAATCAGGACCAAATGATTTTTCAACTCTTGCCCGCTTACCGTTCCACAGCTCATAAGGAGTCTTATCGAGCTTCTTGCGGGGTACCTTATTTAAAAGGTAATTACTTGTCAAAATCGCTTCACCCCACATACCTTGAGGTAGGCCCGAACTTATAAGGATCGCATTCATCATATCTTTCAATGTACGATTCTTTCGTTCGGCAACACCGTTCGATTGAGGTGCGTAAAGTGTCGTACGCTCATGTATTATACCTACACTTGCACGGAAGTCACCAATCGATGCTTCGTACTCACCACCTCTATCGCTTCTAACCTTCTTAATTCTCCGATTAAGTTGGTTTTCCACTTCATTCTTATAAAGAACGAATTTATCAACGGCTTCATCTTTGCTCTTAAGCAAATACACATAGCAGTATCGTGTGCTATCGTCGATAAACGTGATAAAATACTTATTACCACCTCTCATTTGTATCGATCTAAAATCGCACAAATCACTATAGATTAATTCTAGTGGTTCAGTTTCCCTTTCAACCGATTTGAAAGGTACTTTCGTTAGTTTTGCCTCAACACAAATTTCACATTTGTTATTCGTGTTAATTTGAAAGTTAGGAATATGGTGCATGCTAATTAATCTACGTATAGAATTAAAATTAACATGACCTAGTCTACCATGCCACAAATTGGAAGACTCTAGCAAGTAAATAGAATTAACTTTGCTTTTATTGATAACATGAATTACACTGAGCTTAAAAAGCCCATCAGTTACATATCCTTTACCAACAAACATTCCTAACTTAGACAAAACTACTTTGTCTGACTCGAACACCATGCGGAACCCATGCTTGTTCAGCAGCGAGCCAAACACAAGATTCTTCCTCAGCTCAGGAACATACAACACATTGTTCAACGTCAGTTCCTTCCCGGAAGTCATCTTCAGAACCACCTTGCCCATGCCTTCCACAGCAGACTGGGCAGAGTTTCCCATCCACACCTTTTCACCCTCAACGGTCTCAAAGGTGTTGAACATCTCTCGGTTGCAACACAAATGCCTGGTTGCACCAGTGTCGATGAACCACTCACGTGGGTTAGAGCCCACGAGGTTCACCTCGGTCACCATAGCCGAAAGGCTAATCTCGACCTCTTTCTGACTACTCTCTCCAACAACGTTGGCTTCAGAACTCTTGTTCTTCTTCCTTGGAGCCTTGCATTCAGACGCTCTGTGGCCAGGCTTGCCACAATTGTAGCATTCACCAAGAAACTTGTTCTTGGTAACACCACCTTTCGAACCTAGCTTTCACTTGTCCTTCCTGTTCCTCTTGGAGCTTTTACCGTGCTCCACAACGTTGGCCTTAGCGCCACTAATGATAGGAGTTCTCCCATCATTCGTCATGTTCCCTTCCTCAATCATGAGTCGCTGGATCAGGTCCTCTAGATTCATCTCCTTTCACTTATGCTTAAAGTAGTTCTTGAAGTCCTTCCAACCTGGAGGCAACAAGTGGATCAAAGATCCCACTAGGAAGGCTTCACTCAACGCCATGCCCTCGTCACGAATCTCGTCAAATATTAGTTGCAAATCTTCAACTTGACTTAGCATGGTCTTGGAATCAACCATTTTGAAGTCCACGAATCGGCCAACCACAAATTTCTTTGCGTCGGAATCCTCACTTCTATATTTGTGATCCAAGGCTGCCCAAAGTGCTCTTGATGTGCTTATCTTTCAATATACATCGTATAGCGCATCACACAATCCGTTTAGGATGTAGTTTCGGCAAAGGAAGTCCGAATCCTTCCAAATACCAACTGACATCACGGACTGAGCATCTTGTTCCTTCATCTCAAGAACTTTTTCGGACAAGAACCTTGCCAAGCCAAGAGTTGCTAGGTAGAACAACATCTTTTGTTGCCACCTCTTGAAGTTCGATCCGACACTGGTGAACTTCTCCGGCTTCTCAGTCGATCCGCTCGGTACCGAAGGTACCCGAGTAATGGGAATGTACCCCTCGGTGCTCCCACCGTCTTGTGAACCAACGTTTACTGGTGGTGCCTGGGAATTCGCAACATTGTTGCCGTTCCCTCCATTGTTGTCCGCTACAACATTTTCCTCCCCATGGATTGGCAGTACGGGGTGCTCCAATTCTTCAACGAAATTAGAGACAAGAAACCAACGGGAAAACGAGGTAATAAGGTTTTAAGACTGTTGTAAATCTCGTTGGTAAAACCGAATAATAATCCCACAAAAATAAGGATTATTATTTTCTGTAGAAAAGGGAAGGAAAGATGAAGAGATAGGCTCGTGTTTGGTGTAGGGTTTTTAGCAAGAGTCAAGCGATCACTCTTTCCTTAAAACCTTATTTGCTACCTCCCACAAGTGCTAGGAGCATTGTAGCCTAGGCTTCCCAGGATAAAACTTGCTACGATTCAATGTTTGAACACCCAAACAAGGAATCCGGCGAACGAGAGCAATGTTTTGAACACAATTAGACTAAGAAAGAGTAGAAGCAAAGAGCGTTTTGAAGCTGGAAAACGTGTATGTATGTGAGCTTGTTGTTCTTGTAAAATGCTCCTGCACTACCCCTTCTTATATAGGGGTTGAGGAGTTGAATATCTTCATCATGGCATTTAAACTGGTGTTAAATCCAATTGCATAACTCCTGAAACAACCTGCCCACTATGTGTGTTAAAATTGGAATTAATGGACATCAACAATACAAACCAGAGGAGAAAACAAAAGTGAGACACAACACACCATCTAGAGAGAGCTGAGTAAAGTGAGAGACAAAATACTCGTTATCTCTGCAGCAGTCCGGATCGCTCAACCATAACAAGAAACTATGGCTGGAGGTTAGTTGATCCTATAATCACATATTATATGATGCATGTGATATTTTAGTCTAACAGTTGGTATCAGAGCAAAGCAAAGAAAATATTTTTCCAATGCAAAATTGTTCACCAAACGCTGCTCCCATATCTAATGGGGATAAATTCAGTTTGGACCAATGTCCGGAAAATGACTTGGAGAAATAATCCATGGAGAACGTCCCTTGTTGGATGTCTTGGATATATTCAAGTCTGTACAAGGCCGAACATTGCTCTTGCGATTGGAATGCTTGGGCGTTACCAATACAATCCGGGGTTAGACTATTGGTGAGCTGTAAAGAGGGTTCTAAGGTATCTAAGATGAACCAAAGGTTACAAGCTTGGGTTTAGGCAGACGGACAATTTAGATGTTGTCGGTTATTCAGACGCGGACTTCGCTGGCTGAGTTGATTCTCGAAATCAACTTCAGGGTGCGTCTTTATTATGGCCAGTGGGGCTATCTCATGGAGAAGTGTTAAACAGTTCTTAATAGCTACTTCTACCATGGAATCCGAGTTCATTTCCAGTTTCGAGGCAACTTCATAGGGTGTTTGGCTAAAGAATTTATCTCTGGGCTTAGAATTATGGATTCTATATCTAAGCCATTGAAAGTCTACTGTGACAACTCAGCTACAGTCTTCCTAGCTAAGACCACAAAAGTGGGAGTCGAATTAAGCACATCGACATCAAGTTCTTAGAAATTAGGTAGCGTGTCAAAAATAAAGTTATATTCTTTGAACACATTCATATTGCGTTGGTGTTTGCAGATCCCTTGACTAAATGCATGCCTTCAGTTAGAATTAATTCCGTAACTGTTCCACACGAGCTCAGGCTTGAACCAAGCCTTTTTCGCTCTTAGTTTGGGATTTGATTTGCACCCCAACCCCTTCCCCCCCACGCGCAAGAGAGAAAACCTCTATGCCATACAATTCAATAAGCTTTAAAAGAGCTCTTGTATAAATAGTGACGCAAATCCTCTTCCCAAACCAATGTGGGACAAAAGCAATGGATAGCAGTATTCCTCAGATCATCATCAGAGCTTCGCACGATGAGATGATATTCAGCAACTCGGGCTCTTAACTCCTTTAATTTGACTTAGCCACATCATAGTGTTGATCTTGCATGAATTTGGTGATTTAGGCTTCTTTTGCTGCTTTTGCATCATTGATCTCCTTGTTCTTTCTAATCACATATTCCATTCCGAACTCTCGTGACTTTCCACTTAGGTTCGGTGGAATATTGTATCCAAAGAATCATTCACACTTAGAGCTGTCATAGGGTACATAAGTTACCCATGCATTTTATGGAGTTCTGGTATTTTGCTCTTTTGATGTTTGCTGGGATGTTCTTTCATGAGAGGGTTGACTTCCAGTAGGTGCTTGTTTAGAAGGAACGATTGCTCTAGAGGAACTAACAACACTTTGTGTTTCAAATTCTGAACCTCCATCGCTTTGGTCTCTTCTTTCCCCCTTTTTGGCATCATCAGCTTTGCAAGACTGCTGGAGAGTAGCAATATTCAATAGCAACTCCCATGAGTATGCTGAAAAACAAAAAAAAAAAAAAAAAAAAAAAAAAGTCATGTCTAATAGTTTAACTTGAACCCATTTTTTAAAAAACATTACTATATAAGTACAAATATAACATAAAATGCAATAATTTCTTTTGTCAAAATATATTGCAAAATTTAATAAAGAAAAAAAATAATTCAAAATTTAATTTAAAAGTAACATTTTTCATGCATGTTTAGATATGAAATTATTCACCAAAATTTTGATGTCAATACCTTCTAAAATTTTATGTTTGATTCAAATTAAAACCAATCATGGATTCGAAAACATAATTATCTAGTATAAAAATGATGGATTATACATAAAATAAATACTTTTTTTAAAAAAATTGGGTAGATTTTATAATTGTACAAGAAAGGAAACAAAATGTAAAACTCATTATTACAAATAATTCCACCAAAATATTTTTTATTCTTATTTTTTATCGGACAAAATTGCTCTTACATTATTAAATTGCACCATTATAGAAATAAAAACAAAATTTTAAAATACCATAATGACATAAATCATTCTCAATAATGAAATGAAAAGAAAAATTATAATATTGAATCTTGTTTTAAAAACTGAAAATGAGATCAATTAAAAAAAAAAACAAACAAAGTTAAAAAATGATTTGAAAGGTTTTTTATTTGTAATCTTTGATGCTCAACTTTAATTTCTATTGAGCAAAGTTCATATTAAATTTTATATTGTTGACTATTAAGGTTTGTAACACCTATTAGTAATGTTATGAGAAAGATTTATAATTGTATATGTGAATGTACGTATGTATGAAACTTTAATGATGTAAGAGTAATTTTGTCCGATAAAGAATAATGAGTGAATACCAGCCAAGGTCCCTCGAGTTTAGTGGTCCCGCCATCAATGGTCCTAAACTTTCATTTTGACCTTCCGTCATCCTCTTAATTTAAAAATTGGCCTCCAATAGTCCTTCCGTTATGTTTCTCCGTCTCAGCCGTGAAATATTAGGGCATAATAGTCTTTTTCGTTAATTCCCCCCCCCCCCCCCCAATACCCAGTCCTACTACTCGACAAGCTTAATCGAATTCCCTCCCAAAAAATAATCATCACTCACTAACCCTAATCGATTTCCCTCCCAAAATCGAACCCTAATCCATTCATTGACTGACGAGGCAAAATCGCTACGAAATGAGTTCTAGAGAGCAGCAGGTCAGGTATGTTTTCCTCCCTACGATTGTATTTACTTACTTAGTTACGTGTTTGTAGTATTTGGAATGTATTGGTATGGTTGATGTGCGAAAATGACTAGGTTTAGAAAAAATGTGAGTATTCTTTCTTTGTTCTTGTAAATGTGAATATATATGTGTAGGATTGTCTGTGTTGGAGTGAGGACCATATATTTATTTGGAGTTGGAGTATTTTTTTACTAAATTTGATTGAGCTGAGTTCTTTGTTCTATATATGCTGAGTAAATGCCAATTGTATGGTATACTTTATGGTTTTTTGTCTATTCAAACTGAGTTGAGTTCTCTTTGTTGATTGTGCTGACTTCTTTATTGTATTTCAATGCAGTAATGGTTGGTTTTAATGTAAAATGTAGTTGTATTGGCTTTTTACTGTGCTAGTTTTAGGTTTAGGGGACCACATATGTTGTTTTGTTTATTTCTAGATTGGACTGAATAAATAAAGTGTATGGGGACCACTTGTGTTGGGGTTGGGAACCAGTACTTTAATAATTAACACTTATAGGCTGCCATTTTAATTCCTTTACAGATAATGGTGGGTTTAATCTTACTTTAAGGCATGGTGGCAGAATAAGTAAAACAAAGGCTTCCTATGTTTTGGAGGGGGGGGGGGGGGAGGGGGGGGGGGAAGAGAGAGAGATGAGTTCTTTCCAAAATATAGATGTAAATGAGTGGGGATTATTTACACTAAGGGATAAAGTGAATGAGCTAGGATACGAAAATGTTAAAGAATTGAAGATGTTTGTCAATAGGTGTAATGAATTGATAGAGTTATTGACATATATTGAAGTTTGGGATCTAGTGAAAGAAATTGAACTGCATAAGAGGATTGAGATTTGGGTTGTGAGTTGTGAGTTAAATACATGTGAAGGTGAAACTGATGGAGTAGATGAGTCAGGAAATGACATAGAGTTTGACATAAATGTTGATCCGACAACATAGCTTCCTGGGATTGAAGAACAACATCCAGATTTAACATTGCAAAGTGATGTAATGGGAGGGAACTACTTTATGTGAAAAATGATAAGGTAAGTTGCATTGTTGAGTGCAATGAAGTGGGATGCCCTTTTAGAATTAATCTTAGGAAACAAGCAGCAGATTGGGGGATAACAACCATGTGTGATAAGCATAAGGGTTGCTGTTGGAGTAATGTGAAAGATGGAAGACTGAAGTGGCATCACATGCTACTTGGACACCCTCTGAATTTCTGAAAAATGTGTCAAGTAATGATGGAATAACAATATCTAAGAGGCAAGCCTATAGAGCACTTAAGAAAGCTAGGGCTGCCCTTTGTGGTGAGGAAGAAAAGTGTTTCAATAAATTGTGGAGTTATTGCTTGGAGATACAAAGGACTAATCCAGGTAGCACTTACCTTGTCAAATTGAGTGATCTGATTTACGATGGGATCGGAAGAAAAAGTTTCTGAGGTTTTACATGTGTTGGGAAGCCTGTAAACAATGATATAAGTACTACATGCCTATATTTGGGGTGGATGGGTGTCATTTAAAGGGACTACATGGTGGGCCGTTGCTATTAGCCATTGGTGTTGATGAGAATGACAGTGTGTTTTCCCTAGCTTATGCAGTGGTTAGAGGTGGCCACGGGCCAGTTCAAGGTCGAACTAACCCTGAACCGGCCTGAAAAAAACTAGGCCTGGGCCTCAATGGGCCTGAGTCGGGCTTAGCTTGAACCGGAACCGTCTTGTTAAGGGCCAGTTCAGGTCCTTTTAAAAAAAATTGGGGCCCAGCACGTAACCGGCCCATGGCCCAAGCCCGCGCAAATTATGCTGTGGACACAAGTCCAAAACGACATCGTTTTCAAGGAAAATGCGGCATTCCAGTTTAAAAATTTTTTTGATTTTGTCTCGCCGTTAACGACGTTATTTGTTTGTGGCATTATGAACGTACAGTTATGGAATTATGAATGTACAGTTATGGAATTATGAATGTACAGTTATGGAATTATGAATGTAAGTTATAGAATTATGAACTTACAATTATGAACTTACAATTATGAACATATAGTGATAAAATTATGAACATAGAGCTTCGAAAATTATGAATGTACAGTTAGGGAATTATGAATGTACAGTTATGTAATTATGAACACAGAGCTCTGACATTATGAACTTACAATATGAACATATAGTGATAAAATTATGAACATAGAGCTCTAAAATTATGAACATAGAGTTTCGAAAATTATGAATTTACAGTCAATTTGCAAAACACGTTAGGCGCCCCCTAGGCGGCAAGGGGGCGCCTAGGCGCCGATTTTTTAATTATTTTTTTATTTTTTTTAATTAAAAATAAAATTAAAAAGTAAAATTTTTTAAAATTTAGTAATAAAACATAAGGTTTCCATAGTTATTTCTTAAAAACTATATACGAAAGTGGTTGTAAAAGTGTTCAAAAGATTGTTTAAACCATCTAAATACTTAAAAAACTAAAATTAAGAGCTAAAGAAGCATTTTTTTGAGAAATTAGTGGACCAAACCGCCTTCGGCTGTTTGCGGTGGATAGATCTCGAAAAAATACGCGATTTGAAAAAAAAATTGTCCAAAAACGGACAACCGAGTCAAAAGTTATGCCTTCCCGAAGTTTTCGCAATTTTAAAACGCAAAAATAATAATAATAATAATAATAATAATAATAATAATAATAATAATAATAATAATAATAATAATAATAATAATAATAATAATAATAATAATAATAATAATAATAATAATAATAATAATAATAATAATAATAATAATAATAATAATAATAATAATAATAATAATAATAATAATAATAATAATAATAATAATAATAATAATAATAATAATAATAATAATAAAGCTCTGGTTCAGCCGGCCGCGAAGGAGGCCGATTCCGGCCTTCTTCGCGGCGGCGGCCGGGCGCTTAGCGCCTAGGCGCGATTTTTGCAACAATGTTTACAGTTATTGAATTATGAATGTACAGTTACGGAATTATGAATGTGCAGTTATGGAAGTATGAATGTACAGTTATGGAGTTATGAACACAGAGCTCTGACATTATGAACTTACAATTATGAACATATAGTGATAAAATTATGAACATATACTCCTATAACGAAGTGGTCTGAAATTTAAAAAAAAAAAAAAAAAAGTGGAAGATAACGGTGCCACTAACGGAAACGTTACCGTGTCCAGCATGCATGTTGGACACGGGTCCATAGCATAACGATTGCCAAGCCCGAGCACGGGCCAGGCCTGGACCTAGGCCCGGGCACAACCGTTTATCCCTATAAATACCCTTACCCAATTTATTTTTATCACACAAAAATTCTTAATTCTACCCTCTCTTACTTCTACTCACAACAATTCTCCACAAATTAAAAGCAAACCCAATGTAAAAGTCTTTTATAAATTTTTAATTTTTAATTTATCACTCTAACTTATTTAGTGAGTAAAAATCTAATGAACTTTATAAACTATACTACATTTTATAATATTTATAAGTTATCAAATAATATTAACTCTTATATAAAGTTTTAATAGTACAAAACTACAAGTTTAAATGTATTTAACGTCATTTATAAATTTTAACTAGTTTTTTACGCGCATTGCGCGATTGAGATAATGTCCAATATTTTTTTAAATAAGTATATATCAATGCAAAACTATATTGGAATTGTTCATGCATAGATAATTGAATGTTGAATTTGCGTATTTAAATAGGTAATTCTAAGTTTACAAATGCAAGATAATATAGTCAAGATTGATTATAATTTTCAATAAAATAATTGTATAGGTATGGTTGAAACCAAATACGGGACATAAGGGAAAGAAAATAAAAATTAGGGCATAAAATATTAAATATATACTAATATTGAAGTGCTAATGCCAAACAAAGACATTACGAGGTAGTTTCCCACTTCAATTTGTTGTGTGATTTGAATACTCTTTTTATCAACAAACCCCCCCCCCCCCCCCCCCCCCCCCCCCCCAAGTAGTTAATATGATTGGCTTAATTATATATTTTTATTATTTATTATTATTATTATTATTATTATTATTATTATTATTATTATTATTATTATTAAATATATGTATATTATTATGTCATTTTACATGTTAATCTAAACAGCTAATTTTTTCAAATATCTTTTTGCCAACCATTGATATAATTCGCTAGTCAAATTCGCTAATATAATCCGCTAACGCTAACCGCTAACTGCAAGTTGTCAAACAAGGACATTGCGAGATAGTTCTCACTTCAATTTGTTGCGTGATTTGAATACTCTCTTCGTCAACAAACTCCTCAAGTAGTTAATATGATTAATTTTATTAATTATATTTTTTTAATTTTTTCATGATATTAATAAAATACTTGATAAATAAATATATAGCATTATTTTGTATTATAACTGTGATATTTAATTAAAAAAAATAGTGCACAAAAAAAGATAATAGACAATGTAGTGAATATAATCAATTGATGAATTTGAATGTAAAGAAGTTTTACATTGGAGAAAAATAAAGACGATATAACTAATAAAATTATTTTTCTTAATTAATTTATTGATAATGAATATTTTTTTTTAATAAAGACATTGTAGGGATAATGTAGCGAATATAATCAATTGATAAATTTGAATGTAAGGAATTTTTATATTGGAGAAAAATAAAGACAATATAACTAATGAAATTATTTTTCTTATTTAATTTACTGATAATGATTTTTTTTTTTGAATAAAGACATTGTAGACACATAATTCTAAATTAAAGAAATGCATATGTGTTATTTTTCGTTGTATCTACTAAATTATTATTTAATTTTATAAGAATAAAATATAGTACTAATTACTACAATGTAATAGAGTCAATAGCATTCCAAAAAAATAGAGTATTAATTATGTCAACTTTGATTGGGATGAGGTTCGAACTTAATACCTTTTTTATTGAAATCAATGAGTAAATTAACGGTGAACTAACAGAAATTAACAGAAAAGATAATATTTTTCGGAAAATTTAACGGATAATCATATTCATTAAGGATAAATTAGGAAATCTTAAGAAAAAATTAAAATCTGATCCATTCATTTGATTAAAATTTGTGATCGCCATTTTTTCTGCCCATTATAGGCCTAACTCTCTTGGGCTCTTATTAGTATAGTAGATAGTAGATAGTAGATAGTAGATTTAGTAGAAAATTATGTTAATTTTAGATTTTGAGATTAATAATTAAAATATTATTTTTAACAAAAATATTATTGTGTATGTGTATATTTTAAAAATATTAATTAATTAATTATATATATATATATATATATATATATATATATATATATATATATATATATATATATATATATATATATTAATTAGTATTGATGTATCAAGAGGTTATAGTACCTTAATTGGAAAGGACTTAAATTGGTTATTATAGGGTCAAGGGTTCAAATCTTATTTCAAAAAAATATATCAATTTATATATTTAAAAAATATAATAAATTACGGTCCTAGCTCGGGATCGGCCTTGAATATTACGGGCCGGTCCTGAGCTGTGTTGACCAAGGCCTAGAACCGGCCCATGCCCGGGTTTTTTGCTAGCTCTAGCAGGGCAAATTATTGTGTGGGCCATGAATATCAAGTACATTTTTAATATATTTTTGTACTGAAGGTACATTATTTGTGTACTGAAGATATATTACATAAAATAATGTATCCTTAGTATATTAAAAATGTACTTTTTATTTATAGTCCACACAATTGTGTGGACCATGGTCCATGCAATAATGATTGACAATGGTAGAAGGGGAGACAAAGGAATCCTGAACTTGGTTTTTAGAGCAATTAAAGAGAGATCTTTCAATAACTCCTCAAGATGAACTAGAGTTAACCTTCATTTCAGGTATGAATTTCCAATACTAACTCTGTTTTACAGTTCTGAATTTTCAAGTATGAATTTCAGACAAAGGGATCTTTGTTTGCTTTGAATTTCCAGTTCTAACTCTATTTATGATTGGTTTCTGTAGCAGATAAGCAAAAGGGGCTAATCCCTGCTTTTGAATATGTTCTGCCAGCAGTGGCTCACAAATTTTGTGTGAGACACTTGCATGGAAACATGAAACAAGTTGGGTTTACAGGAAAGGCAATCAAAGATAGATTGTGGGAAACTGCTAGGGCCACCATTGTTAACTCCATCACTGCAACAATGAAGAAGTTCAAAGACATTAATGCTAAGGCATATCAAAGATGGATTGTTGACACGTACTTGAAGTCATATAAAGGTAGTATAAGGCCCATGGCAGGTCCTAATGAGTGGCTTAAGAGTGATAAAGAGCCCCCTCTCTCACCACTCTACACTGCCAAACCAGGTAGACCCAAAAAGTTGAGAAAGAAAGGAGGTGATGAGGTTGCTAAAGTGGGAAAAGTTCTGAAAAGACAGGAGGTGAGAAACAGTGGAGGTGGGGGCAAATCCAAAGTTGAGACACACCTGAACAGAGCTCATGTGAAGATGCACTACACCAAATGCAAGAAAGAAGAACACAATAAAAGGAAGTGCCCTGATGATCCTACTGTTAGAGAGAGAATGGTAATCTTTTTTAGTAATCTAATTCATTTTGTGTTGGTAGTTAAGTGTATTGGTATTATGCTTATGCTTATGCTTATTGTGTGATCTTTCTTATATAGGAAAATCCTAAGAAAAGAGTGAGGGTGAAGACAAAGAAAGGTCCAATTGGTGCCTCATCTTCAACTGCCACATCTTCAATGCCACTGCCAGCATATCAAATGCCACTCCCAGCAGATCCTATGCCACTGCCAGCAGAACAAGAAGATGATGATTCTTGGTTGGCTAGTATTGACCTTGATGCAGTTGTGTCACAACATCAAGCATCTGCACAAGTCACTTATGATGAAATTGCAATTACAAGCTAGCCACCCACACTTGAAGACACTCAAGATCAAGTGAACAACTCCCCAAAAAATAGTTGGCTAAGAAGAAGAAGGAAGTTCCAGTTGTCCAGCGTAGAAGATATAACACACGTAGCACATCAAAACCAAAGTTCCAAAATAGGCCTGATGATCCAATTAACATTTACTAAGTATGAATTTGTGAATGACACTATCATTTTGGTTAAGTCCTGGTATTTTGTAACAGAAGTGGCATCTTCATTTGGTAAACTAGGATTGTAGCTGCTAGCAGATCCTCATTTGGTAAATTGTCTTTTGTAAATTATTTTGGTTAACTAGGATTTTAACTGCCAGCAGCTCCAGTACACTATTGGCTATTTAGTACATGTGTTTTTGCAAACAGTTGGCTATTTTGTAAACTTACAGTTCACAAATGCATTACCTAATTATTATGCAGTTTGCCAACTCTATTCACTTCATAGTTCAAATCACTTCCAATTGCAAACTATTGGCTATTTTGTAAACTTATTGTATTTCACAAATGCATTGCCTAATGATTCACTTCACTGTCTTATACCAATTTCACTTCCAGTTTGAATCAATTTCTTACACTTCACAGTTCACTTCACAATTTCTTACACTTCAAAGCTCTATTCACTTAACTGTCTTATAGCAATTTCACTTCCAGTTCAATTCAATTTCTTACACTTCACAATTTCTTACACTTCAAAGCTCTATTCAATTAACTGTCTTATAGCAATTTCACTTCCAGTTCAATTAAATTTCTTACACTTCATAGTTCACTTCACAATTTCTTACACTTCACAACTCAATTCACTTAACTGTCTGGGACCAAATTCTACACAAACTCATTCAATATAGCTAGATTAAAAACCAAAAGGTCTGGGAAAATTACAACACAAACTTACACACATAGCCATATGCTCCAAAACAAAATTCAGTAGTCTGGGAGCATTCTAACACTTCTAATTCCTACTGATTTTGTACTATAATATCTAAACAGATGAAATACAAACACAAATCCAAACACAATTAAAAATGTGTTTTTTTTGCAACATCTCTTTTCCTTTGGCTTCACTTCTTTTTCCTTAGCAATGGCGTCTAACATGGCCTTTAATTTCTCAATTTCTTCTCGGTCTATGTTTATCCTCTTCAACAAGCCCGGTATTATGCTTATTGCCCTTGCACACATTGTAGGATCAACCCAGTCAAAGAAACCACATCTCTTCCCTCCCTAAAATCTAAAAAACAAATATTTGTAATTGAACGAACAAAATTAAACCAACATAAATACTCTAAAGTCTAAACAAAATACTCACGGGAGATTCAGAACAATACCAAAACCTTCTTCTCGGATTTCGATCCGTCCAAGATATTCGAATTACAAGCTCATTCCCACAATTACATTCTCGAATTTCTATGGATTCCGCAAGATTATGTCATCTCCTTGTACAACTTGAACTAGATGACATTTTCTAAACAAATGGAATTAAAGAAATGAGAAGAAATGGGAAGAAAAAGGGAGGAAGAAATGGAAATCAGATGAAAAGGGAGGAAGAAATGGGAAGAAAAAGACCGAATTAGCTGTTGTCTG
Source organism: Ipomoea nil (assembly GCF_001879475.1). Classification (NCBI taxonomy): domain Eukaryota; kingdom Viridiplantae; phylum Streptophyta; class Magnoliopsida; order Solanales; family Convolvulaceae; genus Ipomoea; species Ipomoea nil. The sequence goes on from NW_017619484.1 coordinate 442,004, forward strand.
GTGGAAGGGAAATAGATTAGGGTTAGGGAGGGATGTGTTTTTGAAGTGATCTGCATGACAGTGTGTATTTGGGGGGAATTAAAGAAAAGACTATTATGCCCCTAATATTTCACGGCTAAGACGGAGAAACATAACGGAAGGACTATTGGAGGTCAATTTTGAAATTAAGAGGATGACAAAAGGTCAAAACGAAAGTTTAGAACCATTGATGACGGAACCCACTAAACTCGAGGGACCTTGGCTGGTATTTACTCAAAAATAATAGTATAATATTTGAAAGATAATGTACAATTTTACCATTATAGAAATACGGACAAAAATTAGGAATATCATAATGAGCTAAATCATTCCTAATAATGAAATGAAAAAAGCATAATTAGAATATTGAATATTGTTCTAAATATTCAAAAGCAAATTAATTAAATGAAAAAAAAAACATAATGAAGCTTTGTAAGCGCCTATGGCCTAATGGATAAGGCGCTTGACTTCTAATCAAGCGATTGTGGGTTCAAGTCCCATTGGGCGTGTGTTTCATTGTTTTTAAAAAAATAAATAGTTAGAAAATGATTTTAAAGTTTTCTTATTTGTGATCTTTGATGCTCAACTTTGAATACTACATATAGAAAAAATAAAAAAAGGATAATGACAAATGTAGGAATATTTTATTTTTTTTGAAACAATGTAGTAATATTTTATAATTGTACAAGAAATGAAGCAAAATGTAAAACTTGTCGTAAAACTAGATGTGTATTCTTGTGTGAACAGATATAATAAAGTACAATAAAGGTCCATCAATATTTTATTATTCATCCTTCAATCCAATATATACATAATGTACAGAGTTTCAATATAACTACATGTCTATAAAGGATTAAGAGGTATTATGATAATATAATTCCTCTATTATGTCCACACACACACACTGTAACACCCCCCCCCCCCCCCCAAATCACATGCTATAAAAAGCCTTAACACATGCAGATAACATAACTAAACAACTAGCACAGCGGAAGATTAAAAGATAACTGGATAAACATAAATCCAAGTCATGGGGTGTTATGCCACGTTCACCAACAAAGATGAACGCTACGGCAAAATCTGCATGGTTCACAACTATCCCAAATCTCACAAGTCTACAACTAGATCGGCACACAGGCCATAAAACAAATGGAAGGAGCTATGCTATCGGGCACTAGACAGCGCACTCGTCTAGACATCACCTGAAAGAACACAACAAAACATGGGACGACGCCCGGTCAGCGAATAATGCTGGCAACCCACCAATACATGTGAAATATCATACATAGATAGATATAAGTTATAAAGCCATTTTCGAAACGGAATACATAAGTATATAAGTACAAAATCAGGAGCAATAGTCAACACAAGACTCAACACCCTCAACAAGGATACGGGAACACATCCCAAAACCGCAAAGGACAACCACAACACAAAGGATAAAGACACGACAAACGGCAACACATGCCTCGGCAACACATGCCTTTGTGACTACACACGTCACAAGAAGAGAACACACAATCACGGCTACACAAGCCCTCGTGACATCACTCATCACGAGTTGATATGCCTTCCTTATGCCCTGTTCCAACCTTATGGCTACCCCCAACCTTATATCTAGTTCCAACCTTTACCTCCAGGACCCCTGTACACCAAGTCCAACCTTATTCCCCCGGGAACCGTCGTTCCCCCTCCAACAGTCCCTCCAACAAAACCACCGATTTCATAGTACACGAGGTACCGTACACACACATGGCAACACATGCCCTGGATAACACATGTTATCCCAGTAATAAACACGTGAACCTTACACAAAGGCCACAGCTCCATAATCACGTCACGGCCACCACAAGGACCGCTGCAATACCTTGGTGACTAGTGTCTCATACCACTAATCATGCAATCCAGGTAAAGCCACACACGCATCACACCTCAACAAGAATCAATCAACGGATCACAACGAAGGTATGAAACCATACTCAATCAAGGAATGGGTCACAGCCCAACAACAACGACGATGAATAACACAAGTTATCATCAACCAATCGGAAGGTACAAACAACACACACGCTAGCATTTAAACACCAAACTAGCATGCTCATCAAACGGGTAAACCAAAGGTAGTTCCGAGGAACACACAAGACTCACCACGGTTCAACGAAACTCAATGTTGAACACTTAGCACGATTCAAGACACCAAAGTCCTACATGGATACCTACCATATAGTTCTAGACATACGAAACATCAAGAAGACACTCAAATAGTTCCACAAAAGACCAAATACCGAGTCAAAAGAATCACGGGGAACAAATCCCCACCATCACCATATCATGTACCCGCGGGTAGGCCCCTACCCGCGGTTCCGCCCGCGGGTACAGGCCGCCCAAGAAGTGTACCCCACGGGTGGGCGGCGGGTGGGCCTCCTACCCGCCGTTCCGCCCGCGGGTACAACCTGTACCACATCAACACACTTCGTGAATTTTATCTCCAAACTCAAATTCAAGTCCAAAACATGTCAAATCTCACCCAATACAACAAAATGACTTGAATCATAGGAAATGCCAAGCAATGGCACAAATGAACCCTAAACACAAGCTCTAGATATGCATTTTCACAAGACAAATGCATAAACACTCACATTTCATAGCAAAACACATATAGAATCCAAGAAATCACATATAGGTAAGCAAAATAGATTTTGTAGAGCATGGGTTACCTCTTGTAAACTAAAGACTTCACTTTACACCTTAACAAGCTCTTTTCAAGGCTCACCTTCCAAACCCACTTCAAAAACAAACCAAGAAATCATAAAGATCCTACCTTTAAGAAAAAGACACCTAAGATGAAACCAAAAACACAAGATGAACTTAGATCTTACCCTCCTAGATGCCCAAATATAAGAAAGGTTGAATCTTGGAAGCAACTCTTGAAGTCTTGGCAAGGCCTCAACTTGGCTTGGAAGAAAAGCTACTCACCTTTTTAGAGAGAAGGTAGAGCTAAATTTTTAGAAAGTGTAATGGATAGAATGAAGATGTCTACTAGGTTAGGTTACAATACTAACACTAGGTGAAAGGTCAAGAATGCCCTTACTAACATTAGGAAATGTAAGGAACAAGGGAACTTCCTTCAAAGCTCAAGGTATAACTTTGACTTTGGGGTTGACTAGTCAAATACTAGTCCCCAAGTATTGAATTTCAGGATTTTAGGAATTAATTCACCAATTGAAATAGGATTAATTACTCAATTAATCCACTAATTGAATTTGAATTTTGGGGTGTCACACACACACACACACATTACAACAAAACTCATTATTAGAAATAATTACACCAACATATTTTTATTCCCGTTATACCCTTACCTTCATTGATTTGTATTACTCCGTATATTTTTCTAGTATTTTATATGCGCTATGCGCAAAAATATATGCTCAATATTAATCTCAAGTTAAAATACTTTTTTAAAGTAATAATATATATATATATATATATATATATATATATATATATATATATATATATATATATATATATATTAAAAAGAGTTTTTTTTTCAAAATGGTCCATCGACTATTGCTCATTCTCAATTTTGCATTTCGACTTTCAATTGCACCAAATATGGTTCCTTGACTTTCAAAAACTCACCCAATTCAGTCCTCCGTTATGTATTCCCTCTATTCAGCGTTAAAATGGAGAGCATTTTCGTCTATTTACATATTGTGCGACTAATATACGCTAGGAAGTAGTCGATGGACCATATTGGGAATAGTCGATGGACCATTTTGAGGAACTCTCTTTTATTTATTTCATTTTTGTTTATTTTCAATTTTTAAGACTACCAAATTAGAATTTTTACAATTTTTTTCTCACAAATATAAATAGTTAAAATCTCACACTCCAAATTCAAAAATTTCAACTTTCTATCTTTCTCTTTAAACTTTTTACCTCTATCTAAACCAGTGTTGCAAAAATCCTGCTAATCGGCGTCAGCCGACCGTCTAGCGTATCACCATAATCGGTGGTCTAGGCGGCCGCCTAGACGCTGACCGCCTAGGCCTCCTAAATGCCGAGTAGGCCGCCTAGTTGGCTGATTAGCTATTTTTTTTAAAGGGTTATTTTATTCAAAATGATATCATTTTGAGCAAAATAATCCTAAATTCTTTAAACTCTAGATATTATTTTAGGTTAATATTTAATATTTTAGTATTAACTATTAAAATATTAAATAGTTTATAATTATCAAGTCTTAAAAACTTTTTTTAAATAATGAACAATTTGGTCCCTCAATTATTGGCGAACTGTCAATATAGCCCCTCAATTGCTTATTCATCGATTTGGTCCCCAAAAATAATTATTTTTAGTTGATTTAGTCCCTCCGGCCGGAGGGACTAAATCAAATAAAAATAATTATTTTCGGGGACCAAATCGTTGAATAAGCGATTGAGAGACTACATTGACAGTTCGCTAATAATTGAGAGACCAAATCGTTCATGAACTCAAAAAATTATAAAAAAAAAAAAAAAATACACGGGCGTCCAAGGAGCACCTAGCATTTTTTCAACCATGATCTAAGCATACAAACTTTTCTTTTATCCCTATCAAGTTTTACAATACGTTCCGTAACTTTCATAAATATTCATATACTTTTTATTTTTATCTTTTTTATGTTCATATATATCTAAAAAAAAATCATACTAAAAGTTCAATAGACAATCAATCACTATGTATCACATTAAATATTATTTTTATTGTTCAAAATAACATTATTATTTTTTTCCTATTTAGACACCCAAAGAGTACAAAATGTAGGGAAAATGTTAGACCAAAATGTTAGTTTTTCTGGTAAACTTCTCGGTTGAGCCAAAATGTAAAATCTCGCTTGTGACAGGAATGTAAGTTTACTTCTCGGTCACACGACCGAGGGCGCACTTCTAGGTCAAAGAGGTGCTTCTTGCACTTCTCGGAACAGAAAATTGTGCTTCACTTCTTAATCAATGGCAAAATATTGAAAAATATTTTTAGAAAGTTGGCTTAACTTTGCTCGCATGGCCATTAGTTCTATTCCAAAGCTAGTACAAACCATAGCTACCATTTCCAAATCCCTGAGTACCAAGCAGTACATCATACTAAGGGGACTCTACAATTATGGCTACCAATTTCCAAAAGTTTGTATGTTTAGACAGAAGTAAAAATTATGTAGAAAAAGTTAAAATTTAGAGGTTGGAGTGTGAGATTTTAACAATTTATATTTGTGAGAAAAAAAATCTATAGAAATTCTAATTTGATAGATTTTTTTTTTTTTTTTTAAATGAATATAACTAAAAATGAAATAAATAAAAAAGTTTTTACCAAAATGGTCCCTCGATTATTCCTAAAATGGCCCCTCAACTATTTCTTAGTGTATATTAGGTGTACAATAGGTAAACCGACCAAAATGACCTCCATTTTAACATTGAGTAGACGAAATACATAACGTAAGACTGAATTGGGTGAGTTTTTGAAAGGCGATGGACTACATTTGGTACAATTAAAAGTCGAAATGCAAAATTGAGAATAAGCAATAGTCGATGACCATTTTGAAAAAAAAAAAACTCTTTAAAAAAATTATAGTTGTAAAATTCATATTATAATCCAGGAGTATAACCTGGATTAAGACTTATTATATTTTTAGATATTATATATATTTATATACAAGTATATTTTAAGATGTTCATTTAATTTGTTCATAGTATTTGCATTATAATTTATTTTCTTTTCAAGGAGCCTTTTATTTACGGACTAATCTAAATAGTCAAATATTATTAATTACTGATCATTTATTGAAGGGAAAACATCGTTTTTGGACCCTCAATTATTTTACTTTTGAAAATTTAGTCTCTGTTAATTGATTTGAACAAAATTAGTCATTTAATTGTTCACAATACATCATATTTGGTCTGTGATGTTATATAATTAGAATTTTTTAAATATTATTTTTTCAGGAGATTATATTTGTTCATTTCTTTCAACCATTCAACTTTCTTCTCCTTTTTCTTAAAGACGCCTTATCTACAAAAAGACAGGCTTCAACCCCAACTCTAGTAGGAAAGTTTCCAGTGCCTTTGCTATATATTTCCCCTTATGTGAAGACACAAGGACAAAAGATTTATTTATTTATTTTTTTATTTATTTTTTTTTTTGTAGCTTCCACTCATTGTCTATGAAATGTGCAATTATGCACATATAGTTGGTCCTTTGTACAGAAGTCCAAGTATCAGTAGTGATACTAACCCTTTGATAACTAGTCCTAAATGAAATTCTTCAAATTAACCCTCTCATCAAAATAAATCTTCAGAATATTCCTACTCATTGTCCATCTTAAAAGAATTTTGAACCTAGGACATGAAATATCAACAAATTTCCTAAAGCCTTGACCCTCAATAAACCTAAAATGTAGCTCATCAACATTAATCATTTCACAGAGAACTCTCCTAATCAGCTCTTGATCGAATACCTAGATTCCCAAAACCCTTTCAGCACCTTCAGAGTCAGTTAAACTAGAACTAGGGGCAGGAGAGAATGTGAGAAGAGATTGCCTAGTATCCTTAGAGTGAGGATTTTTTAGGCAACTTAATATGTGATTTCTCAAAGAAGAAGTTCCATGTTTTTTGGACTCACATGCAAACAACTTTGCACAATATAAACACTTGGTTTTGATAACAATGCCATCATTGTTTCTTATTTTTTCTAAGTGATCCCATACAGGAGATCGGGTTTCAACATTTTTTTAATAGGAATAGATGGAAGCAATGACTGCTAAGATGTATCTTTCTCTACAGTTTGTACTTCAAGATCATGTTTCACATTTTGTAGAGGAGGTTGACTTCCAGACCCACCAACACTTTTCATCTATATAGTAAGAAAGTATTAGTAAATAAGAACCCTTCAAATTAGAAACTAGGGCATTTCATCATTCATAAACATATTTCAATTAATTGCACATTTCATAATATATGTATATTCCAAAAATTATGGGTCATATATCCATAAACTTGCACAATTTCACACTTGCACATTACAAAATACAAAGAAATTCATAATCAGGTATTCAAGCAAAGTAGCAAACATCTACTTTATAAACCTCATCATTTATATGGATTTCACACTTAGGGGCTAGGGCTTCCACCAAATCAGGGGCAATTTAAGTTTTAAGGGACATATATCCATAAACTGATAAACATGCACAGTTACACATTACTTTGAAATCCATAATCAGGCATTCAAATTTCAGCCAAACATCCACTATAAAGTTTAAAAAGCTCATCATTTATATGGATTTCACAAATCACAATAACACAATTAGGGGCTAGAGTTTCCACCAAATCAGGGGCAATTTATTAAGCCTTTAAGAGACATATATCCATAACCATAAACATGCACAGATGCTTTCACTATTTCAGTATTTCACAAATCACAAATAGGGGCTTCTACACTAAATCAAGGACATGCAAAATGGAAATTTCTCAAAATCACAAATTCCCAGTTAAGGGACGTGCAAACTAAAACTTCCAGTATATCATAAAAAAAAAACCCCTAGATTTGTATATTTTCATTTTTTAGAAAAACACCAAAGATACAACTAAGACAATCAATATATCAATATCAATAATATCAATATATCACACTATCACAGAATAACAAAAAAGTAAAACTATAATATTAGGGTTTTAGCAATTACTTCGTTTCTCCAAAATAATTCCCGGAGAACAAAGGGCTTCGATTCCTAGCCAACAAGCAACAATCCACAAGTCACCCCAGTCCACAGGTCACTGTCTCACTCTCACAATAACCGATTCATGGGCTAGGGCTTCCACCGTAGTGACACAGTCTATGAGAGACAGACTAATAGTAGACTTTAATTTGAGAGATGAGAGAACTCAGAGAAGAATCAAAAGATCAGAGAGAAGGGGGAGAAGAGAGAACGAGAGAATAATCTGAGAGATGAGAGAACTCAGAGTCTCAAACCATAGAGAAGAGAGAACGAGAGAATAATCTGGAAAGAGGGTGACTGTGCAAATGAGAGTAGGACTAGGGTTTCCTCTTAACTTCCATATATATACTAAACTTAAACGACGTCATATAACACAAGAGGTATACAAACCCTATACCTAAATCGGATAATCGGACGGGTTCGGGGGGTATTTAATGCCCCCAACCCGATTGTCATTACCCAGCTTCTCGAAGATAACGGGTCGGATAACCCGTTTCAGAATCGGCTTAATGAATGCAACGCTTCATTTGATTTTGGTTTGGGCGGATATGTCGGTTTTTTCGGATTCTGCAAAATCTTATATATAGTTTAGCTCACTGGTAAATGTATCATTTTTATAACATGTACACCATTGAAGTGTTAACCCTGTAGGTTACAAATAGGTGTTTGTACGAAATAGAAACAAGAATGATGATGTGGTGTGATATTAATCAAATATCATGTAGAGACTCATAATTGATTTTAATCAAATATACTCTCACATAATGGATGTCATTAAGTTCTGCTATATAATTGGCAGAATAATAAATTTAGATATGCAGCTGATGAAAGTCATGACCGTATAATTATGGGTCATTAGACACTAATAATTTTTGGGAAAATCCTTGATGGATTTATAATTCTCAGAATGAAAGAAAATAAATATCACAACATGTTTGTTGTTAAAGTACAAAAGCTTTGCTTAACTTGAAATAGTAAAGCAATCGATTGAGTAATTTCCTCATGAAGTAGGAATATGTAAAAATGAATAGGTGTCATTATGTGCCTATTAAAGAGTTTCTAATGTAGTTATTTATTTATTATCTCAGTATGTGTTGGTGTCATGAACATCATTGAAATACATAAAGAGTTTAATGATATTAGCTCGTGTGAAGATGGAATTTGAAATAAAAGACCTGAAAACCAAGTATTATCTCAACCTGCAAATCGCCAGTTAGTCTATTTTGAAAACTGTATTTGACGCGCTTCATATGGATAAGTACAATTTACTTATCACACTAGTGGTTTCTAATCTCTTGGAAAAGATAAAGAACCATTTTTGAACCCAAAGAGGATAATGAGGATGTGTTGGGACGGGAAGTCCATTACTTATTTATCATTGGAGCACTACTTTATAACCAGAGATTTAATAATCGCACCAGGTCTTATATTGTATTTGAGATGGAATTACTAGTAACATTTAATGTTTCTTTTTGTAATTAAATATTTGGTTAATGTTTAAACATATCCTCCAGTATCTTCAAATTACAAAAGATTTTGATGTTTATGTGAGAAACCAATATATGTTTTTAATGGGTTACTTGGGTACTGACTATTATCTTTGATCTCCATAATGCCAAGTCTTAAATATGTTATACCCCCACTGTCCTATGTGAGGACAATAAAATTTGTGTTGCACAAATAATAAATGAGCATGTTTAAGAATATTTGACAAAATATATAGTGTCAATATTCAACCCACGTGAGCTCCAGAAGAGTCACAAGATTATTATACTTAATGTAATTAACTCTTGTGACAATCTTGAATATTGTACTATATCCCATTTTTCTACACTCCTTTTGAAACAATGTTTTTATTTTAGAACATGTTGACATTGAAGATTGGTATCTTTAGGGGGAGTGATATTTACTTGAATTAATCTTGAAGATTTACTCGAATAATCCTGAAAATTGGGTTTTAAAGACCAACAATTGTACCCCTTTTTGCAACACATGAATGCATACATATCATGTACTCTTTTCCTCACTAGGTTTTTTCCATTGAGTTTTTCTAGTGTGGTTTTTAACGAGGAATGAGTACAATATAGTAATATCTATCAATGAGGAAGTTGCAAATAAATACTTACACACACACACCCCCCCCCCCCCCCCCCCCAAAAAAAATCCTGAAGATTATGCCCTGAAGTCTTATGATTGTACTATTTTTTCCTTAACTAAATCTTTTCACATGCTTTTCTTCGAATAAGGTGTTTAATGAGGCAATTGAAACAACACATGTATTACCCATTTACCCATATATCATGTACTCTTTTCTTGACTAGGTTTTTTCCACATGATTTTTCTAATAAGTTTTTAACGAGACATGATTATGACAAGATAATGTCTAAGGGTGAATGTTATAATTATATTATTATTAAGTGTGGACATTATGAGTGGATTATATAACAGTTATAACTGTCCTCGTATATGTCTCCATTATTCTTTTCCGTTACCTTTGTAATTATATATATGTTCTTTGTATTATGTACAGATGGTGATTGGAATAAAATTTCTTGCGCAATTTACTTTGTCTATATTTTTTCTTTTACTCCTATTTCATTACACTGTTCACTATCTTCACCGAAAAATGCTACAAGTTAAAGAATTTACAACACATAAATATTATTAGTGGTGACAGATTAATCCAAAATTAAGACTTGATACGAGTACAAGATTGACTTCTGACTACATTGCAATACATATACAACGATAAGAAAGAATAGTGTAAAGAAAAACGGCGAGTATAGATCGAAGATTTCCGAGATCAGTCGCAACAATGCAAGGAGGATCAACAGGCATCGGCTATGGCCTCAAGTATCAGGTAATCTCTGCTTCCTTTCCTTCCCTTCCCTTCTCTATTCTCTCTTGAGTCTTGACAATTCACACTCGCTCTCTACAATTTCCATTTCCGCATTTCTCTCAGGCGAGATGCATCGCCGACGTCAAAGCCGACACTGATCATACCAGCTTCCTCGCCGGAACTCTTAGCCTTAAAGAAGAGAACGAGGTGCATCTTATTCGGCTCTCCGCCGACGGCACCGAATTGATCTGCGAGGGTCTGTTTTCTCACCCTAGTGAGATTTGGCACCTCGCTTCTTGCCCCTTTGATCAACGCATCTTCTCCACCGTTTTCTCTTCCGGTAACTCGCCGATTCCCTCTTCACTCTGCTTAATTGTTGATTATGTTTTTTTGTAGTTCTTTTTTACTGTTTTGTCTTTATGAATATAATAAAATGCCTGAAATGTTTATATATTTTCCATCTGGGACCACTGTCTTGTTAAGAATGCAGTTTATGAGATCTGTGGTGAGCTAATAGTGAAACGTTAGAACTCAATTTCAATAGCTTATGATTTACATTGGAGCATTAGAAAGTGTTCTGGCTGCATGGTAGAGCATTCTAACTGTAGTTGGAGAAGTTTTAATTTTTTTTTGAGGATTTCCATGACCTAGTTGCCAAATGTGGGACCTGCATTTCTATAACCTTTGCTTGAAAAATTTACTGGAAGTGTATTAGCAGTGAAGTTGATGCAAACCATGACACCATCCTATTCATTCCAGTTGAAGAAGGCCCTAAGAATGGAGCTGGCCTACTTCTAAGTTTCTTTCTGTATCTCAATAGCATTATATGTCACTAATAGTCATTTCATTTCAGTTTCTTTTTATGCTTTAATACCAATAAATCACTAATGGCCACTAGGTTACTTGAAGTTTTTTTTTCTTACTTTATAAATACCCATTTCTTATTGTTTTAATGGGGGAATTCAAAAGATTATAATAAGAAAAATAATGTAGAATCTTTGTCTTCTTCTCTAGAAGCCTTTATGTTTCTTGTGTTTTTTTTTTTGGGTGACAAGGGAAACCCTACAACCCTTTTGTGTGTAGGTAAACCCTGCCTTGTGACCCTAGTCGGCAAAGGACCTCAAGAAAGTAAACCAGCCTAGGTTACCCATAGCTAACCGGCTCAAAGCAAGGGGGCAAGGATTTGAACTCGTGACCTTGTGGTTACAAGTGTGGATCTCTTGCCATCTTGGCTGGGGTTACCCCCAAGCCTTTCTGTTTCTGTTACTACCGACAGTGGAATTTTACTTTTGAATATAGTTCACTCTGATTCACATGGCAGGTCTTTCGCACCTTGTGTTGGGTTTGACTCCATCTAACTTATTTTTGGGTATTGATTCTGGGTTGACCAAATGCAACAAGAGTTTTTACAGCAGGCCGTGTGTGGGTTTGCTTCAATTTTGATTTATCAAGCACAATATGGGTTTTCATGGCGGGTCTTGTGTGGGTCCGTATCAGAAGTTGTAGGGTTGTATTGCTTGATTGGTTGTTTGTTAGGTCATATTGGTACTTGGATTGTAGAAGAGTAGGAAGAAGATGATACACTCATACACTACATTTATTTGTGATAGAATTATGATTTGGTTTTGCAGGTGAAATGTATGGGGCAGCAATTTGGCAGGTACCTGAGCTGTATGGGCAGCTGAATTCCCCACAGTTAGAACGGATTGCTTCTCTTGATGCACATGGTTCAAAGATTAGATGGTGAGTTAACAATTTCACAGTGGTTGGGTTTATGATTCTTTAATATGTTCTTATGCTCCCTAAGTAGAAGAAAATGGAAATGCAGAGTGCACCGTAAAGTTTGAGTAAAATGATATACTGATTGCACCATGATGAAAAATTTAGATACTAAGCGTTCTGCTTTCTAATTGTCACTGAGGATTTCCATTGAGTTGAGGAGTCTTGTTTTAATCTATTTGTTTTGAACACTAAAGTCTTCTGCAACTTTCTGAACAACTGGCAGCACACTTTGGTGGCCCACTGGAAGGCATGACAAATTGGTTACCATTGATGAACAGAATCTTATTCTGTGGGGCTTTGACACGTCAAAGAAGACTGCACAAGTATTAACTCTGGACACAACTTTAGCCATTTTGCTTTGTGAAAATAAATTTATTTTGATGGTTTTTCAGCATGCAATTTTCTGTGGCTGGTAATCCTGGTATTACAGAACCTTAAGATTTACATCCTTATTCACCCTCTCCAACACAAAACAATAAATAAAAGTAATGAAGATTGGTATATATGTAGAATCTTGTTAGCTCTGATTTCTTGGGCTAATTATTATTCAGCTGTTGTTGCCAAGTTTAGGTGCAAGCAAAAGAATCAGCTGGAATGCTTCACTCTTTATCTGGGGGAGCTTGGGATCCACATGATTATAATGCCATTGCCTTAACATGTGACTCATCGGTTCAATTTTGGGATCTACGTAATATGAAGTATGCTAATTTTGTGCATATTTCTCCTTGTCCTATGATAGACACTGGTGCACATTTCATTTGTTTTATTTTAGGTCCACTCTTTCAAATTTTATTGGATTTTTTAGTTTGAAACAAAGGGATGAGGAGATTGTTTCTGACAATTAATATCACAACTCTTGCACTTGCAGGAAAACAAGCTCAATTGAGCATGCTCACATCCGAAATGTAGACTATGATGTTAAGAAAAAGTATATGCTTGTAAGTACCTTCGAATGAGTTTTTTAATAAGTTAATGTAGCTCTAGTACTTTGAAGTTCTTATTCCTAATTGTTCCTGATCAATCGGTCATTGTATATGGTTCACGGGGAAGACATAGATTAATGAGTCTGGGTTGTCTATAAGTATTCCTCTTAACTAACTTGTAGATTTAGGGGCATGTTGGCACACAGAACTGCATCCACTTTGATGGATACAAGTATACAACTGGCTTAGCTTATTGTAATGACCTCTCTCTTTCCTTTGTGTCAAGTGTAAGGACAGATAATTTAAATGCATGAAGTGTCAACTTCTTTCTTGGAAGTGTCTTAAGTTTCAAATTGTCACTGTACTCCACTGTGATTACTCTTATGATATGTAATAATTGGTTAAAATTAAAAATCAGGACTGAGATATAGAAACATACTTATCCACTAAGAATTGTTCCATCCTTTTATCTTGTTCTGTATTGAGGAAAAAGGGGCAAGGTTCCTGTAAACCTGAACTCCCAGTCTGTTTAATATGCTTTATATTTTGTAGGTAACTGCTGAAGATGAATCTGGGATAAACATATGGGACCTTAGAATGGTGAAGTTTCCTGTCTTACAGCTTCCTGGGCATGATCACTGGTATATCATTCTTCATTCTTGGCAAATTCTAAGATATTGTTAATTTGCAAATGTGCAATGTGTTTGGTTAGCTATGGTCTTTGTATGGATGTGCTATGAATACATTGCTTCATTATTGAATGTCTAACCCTTGAATGTCTAATTGCAATCATAGTTCATTTGGTTTTCAGAAATACCTAGCCTGTCTTGTTTTCAAATGAGCAAGTGTAATTTGTTTGTTGACAGGACATGGACTGTGAAATGTAATCCTGAATATGAAGGCTTAATTCTGGTTCTCTCTCTCTCTCTCTCTCTCTCTCTCTCTCTAAATCACAAATGCATGTAACATGAAGGAAAAACATTTAGAAAATGTAGATGACATTTCTTTGGAATATGTACTAAACTTTCTGCTCTTCTAGACAGTCTTAAAACTACTCTCTTTTGTATTTTGGAGTGCTTGTATTATGCTGACAGCATCAAAGCATTTGTAGAGTGCTGGGACTGATTCTGCAGTCAATTTGTGGCTTACATCTCCTCCTAGTGCTGCGGACCTAATGTCTGAGAGGTGATTGTCTTCATCCATAATCCTTGCTCTGCATGCAGAAGAAAACCCATAAGATTTTAATGTCTCTATTAGTTGACATCATGTCTCATAAGTTTTTTCTGATTTCAGCTTTGAGTCCAATACTAGTCGGGATGGTCATTTGCTTAATTCATACAGTGACTATGAAGATAGTGTCTATGGTAATTGTCATAAAATCTATTTGCTTCTTCATCTTTACCACCAAACTCAATTTGATTTGTCTACCTTGATTTTGAAGGTCTTGCTTGGAGTTATCGAGAACCATGGATGTTCGCATCATTGTCTTATGACGGGAGGGTATGATCTATACTCTTTCATATAGAACCTAGGGAAAAATGAAATTGTATCTTGATACTAGAAAATGTTTCTCCTTTATAAGCATAGGCTATCCCACTTTATACAGGAAGCTAATACCCTATCTTGATGAATTATTACTTGTTATGCTGGTGGGAGTTATTTGCAATTTTTAGCAATTTTCCCATGAGAGGGGTTTAGATTTAGCTTAGTTGTAAGCTAAACCCCTTTCCAAATTAGACAGTTTTGAATCCCATCTCCTCCATCCCAATAGATGTCTTTGTTATGTTCTGGTTTGTATTAATTTTGAAGTCTTATCTCTTTTTTTTTTTTTTTGGTTATAAATAGGTCGTTGTGGAATCCATTAAGCCTCATCTTCCAAGAAGATGAATAATGAGCAAGTGCAGGTGGTGGTTCTCAAGCCCTTCTTATTTTGGTCCCTAACTCTCTTGTTCTGATATCCCTTTACCTATTCCTGCATTTTAACATCAGAGTTTGAGAATAGCGTTCGCATCAGAATCCGTTGCAGCCAAACAGCGCGATGATGATGAAGCCGCAACTGCTTACATGGAGTTCAAGACTGTAACAAGACGTTGCTTTGCTTGTTGTGTTATGGTGTTTGTTTTTCATTTTTATGTCAAAGCTTAATCCCACCATTCATTCGCCTTTGCCATGCTTGTTGCATTGGTTATCACTATTTTTGCGGCATATCAAAACTGTCATATGTCCTGAGTTTGTGTTAAATGATGTAATGGATGTACCAACCTTTGTATGTCATAGCATCGTATGTTTTTGGATGAAGCAAAGGTTTTGACATCCGGATAGTGTCTCCGGAAGCAGTTTTATGTTTAGAACAGTATTGAACCTAAAGCTTATTTAATCAGACTATTGAGATTGTAAAATAATCAACTTTTCGTTGATGCGATGATGAATTATAGATTATACCAACTTTTATGCTCATACAAATAATTCATGTGTTATTTGCAAGTGCAAGAGGGTAATCATCAATGAAATTTTCCACACGCAGTCTCAGGTGCTTCCGTATGTGTGCATTTTGGTTAGTTCTATTCTTCTCCTAAATACTGTCTAGTGAATCAGTACGAAATACTATATACTGAATTAGTGAGCTGCATGGTTAGTTCTATTCTTCTCCAATAGTGTCTACTGAATCAGTACGAAATACTGCCTGTTGAGGGTCTGTTGTCTCCTCACTAGGGTCTTTTTCCCCTTGTCTTTGTATGCACTCATGTGTACATTGTTTGATTTTTCCACTTGTTTTTGTGTGCATCCATGTGTTGTCGTATGTGCACTATCTTATTAGTTGGGATCAGATCATATCATATTGTTATAAAAAACATAATAACTTGCATCTGGTGGTAGTTATGTCCAACTGTCATACATCCAAATCTTCAAAAATCAGTGTTTTTCCCACAATCACTTTCCCTGGGTTAGGTAACTTTTGAATAGTGCATTTTGGAATGTTGTTGCAAGCTTGACATTCCTGGATTGGTGCATATTCATCTCAGACATCAGTATTTCTTGCATCAACTACATTCTTAGGTTTCACAGCTCTTGTGTGACCAAGAGCCCCTTGCGCAACCCACCGTCTAATTTTTCATCAAAACTGTGGATGTCTCCCCCTGAAATATAGTATTCACCACGAAATGCAAAGACATTCTCAACAACACTGAGAAACAAATCAAGAAATCAGACATCTCCTAAATACTATAACCCAACATAAATGAGCAAATACCAATTTTGGTCCCACGAGTATTAGCAAAATGACAGTTTTGGTCCACATGTTTAATTCCTACCAATTTTCATCCACGATTATTGTTTTAGTACCAATTTTCATCCACAACTATTGTTTTAGTGCCAAAATTCATCACGTCGGTCACCCCTTCGTTTAAGACATGCCGAAATATGAAATTATTAAGGGTAGTTTCGTGCTTTTCAAATTAGGATTCATATTTGTGCATGAATAAAGGGATTTAAGCCCTAAGATTTATCTCAATTCACATTTTTCCTCCTCAAATTAATGTAGGATGATGAGGAGAACTGCGAATTGGGATCAATCTTTGGGCTTAAATTCATTTAGTTATGCTCAAAATTGGAATATTAAGTTGAAAAGGACAAAAATGCCCTTAAAATTTTTAGATTTCAGGATGTTTTAAATAGATGGGTGACTGACGTGATGAATTTTGGTACTAAAATAATAATCGTGGATTAAAATTGGTACAAAAACAATAGTTGTGGATGAAAATTGGTAGGAATTAAACATATGGACTAAAACCGTCATTTTGCTAATACTCGTGGGACTAAAATTGGTATTTGCTCCAACATAAATTGCATGTATTAAAATATGTACTTACCCTACACACAGATTTTCTCTGAACAAAGTTGGCCTAGAATATTGATCACATATAAAAATAATCAAAAGAAAACCTCGACTAAAACGTGAAGCTTTAGTTGGATGGAAAAAGGGCAGATAGTAATTCCATTAAAGTGAATGTACATATACGTCGGCAAAATTGTTCCTTCTGAGAAATTCAGCAGGCACTTCATGTGGCATTCCCTTGGCAATGCCAAAGAATATGCCATTAGTACTAGGTTTAGGGGTACATATGAAGAACAGCATTTGCCAGATTAGGTTACCTTTCAGCATGAAACACGCAATTCTTGTATCATGCTGCCCTCCTTGAAAGCAAAGCCAACAGAAAACATAGGGCAGAATCAACTGACGATAATGCAATGATAAACACAACAACAAGAACGAGTGCAAGACTTGCCGTCTTCAGCTGCAGCAACAAAAGAAACTGCATCAGTTCTGCTTTTACTAAACATACGATACAATTGTTCTTGAATTTATGAGAATACAAACTAAAGTTAATTGAGACGCCTAAAAGATGAAAGGACTGTTTAAATATTGAATTTATCCATCAAAGCAAAAGATGCTACCATTGGACAATAGTATTGAGAGCCTATAATAGCTACATAGTAACACAAGAAATAACATATGTACTTTCTCCCATCTATACTGGCATTCAGGTCAAGGAATTGTGTGCTTTAGATGGGAACTAGCAGCTCTTTTATTTCAGTCAGAGCATGGGGCAAACCCAGTAAGAACACCAATAACCCTGGATGATAATTGAAGATCATTTGCCTGTACTAAAGCAGGGTAAATGATTTCTCATTAAAATGTTGAGATTAGACCCTAGTCAACTACTTTCTGTAATAGCAATGTTCATAGGAAACAGATAAACAGAAAGATCATAATCGAGCAAAAAAAATATAAAAATCATAAGCCATAAAATATAATGTCATAATATGATGGAAACTGAAACTTTATTATACAAAAACAAAACATCACATGAACATCCGAGGACTCCATGGATCTACTCATCCTCTAAATCTACTTCTATGACCATTATCAAAGATGACAGTATCAAAGGACTAGAAATTCACCGCCATAAGAACCCGCATCCTTGCATTTTTGCATCATTTAGGAACAGTTCTTCGAAAAAATGGTCTCTACTAATAGCTCTGATATTCAGAGATAAGAAACTCCATCATGCAATCTTGAAACATGCATCTAGTGGGAATTTTGTATCCATTAGCTTGAAAGTTGTTGCCATGGGTAAACCTAAGGGCCTATGACACAATGGTCACAAACTTGTTTTGAAGCTCAGTTGTTTCTCAGGCGAAGTATGTTTTCCGTCCTCAAAATTCAACATATTTAGTAATGAAAAACATTTTCCATTTTTCAACTTTTCCAACAATTTTCATTCTACAAATGGAAAACAAATGTTCGAGAAATGGGAACCAAAAAAGGTGTGCATGTACTGTTCACAAAACACCAGTAAACAGTAAGAAGGCTCTGTTCACCCATTTTTTACATTTGGAAATCAACATTGAAGTTGATTTCAAACTTTCTTTACAAAGTTCAAAAAATGGAAAATTTGTTTCCATTTTCAGTTAGGAGAATATTTCAACTTGAACAAAAACTCCATTTTTCCATTTTTGCTTTCTATTTTTCTGGAAAATTGAAAATATTACCATCTTCTAAACAATGCCTAAAGATCTATACTTCACATCCAAAAATAATAGTAAGATTTAAATTGAAGTTGAGCTTCTCCAAAACACATAACTGGCTGAACAATGAGTTAATAGCTATTTTCACACATTTTATTATATATTGAAAAATGAAATGGCAAGTTTCATTTCCTTTAACGTGTTGGTAAGGTTGTAGAGAACTAGAGATAGATACTACTACAACGATTTTGATAAAGGAAAAGCAACATACATTTTTAATAAAATAAATAAATAATAAAAAGCCTTCTCATTAGGCAGAAAACCAGTCCTCTCTCTTACATTATTAGCGCATATTATACAAAACACTATGCCATTTCACTGGAAGTCTGGAACTGAAGCAAACCACTATTACATTCTACTTCTGAGGCAGGCTACTTTAAATTTTCAATGAAGCAAAAAGGAAGTGAGTTGACAAAGTCTTACTCTGATTGAAGATCAGAATAAATTTTTTTTAAAATATAAATTGTTCAATGGTGAGAACTAGAAAAAAGTGGCAATCTATACAAAAGAGTGGAAAGCATGTCATCAAACAATATTGGTCTTCACTCTTCAGAAACGAAAGAGAGTTTAAATTTAGAACTAACCGTGCTCTGGATGCTTGGCCATTCTATGTACTTCAGCTGACTTGGCTGTTCAGCCAGAAATGACAGTAAAGTCTTAGTTACCCTGTATATTAAACAACAAATTCATTAGAAAGTGTTTCAATATACCTTACTTCATAATACGGCAGTCACGGAAAAAATAAATACAATAATTACTTTTTTAAAGGCTGGGATCTGCAATTATGGGACATCAGTTTTACAAAAATTATCACTCTAACAAATACGTGAAAATTTTCAAAATTACCACCCTAAATCAGAAGCACACAAGGAGCTACTTTATTTCATAAATTCTAACTTTGTTTCCTTCAAAATTTCCATAGGTATACAAGCAAGAACTGGAAGTACTGTTTCCATAGGTATGGATGAAAGGCACAATGCCGGTGGAAGCAACAACAAAGGTACGGCAAACTTTTGTATTTGCTCTTCTTGTATTTTTCAATGTTGGTTGGGTAGTGTTTTTTTTTAAGTGAAAAAAGCAATACAAATATATAACAACAGCAACATAGGTACAAATGTACAACAAAGATTGCTGCGGAGGCTGCTGCGGACACTGCTGCAGAGGGCACTTGAAGAAGACAGAGTAGTCTGATCAGGAATTAGGGATTTTTTCAGAAAATATAAAAATAAAAATATACACTTTGTATCAAAAAGACCAAAATGCCATTGTATTTAACGTCATTTAAACAGGTTTGTTAACGGAGGACCAAAAATGATCATGCCTCAATAATACTAGGACCAGTGGGGATGTTATGAGAAGTGGAATAACACCTATAAATCTAGGACAAAATATGGAATTAACTCTTCAAAATTACCACCCTAAATCAGAAGCACACAAGGAGCTACTTCATAAATTCTAACTTTGTTTCCTTCAAAATGTCCATAGGTATACAAGCAAGAATTGGAAGTCCTTTCTGTGAGTTTTGCTTTCTTCCCTAATCTTTTTCCTCTCACCACTTGATTCCAGCTTCCAAATGAAGAAAAATATTTCAAGATTTTAAAAGAATCCTTAGGAATGGGTCTATAATAATGATACTATAATAATGGATGAAAGAATGTACGGACAAGAGAGCCAAGTTGAGATTGTATGTGTTAAAATTTGTAACCTGTATCTTCATATTTGCAAACACAAGTCTCATGTCCACTCTTTTAGTTTTATCTATTTTCATATATGATCCTATTTCTTCCCTGTTCTACAAAACTATGACTGCAGAGGGCATGTGTAATTGTGTATGCAAGTAAAGTACCTGAACGGCTCCATTAAGAACCCGAAAAATGGGTTGTTGTCATCATCATCTCTCAAGTGCTGATGATTTCTTTGGACATATGAATAGCATTTGACATCATGACTCACAAAAGATGTATGCTCAATCTTTACACTAGTTATCTACCAAAAGGGAAAAACATCAAAATGCTCATATGGTATGATAAATATGTACATCTTGTAAACAGAGAAAGCAATAGTTACTTTCTTAGGTGTCAGTTGAACAGAAGAATGCTCTATGAAACTGAACCTATTGGGGCAATGAATTCGAAATGGCTGTGTGGGAGACTTTATGCCAGTTGTAAGTTGAAGAGTACCTACAGCTCATAGAACATTAGCCAATTAACCGAACTTTCAGCACAACTAATCAAATTGGCAAAAACAAAGCTGACATATATTGAACCTGAAAGGTAGGAGTTCCAGCTAGAAACAGACACCACCATCTCTAATCTATAAAGAAAAACAATAGACGTCAATTAACTTTTTGCTCATAAATTTAGAAATACAGGAGATTCCACGTTCATTTAGTCCTGAAACATGAAAACTAGTGATCAAACAAGCGAAATGTTGTGCTGATTACAGCTCAGCCATACGGAACAACAGCACATATACAGTCTCACTAACATTTTGACAGCCATAACTTTCATTATACCATAAATGTTCCAAATCCGCAGCCTTGGCACTGAACCACACAGCTACAGGCTACTGTCATTATAACAGTCATGGAAACCATTGCTAAATCATGTCATAAACTACAGCAATTGTGCGGTTGCTAATTATTGGTGCATATGTGACAGGCTTAAGCATTCGGTCTGGGCAAAAATTCTATATATCTTTAAATTTTGGGATTTCCAAACCCCAGTTTAGTTTGAATGATTGGGATACGTTATTTTGGTCTCAAATTTAGCTGGTTGGATTAGGTTAGAATCTGAGTAGTGTATCAACAGTGAGAAAAAATTCATTGAGAATAACTACAAAAGCAAAATTCACAGAACTAATGTACTTAAAACCCCAAAACTTAGTTTTAAAACGGAGCAAAAAATATGTTATGCGTAGGTAAGGAGTTACCTTTGATTTCAGAATGAGTGATGTAGAGAGGGGGAGAAATGAAGACGCTACTACAGGTATGAAATTGCAGTGGAGAAAAGTGAATGAACTCTATCTATCTCTCCCTCAAATCTCAATGCTTTGCGACGGCGCAAGAGAAGATAAAATTGAGCAGGGCAACAAGAATATTAGAACTGGAGGTGGAGGAGGGGAAATTTGATGAATGATTCACAAGTGAGACGATATAATAAATATGAATTTGATGTATTTTAAACATAAATTATGTCCATTATAAACATAAATTTTGTATTATATAGCTGAAGACACATAAACACTTAACAGAGAATTCATGTTCATAATGTACAGAATTCATGTCCATTATATCATGTTATGTGTATGTTTATAATTAACATGAATTCTATGCATTATAAACAAGAATTATGTACCTTATGAAATTAAATTCTGTGTATTAAACTAGAGTCTACAGTGTACTGTGGATCTTAGTTCACGATATAAATTGCTGCAAGGTACGTTATAATTTAATTGTTATACTAGTATTTGCCCCCGTGCGATGCACGGAATGAATTTGTTAAAATATTTTAAGAATATATTTGGATCGATATATAATTATATAAATTATTATATCGAATATTATATAATGCAATTGATGAATTGGGTTGGATCGATGGTATTTTCTAATGTTATCATTGCTTGAATTTGATCAAATAATTGCCCAAAATTAATAGTCAATGGGTAGATGTACGTATTAAGTGCTGAAACTTTAGATATTTTAAATATCAGTGTTCAGTGAATATATCTGGGGATCATATTTAATTTTGAGTGAATTATTAATATTCATTACATTTTCTAATTGGTCTAATTTGTTTTCCATCTTTAAGCAAAATTTTCCTTACACATTCTATACATAATTTTATATCTTTATATATGCGTGTTGTCATGGTTGAAAAAATCGCTAGGCGCCGATTAATCGGCGCCTAGGCCCGATTTTTGCAACACTGCGTGTTGTAATGAGGTCCTATAATTTTGAATAAAGATATGCTACAAAATCAGTCATAATTAATTTCTTTTGAATCATTCATATGTATTGCAAGAACATTTCCACCTTTTTTTTTTTGAAAGTCAACCTGGCGGTTGTATTTATAGAAGAGTTAAAATAGAGTCTGGTGGAACATTGTCCCAGTACATAGCAGTATTGAAACTAAGTGCTGAAGTAGCTAATGTATGAGCTAATAAATTCTGTAATCTAGGAATGTAAAGCACTGAACAATAATTAAAGGTAGACATATAGGTTCTGCAACTATCGATAGCATAACCTAAATGCGAGCGTAACGTGGCTGGTGGCCCAGTTAAGTAGCACTGTAGCTGTTGACAATCCGTATGAATCTGTATAGATAGTTCATTCCTCCTTTTAAGCCATGGTAAAACCTCTTTGCATGCCAAAGTCTCGGCCATGAGCGGTGAGTGGCAACCTGTTAACGGGGCGCTGAAGGCAGATATGTAGTGGCCATTGGCATCGAGGAGTACCGCACCAACAGCTGCAACATTGGTTCCTCGATGATAACTCGCGTCCATATAACATTTGACGGATGTCATCATCTCGCCAATCACAGATTCCAAAGTGGCAGCATGCGGCGGTGGCAGTCCATTCCCGGCAGGCTCGGCGTTCGGTCCCAGCGGCGGCAGTGGCTGCTGTTCAGCAGTAAGGTGGTGGCTGGCCGTTCGTGGCTGTGACGGCGGGACACGATGGTGAATATCTTTCCATGCTTTCATTGTGGCTGTCGCCACTGACAATAATTTCGTTGGTCTTGGTAGACAGGCATCCCATACCGCTCCGTTTCTGGCCCTCCAAAGATGGTATAAAATTGCAGCTGCATAAACAATTCCATCAAAGTCTAGAACATTCAAGATTGCACTAAACCAATCATGAAAAATATTTGTGACAATATTGGGGATTGGAAGGTTGGATTTTGCCCAAATGGAGTGTGCATAGTCACACAAAACTAATGCATGCATGGTATCTTCATTCACATTTCCACACATGGCACACATTGGGTTAACATCCACTCTCTTTATAAGCAGATTGTTAGTGGTAGGAAGGATATCACAAATAGCTCTCCATAGGAATGTCTTCCACTTTGGTGGTATTTTTAATTTCCATAAGGTTAGCCATTCATTAAAAATACCATTAGAATTATTCTCATAACT
This sequence comes from Ipomoea nil, assembly GCF_001879475.1. Classification (NCBI taxonomy): domain Eukaryota; kingdom Viridiplantae; phylum Streptophyta; class Magnoliopsida; order Solanales; family Convolvulaceae; genus Ipomoea; species Ipomoea nil. The sequence goes on from NW_017619484.1 coordinate 466,041, forward strand.
CCCCACTATATGCCTGTAGCCACTCTTGACTGAATAACATCCATTAGGATTACCATACCAATACCATATATCATCATACTCAGGGGCAATTGGTATACTCTGAATTCTGGGTATATCACTCGGTTGGAAAATATCTGCCAATATATGTGGATCCCAGGTACCTGTATCATGATCAATTAGCCCTATTACTTTGGCCCCAGACAGATATTGCGGCATTTCCGTGTGAATCATAGGATCCAGTTCATCATTCAGCCAGGGATGCTACCATATCAAGGTAGAATTTCCATTCCCAATTCTTCTTCTTACGCCACCACATACTAGCTCTTTTGCTGCCATGATACTGCGCCAACAAAAACTTGGATTATTTCCTATAGTTGCCTCTAGGAAAGTATCCTTTGGATAATATCTTGCTTTATAGACTTTGGCTACCAATGAGTCTATGTTAGTGAGCAGCCTCCATGCCTGCTTTCCTAACATTGCCAAATTAAATGCCCTTAAATCTTTAAATCATAGTCCACCATATTTCTTTGGGATACACAATTTATCCCAGGCTTTCCAATGTATGCCACGATCCGTACCTGACCCCCACCAGTACCGATTCATAATACGCTCAATAGCCGTACAAACAGATATTGGTAGAAGAAAAACACTCATTGAAAAAGTTGGCATTGCCTGAGCCACACTTTTCAACAATATTTCCTTCCCGGCCTGCGTTAGCAACCTCTTATTCCAAGATCCAATCCTTTGCTTGATTTTATCCTCAATGTATGCAAATGCCGCCTTTTTGTTTCGTCCCACAAAAGAAGGCAGCCCCAGATATTTCCCAAAGTTGGGGGCTTGTGTAACACCCAGTATTTGTGCCACCATATCTTTATCATTCTGCCCTGTATTCCTGCTGTAGCATATGCTGGATTTGTGATAGTTTACTTTCTGGCCAGATAAACTCTCATATAACTGTAAACAATTCTTTATTTCAGATGCTTCATGTCTATTTGCTCTAAAAAATAGTAGGCTATCATCTGCAAAAAAATAAATGAGAGATCGGTGGTGCACCTCTAGCAACCCTGCAACCATGTATTAAACCTTTATTCTGAGCCTGTTGCAATAATAGTGAGAGGCCCTCTGCACATATGATAAACAAATACGGAGATAATGGGTCTCCCTGGCGGAGGCCACGCGTGGGTGTAATGGAGGTACTACGAGCGCCATTTATCATAAAGTTATACGACACAGTGGTCACACACATCATAAGTAACTCAACCCATCTATCATCAAAGCCTAGAGCTAACAACATCCCACGAAGGAAGGGCCATTCCATGCGGTCATAAGCTTTGGCCATATCCAGTTTGAGTGCACTCCACCCTACCGCCCCGCACTGTTTTCTATTCAGGTAGTGCCCTACTTTCGCAGCTATAAGAATATTATCAGTAATCAGCCTGTCTGGAATAAAAGCACCCTGGGATGCAGATATTAAATTTTCCATTAACGGCTTCATTCTCTGCGTAACCATCTTAGCCATTATCCTGTATATCACATTGCTTAATGCTATCGGGCGAAAATCTGCTACCACTTCAGGGTTTTTCTTCTTGGGGATGAGTACTACATCTGTATCATTCAAATTGGAGGGGAAAACTCGGTTGTTTAGGCAATTCATTATAAATGCCGAAACATCGCTACCAACTATATCCCAGAATTGTTGATAAAATCCTGGGTTCATACCATCTGGTCCAGGAGCTTTGTCAGGGGCCATCGCAAATAGGGCATCTTTAACTTCAAATATCTCAAAGGGACGTAATAATAACTCATTCTGATCCTGGGTTACTCGGGGATACTCCAGAAAATAGATTGTCACCATTCAATGGGTTACAAGAAGAAAATATATGGCTAAAATAATCCAAAGTAACTGCACTCATAGCATCACCTTCCACCCAATCCCCACTATCATTCATAAGTTTATAAATAGTATTTTTCTTCATACGATGAGAGGCGTACCTGTGATAGAATTTCGTATTAGCATCTGCATTCTTTAACCAGTGTTATTTGGCTCTTTGCCTCCAGTAAGCATCCTCTTGGATCTCCATATTACTCAGAATTCCCTCCAGGCGCTGGAATTCATTCAAGGATGCCAAATCAGTACGACCCCTAAGATGTAACTGTTGCTTCTACAGGTGTCTGATTTTTTCACCAAACTTATGATACCGGTCTCCACCCCATCTGGACAATTTGTTCCCACAGTGTGTTATACAGTCCTGGATCCCTTCACTCCTCCCCTCCTCCCATGACTTCTCCACCACATTCCTGCATCCGTCATCATATAACCAGGCCATTTCAAACCGAAACCCCCTCCTTCCTCCTCCTCCGTTTTGTAAAATTCCATGGACACTCAAAAATAATGCAGAATGATCAGATTTCCTCATTAGATTATTAATCACCCTAGCCCCAGGCACAACTTCACGCCAATCATTAGATGCTAATACCTTATCCAAACGTTCTTCAATGCAGGCTGGCGTACCCTTTCCTTTTTCCCAAGTAAACCGGTAACCCTCCATAGGTAACTGAGTCAAGCCACACTGGTCAATAGTCTCCCCAAAGCCGCGTAGGAGATTATTAGGGTGCGGATTACCTCCTCTCTTCTCGTGCTGGAATAGGAGATCATTAAAATCTCCAATCATAACCCATGGTAAAGTAGACCGGGGTGCAAAGGATTTTATCAACTCCCATGCTTCTGCCCTCCTATGGCGCTGAGAATAGCCATAATAACATGTCATTCTCCACCTCGGAAAGCTAGACATTTTAACTTCAATATCAATGTGATTTTTATAATAACTCAATAAACTCGCCGTATTATTCTTTCGCCACAGTAGTGCTAAACCACCACCACCCTGCGGTGTCGGATCAACATAAAAAAGACCATCAAAACCAAGGGTGACACGAATTCTTTCAGCATGTATTCGTTGCACCATGGTTTCCATAAGAAAAATAAAATCAGGCTTCTTCTTGGACGCAAGGTCCGTTAATTCTCGAACTGTTCGTGGATTGTCCAAGCCACGACAGTTCCAGCTGATAGTACTCATGATGACGGGCGGGTCTGGGAACCAGAACCCGCCATGGACAAGTTTTTTTGGATCTCTGTCATAATCACATCTCCACCAACACGCACATTACCCCCATCATTGAGCTCAGCCCTTCTTCTCTTGCTCGCAGCCGTGACCACATCACCTTCCACCTGGTCACGTGAAGGCTCAGTTGGCCCCCCTTCTTGCCCATCAACCCGTGGCCTATGCACCATATCTGGCCGTGTTCCTGCCATCGGGTTACCATTCATATCAAGTAGCCACGAAGCACCCACCTTTCGCGGTCCTTTTCTAAAACCAGCACGTAAATTCTCGTCATACGGATATTGCTCAACCGGTACCTTTGCATCCTGCGCCTTCAAGCAGTACTTATGAAGATGCCCCATCATACCACAGAAGTAACAAAAGTGGTGTAACCTCTCATATTTGAAATTTACCCAACAAGTCGTTTTATCCCTCTTCATTAGTTTCATGCGCCGTTTTAGCGGTTTCAAGACCGAGATTGAAACCCTAATCCGGTAAAACGTCTTCCAAGGTGCATTCGCGAATCTATCATCAATCTTGATAAAAACACCCAAAAAATTTCCCACCTGTTCCAAAATAAGATCCGAAGTATAGCCCAACGGCAAGTCATGCACCTGTATCCAACGACACCGAGACCGGTATCTCACCATCGTGAATTTGCTTGCAAACAAAAGTGTGGTTCTCAAAGGACCATGGACCACCATCTAGAACCAACTGAATGTCCGTGTCATGGAAGAACACAAAGAGAAAAAGCCCCGGTTGCAATTCCGAGACCCGAACCCCCTTCACCGGTTGCCATACCGAAGCCATGACCTGGCTCATATACTCCGCCTTCACAAGCTTGGTAGTCAGGAACCTACCAACTAGCCGCCATGTTGGAACTGTCTCGGCCGGCTGTTCAGCGCCCTCTTCCACCGCCGGCACAAAAACATCATCTTCTTCGTCGTCCAAGGTCACGTCCGCCCATCGCCGCCACAGCCTGCTGCGTTGCCGCTACTTGCTCCGCCCCTTCCATCACTATTACGCCGATGCAGAACCCGGAGAGAACACACGAAAAGCGCCGGAAAATCTCGATAAACAAGAGAGAGAGAGGGAACCATAGAAAACCCTAGAGAGAATTTCTTGACTACGTTTTCGTATTATATGAACATTTCCACCTTTAATTACACAATTTTCCTTATAAATTGTGGATAGTAAACGATTCTATTCAATTTTCCATTTGTAAATATATCTCTACACAACTATATTTCCAGTAACATATATACACACATTTTTTTTTTTAATATTTCCAGTAACTTTACATTTTATAAAATATATAACCGAGATTAATATCTTTTCCATCTCGGCTAAGCTTTTTTTTGACATACTCGGCTAAACCTTATAATTACACAACCCTTATATTATTAGTATAAAATAACATTTGGAGTAAAAATTATTAATTTTCATATCGATTAATATTCTTTTTTCCATCTCGACTAAACCTTATATTTTCATCTCGTATTGCAAAACATTTTCCATCTTTAATTACAAAATTTTTCTTATAAATTGTGGATACTAAATGATTCTATTTCATTTTCAATTTTTAAATATATATATCTTTACATAATTATATTTGAGTAACCTATATATAGAGATTTTTTTATATTTCCAGTAACTTTATATTTTATAAAATATATAACCGAGATTAATATTCTTTCTATATACTTAGTCAGTTTGGAAGTATTTTTCATTTTCAGACTTTCAGTCAATTATTAATAGTCATTTTCTATTTCAATTGGCCTAATTTTCGTGTCATTTTTATTCTCAGTCAATTATTCTTTTTAATACATATTAATTAATTATTTAATTAATTAACTAAGAATTAGATTCCTTGAAATCATTCCCTACAACTAAGAACCATATTTTTAGATTCTCTCTCTAGGCTAAGCTAGGGTTTCGGTTCCCTTCCTTGGATTGCCGAGGGCTTCTTCGACTATCTCTGGTTCTTCTCTACGACGAAGGTCGGCGTCTCTAACAGTACGAGCATGGAGGCAGCAACGGAAGCAGGTGTTGTGGAGCATTTGTCCGAGCGGTGGGCGGACATGGCCTTGGCGGAGGAGGAGGAGGTGTTCACACCGGCGGGGCAGGATGACGCCGAGGAGACGGTGGAGGCAAGGGCGATGTGGAGGTTGGTAGGCCGGTTCTTGACAACGAAGATAATCAAAGTTGAGTTCATGAGCCAATTTATGACTTCGGTATGGCAACCGGTGATGGGTGTTCATGTAACGGAGATTCAACTGGGGATGTTTTTGTTTGTGTTTTATCATGAATCCGACATGCAATATGTTCTAGATGGTGGCCTGTGGTCGTTTGAGAACCATACCATAGTTTGTAAGCAAGTTCGGGATGGTGCAATACCGGTTACCATTCCGCTCGATATTGTTGATATGTGGGTACAGTTACATGCGCTACCACTTGGATATACCTCGGATGTGATCTTGGAACAGGTCGGGAATTTTCTGGGAACTTTAGTTAAGATTGATGACAGGTTTGCAGATGCACCATGGAAAACGTTCTACCGAATTAGGGTTTCGATTCCTGTGCTGAAACCGCTAAAACGACGAATGAAATTTTTAAAACGAGACAAGTCGACTTGCTGGGTAAGTTTTAAATATGAGAGGCTGCATAACTTTTGCTTTTTCTGTGGAATGCTTGGACACTTGCATAAGTTCTGTTTGAAAGCCCGGGAGGCAAACATACCGTTAAAGCAGTACCCCTATACGGACGAACTGCGTGCAGGGCAACGGAGGGGGCCACGAAAGGTTGGAGCACCGTGGCTATTGGATAAGGAGGGGAAGCCAATACAATCGGCGGCGACCGTGGCTGCTGTACTGCCAGGAGGGCTGACCAGCGGTAATGCCGCGGGGTCAGGTTCTGGCCGGCAGGGGCCCGAGCTGATTCTTGTGGCGGCTACGAAGAGGAGGCTGGAAGGGGATAGTGGTAATGGGTTGGAGGGTGATGATAATGAGGATGTTGCAATGACAGAGGTTTAAAAAAACTTGTTTATGGCGGGTTCTGGTTCCCAGGCCCGCCCATCATCATGATTACTCTAAGCTGGAACTGTCGTGGCTTGGGCAATCCACGAACAGTTCGTGAAGTGATAGACATTGTGACACGTAAGAAGCCAGATTTTGTTTTTCTCATGGAGACTAAGGTGGGACGAATACATGCTGAGCATATGCGTGTCCAACTTGGTTTCGATGGCCTTTTTTATGTTGATAGTAGTGGTAGAAACGGTCTAAGCGGTGGACTAGCTTTGTTGTGGCGAAAGAATAATACAACAAGGCTCTTTAGCTTTTCGAAAAATCATATTGATGTGGAGGTGAGTATTACGGGCTTTTCGAACTGGAGAATGACATGTTATTACGATTTTCCAGAGCGGCATAGGCGGTATGAGGCTTGGGATCTGATTAAATCGCTAGCACCACGATCTGACCTTCCACACCCTGATAATCTTCTTCGCGGATTTGGGGAAGTTATTGAGCAGTGTGGGTTATCACAGTTGCCAATGAATGGATATCAGTTTACATGGGAAAAGGGAAAGGGCACGGAGGACTGGATTGAGGAGAAATTGGACAAGGTGTGACAGATGATTGGCGTGGTGTGGTTCCTAAGGCCAGTGTCACGAATATATTGACAATGAAATCAGACCACTCAGCCATATTTTTAGGGATACATGGTTATAATGAGCAAGGGAGCATGAGACGGAGCGGTTTCCGTTTTGAGATGGCATGGCTATATGACGAGGGGTACAGGGAGGTGGTGGAGAGATCATGGGATGATGGGAGGAGTATGGGTTTGCAGGATTGTAATCAATCTTGACTATATTATCTTGCATTTGTAAACTTAGAATTGCCCATTTAAATACGCAAATTTAACATTCAATTATCTAAACAGTTCCAATATAATCTTGTCTTGATATACTTTAAAGTACTTATTTAAAACACAAAGGGAACCAAAAGTGAATCTATCTTCTTTCAACCTGCATTTCTGGTGGTGGCAAGCAAAAATTTGTGTTAACTGCAGGTCAATGATGAATGTGTAAACTAACTAACTCAAAACAAAACAAAATTAGTAGCTTGTTTACTACTTTACTATACTGAAAACAATGCACAAACGAAAAGCAGAAAATTGGAGAAGTGTTATAAAGGCAAGTCCTGAGTCGAAGTACCCCAAACCATCCTGCACCATTTGAGGGGGGACACAAGTTTCCTCCCAAACTTTGGGAAAAAAAAGGGAACTACAGCATAGATATGAATTTGTATCCTCAATGGTTCAGTTTTCAATACATATTGAGGCATCAGGTATTAATCTTTTCTTCTTCATCTTGACCTCAGTCTATGTCAGTTGCATGGCTCTCTACTAAAGGTATGAGAGAAGTAGATTGTAGAAAGACATGAAAATCACAAAAGCAAATACATAGACTAAAGAAGAAAGTCACTTCGTATGACAGTTGAGGTAGGCAATAAACATGCAAAAAGTATATAAATATATTTGTGGGGTTACATCTCAGCAAGGGACCTTATGTACTCACCCAGGGCCCACGCTTGGAAGGGGCCCACCAGACTGTACATACACATACCCTTTTATATATACTATAGATATAGTATAATAATTTTGTATAGCTTCATGTTAATAAAGTGGAAGTTAGTTTAGCCGGTAGGATATGTGGTTTTTATGGTATAGATCTAGGGATCGAATCATCTCCTATTATATCATGTGTATATATACTGTTACACGCATCTCTATTTCCATACATTAATGTTTTAATAAAAATAAATAGTTCTATACATTAAACTTTTCCTCTCTTACTCTTTAGGATATTATTATATAGTATTAAAATTGTAACTTAAGAAATTTCTTTATATTTTTAATTTGTATTATTTAAAATTTATTTTGTAATTTTTTTTTTTTACCTTTTTATAATTATAGTGAGATTTATAATATAGATTGATTTGTGATTCGTATCAAATTTTGAATCTATTTCTATTTGAATAATTTACTACTTATGTTTAAAATATGTGCTATTTTGTTAATTTTATAATGAGTTATGTATCTATAATATATTTTGTGATTTAGTTATGAAAAATATTTTTAAAAACAGTTTAATTTTATTATTATTATTATTATTATTATTATTATTATTATTATTATTATTATGAATTATCTAGGCAATGTAGTTTAGACGTCCTATTGTGCATCATCGTATTCAAATTAATTTAGAAAAACTTGAAATTGATTTAACTAAAAGGAAAAATATTTATAAATATATATGATAGCAATATAGAAGATGTGTTATTTATTATGTGTTTTTTATTTGAACTATTTTATCCAATTAATTATGTATTATATTTTATTATTATGAATATCTTTTATCACGTTTAGCCTATTTTGATTTATTTATTGCTTCCAATAATTAAGATTTTATGTTATGCTCTTATTGTAAGCTTTTTTTATATATAAATTTTTACTAAAAATTACTTATTATTTATAATAATAATAATAATAATAATAATAATAATAATAATAATAATAATGTGATTCTCTATAAGCTCATTTTATTTTAAATTATTTATTCATTTTTATAAAGTGAGTATGACCAACACTTAGGGACGAAATTTACAATTATCCTAAAATTTAGGGACGAAAAGTACAAATTTTTCAATTCTTTATATATGAAAGCACTAATGCGGTTAATGCTTATTTCGAATTTAGGAATGCATCTAGAATTGTTTTCATGTGTATTTATAATTATTAAAAACTTGTAAATCTTCAGTTATTTGATATTATTATTTTCCCTTACTTAATTTAAATTTTAATTATAAAAATATATATTAATTTAATATAGGGCCCATTTTTGTTGCTACGCCCTGAGCCTATAAAATGATAGGACCGGGCCTGTACTCACCTTCTAAACATTGGTTGTAAACAATAGTTTTTCTCTTTTTTAGGATATATTGTGGCCATAAAATTTTAGTAACTAGATCCATAACTAATTCAAGTACGGAACAGAACCTACATTGAGAAGGAACACAAACAAATCCTCATGGTACACCGAACCAACTGTTACAAAGCAATGCTGAACTTCATTATAAGTCTGTCCTTCACCAAAAAAACAAATAAATAAATAAATGAAAGAATAAATCAGCTATCAATTAGAACAATAAAATCAATCAAGGGCTTAGATGCGTCTGGCCACTAAGAAAGATTCAATTCAACAAAGCCTAATCCCAAACAAGTCTGGATTGGCAATATGGATTTTATTCTCCATTCAGCTATCTCTAGAACTAGTTGGAGGCATAACTTCTAAACACTAGCTGTTTCACTTGTGTGCACTGAACTTTACGCTATCATTCAATATACAGAATTTGAATTTTATGATTAATGCAAAAGTATATAATATAACTTGTATTAAACTAAATTCATTATTTTTACAATATAATTAGCAGAGAAAATTTCAATTTTGGTCATACGACTATAGGGGCCTTGTTAATTTCAACACCTAACTTTCAAAAGTATCAATTCAGTACCTTGAGTATGTAATTTTTCTCAATTTAGGTCATTCCGACCAATTTACCGGTCAAATTTGACCGGAGAAAATAATAGGCACAAAACTGAGGGGCAAATGAATCTTTTCATCCTCTGCTCCTAATTGACCAGATCGCGTTCTTGAGCCGGTTCACCAAATCGACTCCACTCCCTCCCTCACTATTAGACCTGCGTATTGTTCTACTCTATCTCGTAAATCAATTCCTAATTTGTTTCACAACCCTAAAGTGAACAACACAGACGAACGAAGGTGAAGACGTCGAAGGAGTAAACAAGTACTCTGGCGAACACAGACGAAGGAAGGTGAACACAACGACGAATGGCTATGTCGTCTTCTGGTAGTGGAATGGGTAGTGCGTCCAATACTCTCGAAGCAAGTAAGATTTACTTAGTCTTGTAAAAATTACTCTGAAATTGGAACCTTTCGCATTATTCTGTTTTTCAGAGTATTTCTTGTGTGTATGTGAGTAGAGTATAGTGTAAAGTAGCAATGGTGATATTCTCTCTGACTGGGCTTTATATATGTTGAGAAGATGACATGTGGGGACCATTTTACTTGTATATTTGTGTTAGATTAAGGACATATTCTGAGAAAGTTGCTTGTGGGGTCCAATGTATTGAATATTTAAATTTTATGAGTAGGTTTGCTTGGGGGGGGGGGGGGGGGGACCACTGTGTTTATCTTTTTCTTGAAATGTCATGTGCATATATTGAAGTTTGTAGTTTAGTTATACTGACATATGCTTTTACTTTATTGTTTTACTATTTTGGTGCTTTCCAGAAGATAAACTTGGCTTCTTTGAAATTGCTCTATTTCACAATGGAATTATAAATAGGCAAGGTGAAGTGAAGTATTTGGGGGGTGATGTAGAATTATATGAAAGTGTGGATGCTAAGGAAGTCTGTATACAGTTCTTCAAGGATAAGATCAAAGCTCTAGTGTATTCTGAAATAGGAGCCAACATTTATGATTTTACCACTGAAAGGTTGAATTTACTTCAAACTGACTTTGATGTTGCAAAATGTCTAATTAATGCACAGAAAGATGGGAAAATATTAGAGATATGGGTGGAAACAGTGGATGCTACTGATTTTATTGAAACAGAAATAGATTTCTTTGAATCTGAGGGTGAATGGGACAGTGACTTTGAGCTTGAGGTTGAGTGTTTAAACAAGGATGAGAAGTGTGCTGATGGTGGTAATGATGAGGAAGATGGTAAGGGTGTGAAGGCTTTGTTAGAGGCTGACAGAAACAGGAAAAGGAACAGGAACATAAAGATTGAAAGTGATGTTGAAGATGGTAACGGTGTCATGGTTGAGCTAGAGCCTGACAGAAACAGGAACAGAAACATAAAGATTGAAAGCGATGTTGAAGATGGTAATGGTGTCATGGTTGAGCACTTGAGCTAGAGCCTGACAGAAACAGAAACAGAAACACAAATGATTTTGATGAGATCAACTTCTCTGATGATGCCTCATTAGTGAATTCTGACAGTTATGTAGATAATAAGTGGACTATTTTTAGACCTGCCACTGACATGCAAGATCCACAGTTTACATTAGGCATGACTTTTGCATCCAAGCAACAATTTAGAGAAGCAATTAGAAACTATGGTTTAAAAAATGGGAAAGATATTAGAACTCTTAGAAATGATAAGCAGAGGGTTATAGTTGAGTGCTCACAACATGGTTGTCCTTGGAGAATAGGACTGATGAAAGTACAAAACTCTTTGTCTTGGAGGATTCTAAACATGGTGGATGTGCATGAAGGTTGCTGTTGGGTTTGGGAGAACTCTTTAGTCAAAGCAAGTGTTGTTGCAAAGAGGTGGTGTAAGGAATTAAGAGACCATCCTGAATGGATGATGAAAAAATTCAGAGATAAAGTGAGCAGTGAAGAGGGTTTCTATCTAAGTAATCAACAAGCCTATAGGGCAATTTGGAAGGCTAAGAAACAAAGACTAGGTGATGATGAAGACAGCTTCAAGAAGATTTGGAACTACCATGATGAAATTTTAAGGACAAACCCACACACCACTTGTATTGTCAAGGACAGAGATTTGGCTGATGGATCTGGGTAGAAGAGATTTTTAAGGATGTACATGTGCTGGGATGTTAGCAAACAAGGCTTCAAGCATTGTAGACCCCTCATAGGAGTGGATGGATGTCACTTGAGATGTTCTACAGGTGGGATATTACTTACTGCTGTCTGTGTGGATGCTAATGACTGCATTTTCCCCCTTGCATATGCTATTGTAGAAGGTGAGAATAAGGAGTCTTGGAGTTGGTTTCTAAGATTGCTCAAGGATGATTTGCAGATTTTAGACCACTGTGAGCAGGATTTCTGTTTTATAAGTGATAAACAAAAGGGATTAATTCCAGCTTTTGTTGCAGTCTTACCTGGAGTAGAGCACAGATTTTGTGTGAGGCACCTACATTCCAATATGAAAGTGGCAGGGTTTCAAGGCAGAACACTGAAGGATAGTCTGTGGGCTTGTGCTAGGGCAACAACTATGACTTCATTCAGTACTGCTTTAAGCAAATTTAGGGAATTAGATGAAGAAGCATATCAATGGTTAGGTGATAAGGATCCTAAGGAATGGTCTAGATCCCACTTCTCAACAGTTAGCCATTCTGACATGTTGGTGAACAATATTTGTGAGTCATGGAATTCAGCTTTACTTGGGGCAAGGGAGAAGCCTATTATTGACTGTCTTGAAACAATTAGGAAAATGTTAATGGCCAAATTCTTCGAACAAAGACAAAAGGCAGCTGGTTGGAACTCGGTTATCTGTCCTAAAATTGTTGGAAAAATGAAGCAAATTGAAAAACAAGCTGCTAGATATTTGGCTACCTAGTGTGATTTTTTTAAGTTTGAAGTCCAACATCTGTATGGAGACCAACAAGAGGTAGACTTGGAGAACAAAAAATGCTCTTGTAGGAAGTGGGATCTCACTGGGCTTCCATGCAAGCATGCTGTGTGTGCTATTTGGAAAAAGAATGGCAATGGAGCAGTTTACGACTTTGTACATCCATGTTACTCTAAAAGGAGACTTATCTGAAAATATACAAGGGCTCAATTAACCCTATGGCTGGTCCAGATGAGTGGCCAATCAGTAACAACACTCCTCTACTGCCCCATATCTATTCTGCCAAGGTTGGGAGGCCTAAGAAGCTAAGGAAGAAATCTGCGGGTGAGGATGAGCCTGAGAGACCGAAGTTGAGTGTGGATGGAGTATATGTCTCAAGAAAGCACATACAGTTGCACTGCTCCCTTTGTAAGCAGGCTGGACACAATTCAAGGAGATGTCCATCTAATCCAAAGCAAAAGGTAATATTCCTTGTGGTATATAATTTTATTTAGAGTATTTGAATCTATGCATGATTTGTAACTAACAGTAGTGTATTGTTTTCCATGAAGCCAAAGAAAAAGGTGATTTATTCCACTAAACAAATCCCCATCCACATCACTAAGCAGCAGGGAGTGAGTCAGCAGCAGGGAGTGAGTCAAGAGGTTGGGCAGCAGGATCATGGAGTGAGTCAGCAGCATGGACTTAATGAAGAGGTTGGGCAGCAGCAGCACCATGGAATCAGTCAAGAGGTTGAAGCTCATGTGCATCATGGAGGCAATGAAGGTCTTGGGGAGCAGCCTACAGTGAGCAAAAAGAAGAGCACACCGAAAAGGAAATCCAACCGTAAGAAGCCATATTATACGAGGAGCAAGACAACGATGAAGTCCAAATTTTTTGGAAACATTGATGAGCCAATCAACGTAGACTAGACTAGACTGACTGATGTACTACTTTTGTTTTTTGATCACTGAACATAAGCCTTAATTGATGTAATACTGTTGATTACTTTTGGTGTTTTTGGATCAGTGATTATAAACCTTATTGCTGGAATGGTTGGAATTGTTTCAATGAATGTGAACATTCTGTTGGTATAATGGAAGTCTGTTGTACTTATAATGGCAGTGTGCTTTAGTTATTTAATGGCAGTGTGCTTTGGTGAATTAGGGCAGTGTGCTTTAGTTATTTAGGCAGTGTGATTTGGTTATTTAGGCAGTGTGCTTTACTTATAATGGTAGTGTGGCTGTTTAGTTTTGTAAAGGAATGTTTGGTTATTCAATGACAATTCAAATGGCAATAGGATCACTTGTTTACATTACCAAAAAGATAACTTCATTACATTACCAAAAGGATCACTTCATGTCTTGCTTACATTACATTACCAAAAAGATAACTTCATTACATTACCAAAAGGATCACTTCATGTCTTGATTACATTACATTACTGACAACATAAGCTACAACTACTACAATCAATATTACTACCAATTTGTTCAACCACTTCAACACTTTTCCATCCTCCATCTTCTAACCTTTAAGCTTAGTATTTAGTGTTCTGATTTCTTCATCTTGTCTATTTATGCGTTTTAGCAATCCCGGTATGATTCGCTTCGAACGATAGCAAATTGGAGGATCATACCAATCCACAAATCCACACCCCACCTGACTCTGTATTCACACAAAAACACAAAAATCAAACTTTACCAAAAAAATAACAAACTGCAATCAGTACCATCCCAGTTTGCAAAAATAACCATTGCAGTCAGTAACCAAAAATAATAATATATAAACAAGCATAATAAACCACAGCTTTGAAAATTAAACAACACCATTGCAGCATGGAGATGGGGAATGGCACGGCATTGCAAAAATTAACTAACACCATTAACGAATTTGCAAAATCTTGGGAAAGCAAATTTTCTCTTAACCAAAACTAATGATAATTACTTACCATACTACCACGGCATTGCCAAAATCTCCGACCTGAATTCTCATTTGTCCATGAAGTTCGAATCTTTAATTGATGACCACATCTACAATGGTGAATTGGGAACTTTTCTCCAAATTCATTGTACTCAGTACTCGAAGAAGAAGAAGAAGAAGAAGTGTAGAAATTACTCATACTCAAAATGGAGATGGGGAATGGCACTGCAAACGGTTCGTTCTTCTCTCCACCCTTCTGTCTGCTCTTGGCCGCGCAAATGTTAGGGCTTAGAGTAGAACAATACGCAGGTCTAATAGTGAGGGAGGGAGTGGAGTCGATTTGGTGAACCGGCTCAAGAACGCGGTCCGGTCAATTAGGAGCAGAGGATGAAAAGACTCATTTGCCCCTCAGTTTTGTGCCTATTATTTTCTCCGTCGAATTTGACCGGTAAATTGGTCGGAATGACCTAAATTGAGAAAAATTACATACTCAAGGTACTGAATTGATACTTTTGAAAGTTAGGTGTTGAAATTAACAAGGCCCCTATAGTCGTATGACCAAAATTGAAATTTTCTCTAATTAGCACAAAGAAAAAGGATATTAAGAAAAAGGATAAGCAAGAAACCACTGATCTAAGCATTGAACTTAAAAACCACACTATAAAGGATGGCTAAAAGACTAATGCTTCCTACCTCAAAATCAAGCAATGGAGGCCCACTGTCAGAGAGTAACGAGCCATTTAACAAACTGTGAACACTAACGAGGCATCTTGTTCTCTCTTATACCTAAAAGAGATGGCCAACAGAACAAACTCAGTGAGACTACGTGATGTGCTTGTCTGCAGTGGGAGTGGGGGCAATCATGGCATGATAATATATTAATATAAAAGAAATTATTTCTATTTTTATATTTTTAAAAAATACAACTAAAAAAGGATCAAATTTAATTATAATTGCCATTGATATTAGGTTTTAGTGCAACTTAAATTAGGGCTTCAAATTCTCAATTTATATATAATGTGTGTGTGTGTAATGGTTTCCAATTCCATTATTCAATCAATTTCATAAGATTTTTGAGTTCATAAATACATTAACAAATAGTCTGATAAGAAAAGTCCAAAAAGTAAGTGGAAAACTACCAACAACAAAAAAAAAAAAACAAAACAAAACAAACATTAGAAACAAAAACAAAAGGGTTAGTGAAAAAAATTATAGAAACTATGATAAGGTATAGTATTTATTATATACTTTTTCTAATTAATGTAATCCAAAAAGTCAATATCGAGATTCGATTCTTTGACTTTCTCTCCAGGAGAGCTACGGAAAACATATAATTGAAAATAACTTGTAAATATAAAAGTAAATATTGTATAATGTAAAAGTTATTATATTTAAAGATGTTATATTTAATGACATTAATAATTGAGGAGAAAAAATATGTAAAATTGGAAAGAAGTTACTTATGACATCAGGCCACAAGCCATCAAGCCATATTAGTTCGCTCTCTCTCTCTCACGCGAAGTTTCTTCTCTCTCTCGCGAACCACCGGCTTGCGTCTCTGCCTCGGGCGGCTGCCCGTCTCCGCCTTTCACCCTCAAGTTCTCACCGGTCGCACCCCCTCTCTGTAAATTTTAAGTTGTTTTTTTTTTGCTTTTGAGTTTTGAACTAGATTCAACAAAATATGATAATGATAAAATTCATGACTTTGTACAATTGTGTATAATTATATTGTTAATTTGTTAATTGTGCCCTCATTCCTGACTTTGTGAAATTGTGTCCGAATTTCTTGCCTTTTTCATTAAATTTATATCTTAGTTGAAGAACTTGAAAAAACCTTTAGTTTTCTTGTTTGTTCCATCCATAATCCATTGCCTCCTCCAAGCCTCTACTTTCTAGAGTATGATTTACAAGAAAATAGCAATTGATCTCCGTTTCTTTGACTTGCTTGAGGAATCAAAGGTAGGAGATTAGGTTTAGGGCTAAAATTTTGATTCTAATAATTGACATCTGTTATTAATAGCCCTTGCTTCATTCTCGCAATCTTTTGGTGAAGGACAGTACATACACACTTGATATGCAATGCTTCTTTTTTATTTCCAGAAAACTTATGTTTATTTGTATGCTTGAAAATTCTCTGTTTAAATACACTTCAACTTTTGAGGATTGTTTTACTTTTGGCAGGTAACCATGTGGATTTTCAAAGGAAAAACACAGAAAGAAAGCCTGCAGAAAGAAAATGAAGAGTTGCGCAAAAGGATTGATTCTCTTAAAATCAAGAGTGATGATGCCAGTGTGGCGACGAAGGTGGCAGAGTTTGATAGAGTTAATTTAGAGAACATGGCGAAGGAGAACGACTGTGAGGTCGACAAATATGTGGAGGAAATTACTAAACTGAAGCAAGAGGTAGCTGCACTGAATTGAAGCATTTGCTCCATCTCAACTAAAAGCCTAAGCTGATAGTTGGATTGCACATTAATGGCTATATACTCAACACGCCCCCTTTCAAACCCATGACCTTTGTCTGGCTCTGATACCAAATTGAAGCATGTGCTCCATCTCAACTAAGCTAGTTGACATGCCCCCTTTCAAACCTATAACCTTTGTCTGGCCTGGCTCTGATACCAAATTGATCTCAACTAAGCTAGTTGACACGCCCTCTTTCGAACCCATGACCTTTGTCTGGCCTGGCTCTGATACCAAATTGAAGTATGTGCTCCATCTCAACTGCCCCCTTTCGAACCCATGACCTTTGTCTGGCCTGGCTCTGATACCAAATTGATCTCAACTAAGCTAGTTGACACGCCCCCTCACGCCCCTTTCGAACCCATGACCTTTGTCTGGCCTGGCTCTGATACCAAATTGATCTCAACTAAGCTAGTTGACACGCCCTCTTTCGAACCCGTGATCTTTGTCTGGCCTGGCTCTGATACCAAATTGAAGCATGTGCTCCATCTCAACTAAGCTGATAGTTGGATTGCATAACCTTTATCTGGCTCTGATACCAATGGCTATATGCTCAACACGCCTGGCTCTGATACCAATGGCTATATGCTCAACACGCCCCCTCACGTAGTTTCTCATGAGTGCCTCTGATACCAATGGCTATATGCTCAACACGCCCCCTCACGTAGTTGCTCATGGGTTATATGCTCAACACGCCCCCTCACGTAGTTGCTCATGGGTGGCACTGAGATTCGAACCTATGACATTTGGTCTGGCTCTGATACCAAATTGAATCATGTGCTCCATCTCAACTAAAAGCCTAAGCTGATAGTTGGATACTTGGATTGCACATCAATGGCTACATGCTCAACACGCCTCGGGTGGCGCTGAGATTCAAACCCTTGACCTTTAGTCTGGCTCTGATACCAAATTGAAGCATGTGCTCCATCTCAACTACTTGAAAAACGAAGCCCTCTTTGATGATATGCATACTACTCTTTATCGCATAACTAGGGAATCATCTTATCTTAGGATAAACTGCTAAGGCCTGTGCATCACTCAGATTGGATATCCCATTCATTAGTCCGATCGATTTTTGGATTTGATTTAGGTTACCCGTCCCTTCAATTTTTTTATGCTAAACTTTATCGGATTGCGGATATGCTATTTCGGATATTTGACTTCAGATTGCGGATATGCTATTTTGGATTTTGGTTATTAAAAGTCTACTAGTGTGATTAATAGCAGTTTTAGCTCTTAGGTTTAAGTTATTGGTGTGGTCATTTTTAATTCTTAAATTTTATTATTTTGACATTTTAAACCTTTTTATTGACCAAAATTGTACAATCACTATATTCTAAACGGAATTGCAATTCCATCCATTTGCTGAATTACAATTCATAGCTCCTCCCCTATGAATTGTAATTCAGCGATTAAATGGAGAGAAGAAGCTACAATTTTGACATTTTTGCCCTTCTAATAATACAAGGTCTCATCAACTTCCATCCACTCATCTCATTATCATCTCTCATCTCTACTATATGTTTCTGGGTTGCAAAATAATAATAATAATAATAATAATAATAATAATAATAATAATAATAATAATAATAATAATAATAATATTATTATTATTATTATTATTATTATTATTATTATTATTATTAGTAGTAGTAGTAGTAGTACATAAGGGCATTTTAGTCATTGTATCACTTATTCCCTTTCAATTCCTGTAATCCTATTTCTGCATATCAAACACTGTAATTTGAATGCATACTTAATTCCCACCTTATTCTTTTCCCACCGAATTACAATTCCTTTCCACCTTAATTCCTTCATTTCAACCAAACGGCATATTATGTTGAGGAGAGAGGAAAATGGATTTTTGTAGGGAGAGTGAGTTTTTGTCTCCAAATATGGGGCCCTCATGGAGAGAACAAAGGAAATGCTACGGAGGTCTCATCGCAAGCTTTGCGCCCTGGGCGCGTAAAACCTTTTGTTTTAAATTTTTTTCGCGTGACATATGTTTTTTTTTTTTTTTTTTTTTTTTTTTTTTTTTTTGTGCTTTTGTTCTCTCTCCTCTCTCCTTGTAATATGACAAAAATTTCTCAAAAAAGTGTGCTTAATAGAGATGCTCTAAGAGCATCCCCAATAGAGGGAGATTTTCATTTATTTTTGCGGAGCTAATGCTTATGTAGAGGAGAGAGAAGAAAACTAATTGTTGTAGGAGATTATTGGTTTTTGTAGGAAAAGTGGAGCCCACCAAAAAAAAAAAAGACGCAAAGAAGCTCTCGTGCACACCAGGCGGTCGCATTAATCTATATAAATACATTTTTTTTTCTTCTCTCATATCATTTTTTCTAGTCACACTTACACAATCTTTTCAAAAACTATAATTATTTGAGATGCTCTAACATAGGTTGTGAAATTGCATTAACAGGGCGTTTGGTTGGAGGGAATTTAAATTCCCTTCTTACTTAATTCCACTTAATTAATTCCAAAGGCCATAAAATTCCTTAGTTTGGTTGGAAAGAATTGCAATTCCCCCATTTTCATAGAATTAAAATTCCATGTCCCCCCATGAGATTTTAATTCCTGGGATTTTAGGAAGAATAAAAAGCTAGTAATGAAACAAAATTACCCCTCTTTTTTTTTTAAATATAAAATTAATACCACCACAACAATGAGTATTTTGAACTTTATACTACTTATTCCCTTTCAATTCTTATGTATACCAAACATTGGAATTGAAATTCCCAGTAATTCTATTCCTGTAAACCAAAAATTCTAACTTTATTCTGAATAGTTTATTTTTCATGAAATTGCAATTCATTTCCTACGAAATTCCACTCTCTAACCAAACTCCCTGTAAATATTTTGTAGGTGAAATGCCTCACGGGCGGCATACAGCTCAGATCCTCACCTGGCTTACTTGTTCGGCGCATTTCAGTCCCCAACGTCTTTGTGTCCTTTTCTGCGCTCTTCAGATCCGTTATCAACGGTCTTCTATGCGTCTCTTTCGGAACATCTACTTTTTAAAGTTGTCAAGTGTAAACCCCACTCACTATTCAATTATGTACCACTCCAGTCGTGCTATATATTTAGTAGTGTAGTAGGTCCGGATGATTGCTTTATGCCAACCACAACACGCTATTCACCAAACAACCAATTATGCTCCATACGCAACGCGTTTCTCAATTATATTCCTTATATAATATGATTCCTTCCACTCAAAATCATAAATTATTGAAAATTGATAAATTAACTGCTAATATGATATCAGAAATCCACATTTGTATTCACAAAGGTCACGAGTTTGAATCCTTGTCCCCCTTAATTTTGGCGAGTCAACTATGAGTAACTTAAACTGATTTATTTTCTCGTGATTCTTTTATTTATCTGTTAGGATCACAATGCGATATTTACTCACACTCGAAAGGGTTAAGGAACTTCTCTCATATCCAAAAAGAATTACCGGATTGAATATTCCAAATTGATCAAAAACAATTTTCCAATCATTATTGTGTGGACCATATTTTGTCTACTGTAAAACAATGTATATTCAGTACAAAAATAATGTACATTTAGTATATTAAAAATGTACTTTTTGTTATGGTCCACGTAACATTGTGTGGACCATGGTCCATACAATAATTTGTCCAATTTTCCGTTACAATAGTTTAGTGAAATAATTGTGAGAATTTATAACATAAAACTTTCAATTAATGACAATTTTACGAAGTTAGAGGGGCATTTTTGCACTAGCAAACACTTTCTTTGGCAACATAAAAATCTAATGGTTTATAAGAGTACAAGTGCATAAATTATGTCTCTAAGGTATTACGCGTCTTTTTATTTATTTATTTATTATTATTTAATAATATACTTATAATCATACTTTTATCATTTCTTTTTAATTGTGTGAGGAAATCATAATATGATTAAGAATCATATTCCGGAAACCATCCTCTTCACACAATCACCATTCACTTCACAACTGCACTTTATCTTTTTCCTTTCTTTCGCCAAAAAATTCACCAAATTTTTAAAAAAATATTTAATGCTACTTAAACAAAAAAAAAAAAAAAAAAAAATTCTCCAAATATTTTACACATAAGCGTATAATTACACTCCCTTCGTTCTATTTTATGTATTTGGTTCGATTAACCAACATTGACTGAAATTATTTTAATTAATTTTTTTAATAAAAACGACAAATAAAATGTGACAAAAAAAGAGTATTATATTTGTATTCATTATACGTTTCTTTTAAAAAAAATTACTTCCTAATATTCACGACATGTCGTTTTTTAAAGATCAAGTTTTACATTGTAAAGTAAAAAAATTTCACCAAAACCTGTACCATATAATGTTGCAATATATGTTTCATATGATGGGGTATGGTAAATCAATTCACAATAATCAATAAATAAATAAAAAGTTTTATTCCCACACAAATATTGGTCAGCTAGCTTTATTCGTTATTTTATATAAAAATTGTATATACTGAATTTTAAAGAAGGAATATAGTAATTTTAGTTAGATAAATGAAAATCTGAGGTGTGGTTGAGTAGAAGAGAGTCATTTATCATTTATCAAATATCAAGGGATCGATCTTTAGTCTTCGGTATGGAGCAGCCTTAAATCTCTAGGCTAGTTGTCTCACATTTTATATGTGTATATAATTCGCTGGGGATTAGTTAGTGTGTTCGGTGGTGGATATATCATGGGTTACACCCAACATAATAAAAGATTGGAGAAAAAGAAAAGGGAAAAAATTACACTTTTTATCCTTAAGTTATACAATAATTGTAGAATTCGTCTCTAATTATTGGTCATACTTACTTTTCATTCCTAAATTATCATTGGCGTTGCACTTTTCGTCTTTTCATCCCTTTACTAACAAAACATTTGGGACGAAATTTACAATTTTAGTATAACTTAATGACGGAAAATAAGCACAAAAAGTTAATAAAAGGACAAAAAGTATTACAACGTCAATGATAGCTTAGAGACGAAAAGTGAGCACGACCAATACTTATGAACTAATTGTTTATTTAAGGATGAAAAGTATAATATTCCAAAAAAATTGTAGCTAAATTAAATAGTGTTGTCCTACCAATAACCTTGCAGTCTAGTAGCATGAATTAACTTTTCTAAATGGGAGGTCATGAGTTTGAGTTCTCGTGGAGGGATATTCTCTTTAGACGGTATATAGACAGATACTACATTGTAATAGATTCAGTAATAATTAAAAGAAATTAAAAGAAATTATAATTATAATAATAATAATAATAATAATAAAGAGTTGTCCTCCACCAATATATAATGGAGTGACCGTCCGAGTTTGTCTCCCAAATTTTCTCATCCAAAAGATTTGGCCACACCACCAACAATATAATGCCCACCATTTCGCTAATCCTCTTCTTCCTTCACAATCTCCTCAACGCATTCCTCCTCCGCTTGGTTCCCAAGAAGCTCCGCCCCCTCCTCCCAGCTTCTTGGTACCACCAGCCCACCACCGCCCCGCCGCCATTCCCAAACCGCCGCATCCGCCGCCGCCGCCGCGACACCCACGAATGGAGAGCGAGGACCTGTCCCGCCTCTTCCAGATGTTCGACCGCAACGGCGACGGCCGCATCACCAAGGCGGAGCTGAACCATTCGTTGGAGAACATGGGGATATCCATCCCCGACGCCGACCTGGTCGCCATGATCGAGAAGATCGACGTCAACGGCGACGGGTGCGTCGACATCGACGAGTTCGGGGCGCTGTACCAGTCCCTCATGGCCGAGAGGAACGAGGAGGAGGACATGCGGGAAGCTTTCAACGTCTTCGACATCAACGGCGATGGCTTCATCACCGAGGAGGAGCTCAAGTCGGTGCTGTCGTCGCTGGGGCTCAAGCAGGGCCGCTCCCTGGAGGATTGCAAGAGGATGATCGGCAAAGTCGACGGCGACGGCGACGGGAGGGTCGACTTCGCCGAGTTCAAGCACATGATGAAAAGGGGTGGCTTTGCTGCATTGTCGTCATAAAATCAATTTTCCATATTAGATTGATTATTAATGTAGATATTTTTTTTCCGATTAAAAACAAAACCCCAAATTCCAGCTCCATTAATGGAGGAGGAAGATAAATTAGAGTCCAAGGTCGGAGATTCTCATGATGAATTGGGAATCGAATTTTAAAAGATCTTGGCGATCAAATATGGGCTGGAGTTTATATTCTTTAATTTTGTGTGGGTGATGGAGGAAAAGAAATTATTTTCAAGTTATTATGAAGTTCATTTGTTTCATTTTTTTTCCTCACTATTTAGTGCTACATGTAAAAGTGGATTATTGATTTATTATAATCATTTTTGCATATAATACCATCCGGTCCTCCAATGAGTATAATGAATTTGTCATATTTAATCTTAAATTTTTCAAATTGACCACTCTGATCTTTCTGACTTTTAAATAATTATTGTGGTTCAACTTCAAAATTACAGATGATAATAATTATTACAGTGGTTCAACTTCAAAACTACAATAACAATTTGAAAGTGAAAGTACTAGAAATGATCAATTTAAAAATTTAAAATTAAATGTGATAAAATTACTATATTCAGAGAAACTGATATTAATTTTATACATTTTTATTATATTGTTGGATGATAGATAATTGTATACGCGTTGTCCTGCAGTTTTTGGTGTCTGTTCGATCCGATCCATTGTTATTATTATTATTATTATTATTATTATATATATATATATATATATATATATATATATATATAGAAAGGTTCAAGTGCGGCGGCTGTGCGGTTAATTTAGGTCATTGCGGTTAATTTTAGACCATTAATTTAGGTCATTGCGGTTAATTTTAGACCATTAGATTAGATAAATTCAACGAATCACATTCATCCAGACTTTTCTGAGGGCCATTAGATTAGATAAATTCAACGAATCACATTCATCTAGGCTTTTCTGATATTTTCGCGCACGTTCTCAGTCGTTATTGGGCACCTGAATATATCAAACCATAGTGTTGTGTGTTTTATGTTTGTTATTGGTGCATTATTAACCTTACTGTGGTGTATTTGAGTATTTGAGGATTCGTGTTGGTGCCAAGTTCAGGTGTGCCCACGCCTTCCCATGCGGTCAGTGCGGGTGCACTAATAGTTATACAAATATACACCATCCATGTTAGAAAATGCACACCAAAAAACATGCACAAATTAGATACGCATCACCAGAGCGCACCATTAGGTATGAATAAAAGCATCACACAGTGTTCAGAAATACACCATTGGGGTGGTGAGTTATATGGTGTATTTTTTGGGGGTGGTGAGTTATATGGTGTATTTTTTGGGTGTGTTGTGTGTTTTTTTGGTGTATTTGTGCATTTCATTGTGGTGCTTTTTCGTAACACTATTGATGTCTTTTGTTAATACTGTTGGTGTATTCTGACAAGCGACCGATATAAATGACCACTACAATTACCATAACACCCCCCACTTATCAGGACGCGCTTAAATCTTTAAATCTTCAGAAATTAGCCGCTGCTGTTAGATTAAGCAAAATGGACGATGCTGATATAGCCGCACCGCCGCACCTAAAGCTACTGCCGCATTTGAGCGCTATTCTATATATATATATATATATATATATATATATATATATATATATATATATATATATATATATATTTCCTAGAAACGAAATGCATACTAAATTTGTGTCATTCAGTCAGCAACCGCTGTGCAGAGGTTTTGACTTTTGAGCGGTGAAAGAGACGATTCCACGGAGGATTTGAGCGGCGATGACGCCACTACAAAATGAAATTATTGACTGCAATATTTGGTTGAACCAATTTTAAGCCAAGGAATAGGCTGACAAAGATTGGTAAGCTACATTATATGACTTATTTGCAACTCGTTCTTAGTTCTTACCGCATCATACACTCCTTAACGTCATTATCACATCATCAATACTATATTATTTTATATCATATATAATACGAATCAAAATGTAAAAAGTGATAATCAAACTCAAAATAAGTCTCCAAAGTCCAATTTTTGCCATTTACTATATTTCAAACATAAGTTATAAAACAGAGGAGGGCGTTTCCAGTTTCCCTATGATTGGATCGGATTAAAGTAAATTTAGATTCTCTTGAAATGTTTAATTTGATATATTATGTTCCTAAAATATATAATAGTTAAATGAGAAATTGATACTCAACGTCAACATTCTTTCAAAAGGCTGAACCCCAACCCGTCAGAGCAAGACCTGTGCTCACTGCGCACAAAGTGTTGGAAAAATAGCTTAAAATGACATGTTAAGTGGCTATTTTGTGGTACAATTATCAGTGGGGTCCACTTCCGATTTGGGTCGGGGCAAAGTGGATTCGGATACTTCGTAGTGAGACGAAGAGATTGATATATTGTACGCTCAAAACGGATAATGGGTGAATGAAATATTGATTCTCAAAGTAGACCCATTTGAGTTGGAAAATGAAGGGAAAAAGTGAGCTTTTGTTCCACATTGCTTTGGAATGGAGATTTTCCCCCCTTATATACAAGAGCTCTTTTGAAGCTTGTAGAATTGTATAGCATAGAGGCTCTCTCGCGCGGGGGGGGGGGGGGGGGGGATGCAAATCAAATTCCAACTAGCAGAGATTGAAAAAGGCTTATACGAGCTCGTGTGCGCCGGCACCTGGGGGCACGAATGTCGTCCGGAAATTGGCTGGCCTTGCGGGCATAAGTTATGCCTCATTTTCCAACTGCTATAACCACTTGGTTCGACCAGAACCGAATCGAGAGCACAACTCTCGTGCAGCACCGAGAGCATAACTCTCGTGCAACAGAGTCCACGAGAGGTGCAAGGGCCGAAACTGGATGAGGTCGAAAGTTGAGAGCGAACCCTGTACGCTAACGGTCTGGAACCCGAAAGTTTTGACTATTGAGGGAATTGAATTCACGGTCTGGAACCCGAAAGTTCTGACTGTTGAGGGAATTGAATTCATCTGTTACGGAATTAATTGTCTTTTAATTCCAATTTTGAATTCTGAATTCAATTCCCAGGTAGTGGCCTGCTGTTATAGCTGTTGGAAGGCAGCTTTAATGTCATTTTTAATTGTCATAATTAAAAGCTATTAAATCCTTCACCCCTATAAAAGGAAGAGTTGGGCAGTAGAGTTTTACACACAGAAACATAGAACACGAAAGTTCGTTTTTCCAGCTTCAAAACCTCTCTGCTTCTACTCTTTCTTGGCCTACTGTGTTCATAGCCATTGTCTTGCTCGCCGGATTCCTTGTTTGAGTGCTCAAACATTGAATCATTAGCAAGTTTTATCCTGGGAAGCCTAGGCCACAACGCTCCTAGCATCTTTGGGAGGTGGCAAATAAGGTTTTAAGGAAAGAGTGCTTACTTGACTCTTGCAAAAACCCAACACCAAACACTAGCCAAATTTCTTCATCTTTTCTTCCCTTATTTCCAGAAAAATAATAATCTTATTTTGATTATTATTTGTGTTTTCTACCAACGGTACCAACAATCTTAAAACCTTATATATTTGTTTTCCCGTTGGTGGTTTTCTCCGAATTTCCTTGAAGAAAATGGAGCACCCCGTACTGCCAATTGATGGGGAGGATAATGTTGTTGCGGACAACAATGGAAGAAACGACAACAATAACGTTGTTGCGGATAACAGTGGAGGGAATGGCAACAATGTTGCTAATTCTCAAGCTACACCAGTGAACGTTGGTTCACAAGATGGTGGGAGCACTGAGGGATATATTCCCATGTCTCGGGTACCTTCGGTACCGAGTGGTTCGGCTGAAAAGCCGGAGAAGTTCACCGGTGTTGGTTCGAACTTCAAGAGGTGGCAACAGAAGATGTTGTTCTACCTAGCAACTCTCGGCCTGGCAAGGTTCTTGTCCGAGAGTGTTCCCGAGTTGAAGGAACAAGATGCACAATCCGTGATGGCAGTTGGCTATTGGAAGGATTCGGACTTCCTCTGCCGAAACTACATCCTGAATGGATTGTGTGACACGCTATATGATGTATATCGAAAGATAAGCACATCAAAAGCGTTGTGGGAAGCTTTGGATCATAAATACCGAAGTGAGGATGCCGGCTCAAAGAAATTTGTAGTTGGCCGATTCCTCGACTTCAAAATGGTTGATTCAAAGACCGTGCTAAGTCAGGTAGAAGATTTGCAATTAATCTTTGATGAGATCCGTGATGAGGGCATGGTGCTAAGTGAAGCCTTCCAAGTGGGATCTGTGATCCATTTGTTGCCTCCAGGGTGGAAGGACTTCAAGAACTACCTTAAGCATAAGCGAAAGGAGATGAATCTGGAGGACCTGATCCAGCGACTCAGGATTGAGGAAGGGAACAGGACGAATGATAGGAAGGCTCCTATCGTTGTTGGCGCTAAGGCCAACGTTGTGGAGCACGGTAAGAGCTCCAAGAGGAGCAAGAAGGACAAGCGAAAGCTAGGTCCGAAAGGTGGCGTTACCAAGAACAAGTTTCCTGGTGAATGCTACAATTGTGGCAAGCATGGCCACAGAGCATCTGAATGCAAGGCTCCAAGGAAGAAGAACAAGAGTTCTGAAGCCAATGTTGTTGGAGATAGCAGTCAGAAGGAGGTCGAGATTAGCCTTTCGGCTATGGTGACCGAAGTGAACCTCGTGGGCACAAACCCTCGTGCAACCAGGAACTTGTGTTGCAACCGAGAGATGTTCAACACCTTTGAGACCGTTGAGGGTGAAAAGGTGTGGATGGGAAACTCCGCTCAGTCTGCTGTGGAAGGCATGGGCAAGGTGGTTCTGAAGATGACTTCTGGGAAGGAACTGACGTTGAACAACGTGCTGTATGTTCCTGAGCTGAGGAAGAATCTTGTGTCTGGCTCTCTGTTGAACAAGCATGGCTTTCGCATGGTGTTCGAGTCCGACAAAGTAGTTTTGTCCAAGTTTGGGATGTTTGTTGGTAAAGATATGTAACTGATGGGCTCTTTAAGCTCAATGTAATTCCTATTATCAATAAAAGCAAAGTTAATTCTGTTTACTTGCTTGAGTCTTCCAGTTTGTGGCATGGTAGACTAGGTCATGTTAATTTTAATTCTATGCGTAGATTAATTAGCATGGACCATATTCCTAACTTTCAAATTGACACAAATAACAAGTGTGAAATTTGTGTTGAGGCAAAACTAACGAAAGTACCTTTCAAATCGGTTGAAAGGGAAACTGAACCACTAGAATTAATCCATAGTGATTTGTGCGATTTTAGATCGATACAAACGAGAGGTGGTAATAAGAATTTTATCACATTTATCGACGATAGCACACGATACTGCTATGTGTATTTGCTTAAGAGCAAAGATGAAGCCGTTGATAAATTCGTTCTTTATAATAAGAATGAAGTGGAAAACCAACTTAATCGGAGAATTAAGAAGGTTAGAAGCGATAGAGGTGGTGAGTACGAAGCACCTATTGGTGACTTCTGTGCAAGTGTAGGTATAATACACGAACGTACGGCACCTTACTCACCTCAATCGAACGGTGTTGCCGAACGAAAGAATCGTACATTGAAAGATATGATGAATGCGATGCTTATAAGTTCGGGCCTACCTCAAGATGCGTGGGGTGAGGCGTTTTTGACAAGTAATTACCTTTTGAATAAGGTACCACGAAAGAAGCTCGATAAGACTCCTTATGAGCTGTAGAACGGTAGGAAACCTTCCTACCAGTACCTGAAAGTGTGGGGGTGTCTTGCCAAAGTTTTGGTGCCAACACCTAAGAAAGTAAAGATAGGTCCTAAGACGGTGGACTGTATCTTTATTGGCTATGCACATAATAGTAGTGCTTATCGGTTCTTAGTACACGAGTCCCATAATCCGGACGTACACGAGAACACGATAATAGAATCAAGGAATGCATATTTTTTCGAAAATATATTTCCTTGTAGGTCCAACGAGGGACCAAGTACGTCAAAACGAACGTTTGACGAAACTATGGATAATGATAGTGGGGAATCCGAGAGAGAACCCGAGCTCGAGCCGAGACGCAGTAAGCGGGCGAGAGTTGGAAAATCATTCGGTCCTGATTTCCTAACTTACTTGTTAGAGTACGATTCAGGTACTCTAACTTGTTTATTAGAAAATGAACCCGATTTTCTATCTTGTTTGATAGAGAACGAGCCTCGAACGTATGTAGAAGCTGTGACTTCTACAGAAGGACCAATGTGGAAAGAGGCTATAAAAAGTGAAGTGGATTCTATTCTACAGAATCACACTTGGGAACTTGTTGATCTTCCTCCGGGTAGTAAATCCTTAGGATCCAAGTGGGTTTTTAAAAGGAAGATGAAACCGGACAGTTCCATCGAGAAGTATAAGGCTAGGCTTGTAATCAAGGATTACAGGCAACGCGAGGGCCTCGATTACTTCGACACGTATTCTCCCGTGACGAGAATAAACTCCATTAGGATGATATTTGCCATAGCCGCGTTGCGGAACTTGGAAGTTCATCAAATGGATGTGAAAACCGCTTTCCTAAACGGCGAATTAGATGAGGAAATCTATATGGAACAACCCGAAGGGTTCGTGGTTCCGGGCCAAGAAAGGAAAGTGTGTAAGTTGGTTAAATCGCTCTATGGTTTAAAACAAGCGCCTAAGCAGTGGCACGAGAAGTTTGACCATGCGATGTTAACTAACGGGTTTAAAATAAACGAAAGTGACAAATGCGTCTACGTTAAGGAAACGATAGACGGTTACGTCATTCTTTGTTTATATGTCGATGATATTCTCATCGTTGGTAGTAATGATCGGATGATCAAGTCTACCAAAAACATGTTAAATGCGAGATTTGACATGAAAGATATGGGTTTGGCCGATTTAATCCTCGAGATTAGAATCATTAGAAGACCTGATGGTCTCGTGTTGAGCCAATCACATTATATTGACAAAATCCTTGAGAAATTTAACAAGGATGATAGTCAAGTGGCTAGGACACCATTTGATACAAATATTCACCTAACCAAGAACCACGGAGAAGGTATTTCACAAGTGGAATATGCTCGGGTCATTGGTAGTTTGATGTATCTTATGAGCTGTACTAGGCCGGATATTGCCTATGCGGTTAGTAAACTCAGTAGATATACGAGTAACCCCGGTGCTATGCACTGGAAGGCAATAGTAAAGGTTATGAGATACTTGAGGTATACTCGTGATCTTTGACTGCACTACGGGAGATATCCCGCTGTACTTGAAGGGTATAGCGACGCGAATTGGATATCTGATATTAAGGACTCTAAGTCCACGAGTGGCTATGTGTTTACACTAGCCGGTGCAGCCGTTGCATAGAAATCCTCTAAGCAAACTGTGATAGCTAGATCCACGATGGAATCTGAGCTGATAGCCTTGGACAAAGGTTGTGAAGAGGCTGAATGGCTACGCCATTTTATAGAGGATATTCCTAATTGGGAAAGACCGGTACCTCCAATATGTGTGCATTGCGATAGTCAAGCCACAATTGGGAGAGTACAGAGTCATATGTATAATGGTAAGTCTAGACATGTGCGTCGTAGACATAATACCATTAGACAACTACTCACAACTGGTGTTGTCTCGATTGACTACGTAAAGTCAAAAGACAATATAGCGGATCCGCTGACCAAAGGGTTAGGAAGAGAAGTTGTGGAGAAGTTGACACGAGGAATGGGTCTACTGCCCTTGGACTAAAAAGTTCTATAGTGGATACCCAACCTAGCTGGCACCTAGGTTCATTGGGACAACTAAATTATGGAACGTAGCGCGTCACTGTGGGGGTCTCGGACTCCCTACCACTCCTTGTTAAAACAGTGACTCCCGTAAGAGGCTAGCATATTAATGCTTTAATGATTCTTGAGTATGCGGGATACTCAAGAAAGAATCACCTATGTTAGAGAGAAGTGAGGGTCGCTTCAAAGGAGAATTGTTGGGCACAATTCTTTAGAAACTCTCGCAGAACCAGGAACGGTGACCCACGACCAAAACGGGCACACTCATGAGAGAAAGAGCATGGTTGGGAGATTCCTGTGTGAGATATGTCATCGTCTACACAAACGGCAGTCGGTTCAAAGACATCGCGTTCTACCGTACAGCCAGTAGAGTAAACATGTCTTCACGAGGGAAGGTTCAAAGGGTATAGTGACTCCCTACCTATCCTGTGCAGGGATCAACCGTTTGAACACAGTTGTTTCCGATTTCAAAATACCCCGAAAATTAATTTTTCATTCATGTGGGGGATTGTTGGAAAAAATAGCTTAAAATGGCATAAAATGGCATGTTAAGTGGCTATTTTGTGGTACAATTATCAGTGGGGTCCACTTCCTATTTGGGTCGGGTCAAAGTGGATTCGGATACTTCGTAGTGAGACGAAGAGATTGATATATTGTACGCTCAAAATGGATAATGGGTGAATGAGATATTGATTCTCAAAGTAGACCCATTTGAGTTGGAAAATGAAGGGAAAAAGTGAGCTTTTGTCCCACATTGCTTTGGAATGAAGATTTTCCCCCCTTATATACAAGAGCTCTTTTGAAGCTTGTAGAATTGTATAGCATAGAGGCTCTCTCGCGCGGGGGAGGGGGGGGGGGGGGGGGGGCGGGGTGCAAATCAAATTCCAACTAGCAGAGATTGAAAAAGGCTTGATTCAAGCCCGAGCTCATGTGCGGAAATTGGCTGGCCTTGCGGGCATAAGTTATGCCAAACTTCGGTATCATTTTCCAACTGCTATAGCCACTTGGTTCGGTTAAACTTCGGTATCATTTTTCAATTGCTATAGCCACTTGGTTCGGCCAGAACCGAACCGAGAGCACCTACTCTCGTGCTACAAGAGAGCAAGAGAGGTTGTGGTGCACCGAGAGCAAAACTCTCGTGCAACAGCCACCTACTCTCGTGATACAAGAGAGCACGAGAGGTTGTGGTGCACCGAGAGCACAACTCTCGTGCAACAGAGTCCACGAGAGGTGCAAGGGCCGAAACTGGGTGAGGTCGAAAGTTGAGACCGAACCCTGTACGCTAACGGTCTGGAAACCGAAAGTTCTGACCGTTGAGGGGATTGAATTCATCTGTTACGGAATTAATTGTCTATTAATTCCAATTTTGAATTCTGAATTCAATTCCCAGGTAGTGGCCTGCTGTTATAGCTGTTGGAAGGCAGTTTAATGTCATTTTTAATTGTCATAATTAAAAGCTATTAAATCCTTCACCCCTATAAAAGGAGGAGTTGGGCAGTAGAGTTTTACACACAGAAACATAGAACACGAAAGTTCGTTTTTCCAGCTTCAAAACCTCTCTGCTTCTACTCTTTCTTGGCCTACTGTGTTCATAGCCATTGTCTTGCTCGCCGGATTCCTTATTTGAGTGCTCAAACATTGAATCATTAGCAAGTTTTATCCTGGGAAGCCTAGGCCACAACGCTCCTAGCATCTTTGGGAGGTGGCAAATAAGGTTTTAAGGAAAGAGTGCTTACTTGACTCTTGCAAAAACCCAACACCAAACACTAGCCAAATTTCTTCATCTTTTCTTCCCTTATTTCCAGAAAAATAATAATCTTATTTTGATTATTATTTGTGTTTTCTACCAACGGTACCAACACAAGGAACCCCCCTCACTTTGAGAGATTGCTCCCACACTGCCACTGGTGAGACTCAATCCCTGGTCATTCTTTTAAAGTTTCACATCTGTCACCAATTGAGCTGCCCATGCAGGTTGATTCTCAACATGAATGCACACAAACTACTCAAGGGTAGATTGTGTGCATGGAATATTCAGGGCCGTTCCAATGAAAATGAAGGTCCTGTGCGACATCATAATTTGGGCCCCTTTTCAAGTCATATATATATAAATAATAGCTGTTCAATTTTATAAATACGTTGTAATACCCCAAAGGAATCTCTTGCTTTGTCACAACTATTTGCAATATCACACAAAGTTATGTTAAAGATTGTGACTACACTAATAGTATAAAATGCTTTACGATTTACATCTAAGGGTTTTTTTTTTTTTTTTTTTTTTTTGTACAACTTGGACCACTCCTCCAGATCCTGATTAAACTACCTAATGAAGAACTTCAGTTTTCAAAATTCAGAACTTGTATACAGTATACTACCGACCGACAACCTCCCTCAGACCACTTCTAGAAAATCAAAGAATATAAGCCCCCACAACCGGAGTTCAAACCTATGAATATCCATTTGAAATGGTAATTGGGTTGACAATCCTCATATAATCTATGTATATAAGTATATAATTTTTTTTATTTTTTCTTTTTTTTTACAATTTTATCCCCAAATTTGGGGCCTAATTGTAAAAAAAATTATGGTCCTGTTTTGTAAATGGATGTTAACTAATAGTTGTTATCTGATTGGGTAATTAGAGGGTATGACTAGTTGATAACATTAGCTGATTGTAGAAAGGTGTTTGGTAAATTAGCTGTTAGCTGATAGCTGTTTGGTATAATTTATTTTCTCAAAAAGCTAATTGAAAAAATTGCTTTGAGTAGCTTTTTGGAGTTACAAAAAGTTGATTCTTATATTACTTTTTTTTTAACCAAGTCAAACATCTAATAATAGTCAAATAAATTAAAATTGATAAATAAACTAACTATTTTACCAAACATAGCCTATATATATAACTCACATAATATATGTATATAACTATATTATTTTTTATTTTTTATTTTACAATTGTGCCCCCAAATTTGGGGGCCAATTGTTAAAAAAAACAAAAAAATTATATATATACGCATACTATACAGCAGGCAGTGCGCTACCTGCTGTATCAATCGTTATACCCTGCACCACGGCGTGCATAGCACTGTGCGCCCCGCGCCTCCCAAAACGACGTCATTTTGGTAAGTTATGTAGGGAGTTGATGTGATTATGTGTATTTGTTTATAAATTATGTGTATTTGTTTATACAATTATGTATATTTTTATACGAGTGAATTCCATTTTTGGTCCTACTGTTATAGGGGCGTTTTCAATTTCAGCCCACTTTAATTTTTTTTGCCACTTTACAACCACTGTTATTGAATGTGTTCTACTTTTAGTCCACCGTTAATATTTCTGTCAAGAGGCCGTATAATCAAAGGGTGTTTTGGTCTTTTTATGTTTGTCTCTTCTCTTTTAATCCAGGCGCTTCGTCCTCCTCCTTCAATATTCGAAGATGGCTCTTCGAACAACGAGAATGGGAACCCAAAGCTACATCGTTTCGTTCATTCCAACATGGGTCGGCGAGGTTTCTTAGGTTTTAGGTTTAATGTTCTCATTTCTTTAGTCAAACATAGTCTTGGATGAGAAAAAAGGTCAAAATACCCCTAGATTACACGGCCTCTTGATGGAAATACTAACGGTGGGACTAAAGTGGAACACATTCAATAATAGTGGTTATAAAGTGGCAAAAAAAATTAAGGTGGACTAAAATTGGAAACGCCCCTATTACAGTAGGTCCAAAAATGGAATTCACTCTTTTTTATACAATCATGTACATATTTTTTTTTATACAATTGTGTACATCCAAACCATGAAATTTATGTGTATTATGTTAAGAGTTGATGTTTATTATGTTAAAAGTTTATGTATATTATGTATTATGTTGGATTATATGTATTATCTTTTAAAAAAAATTATGTGTATTTTGTTATACAATTATGTACATTCATGTATACAATTATGTGTATTCTAGTATAAAATTATGTACATTTTTTAACCTGAGATTTTTTTAAAAGAAAATTAACCACCAATATAGGGTAGAGAAATTTCAAAAAAAAAAAAAAAAAAAAAAAAAAAAAAAACTGAAACGACGTCGTTTTGCATCAAGGCGCACAATGCAATGCATGCCATATGTTCTCTAATTAGGGATTTGGGGCCCCCAAATTCAAAGGGCCCTGTGCAAGCGCCCTGAGGAATCATGCCCAGGGATAGCCCTGGGAATATTAGATTATTGTATGCATTCATGTAGAAGATTGTGATCATTTATGTAAAGTTGGCAAGTTCTCATGGGGTAGGGGTTCCCGTTGGAACACCCCCCCCCCCCCCCCCCCCCTCTCTCTCTCTCTCTCTCTCTCTCTCATGTGGTGAGATAATAGTCATTGATCTTGTCAAAATCAAAGTCCAGGATGAATACATATTAAAAAAAACGTGGTGGCAATTTAGTCATTTTGTATATTGTTCAAACTTAAGGTGCGTATTTTCTATGCTTAAGGTGCACCATTTTAATACTTAAGGTGCGTCAGTTACACACTTGAGAACTTAAGGTGCGTTTTTTGTTAAAACTTAGGTGTGTCGTTTCAAAGCTTAGTGCGTTATTTCGACACTTAAGATGCATCATTTTAACATTTAAGGTGCATAAGTTCTACACTTAAGGTGCGTCATTTTAACACTTAATTAGGTGCGTGATTTTACTACTTAAGGTGTGTCTTTGTAACACTTCAGGTGTGTCATTTTAAAAACTGAAGGCGCGCGATGTTAAGACTTAAGGTGCGTCATTGTAACACTTAAAGTGCGCAATTTTTACACTTTGCTTCTTCCTTCTAGGACGCGCGTTTTTTTCTTTTTAAATTTTCATTAATTTGAGCCGTTGATCTAGATTTGATCAACGACTCAGATTTCATCGCATGCGATGGGGGTGGCGCAAATCAAATCCAAAAAGTTTGGACTCGTTAGGATTAATTCCAATTTATATCTAAGAATTAACTTTGTAACATCAAATTTAATCTCATCAAATTGCTAGGTATGAGAGTTACACAATTGAATTTCAATTCAATCTTGAATGTCATGAATGATAATGAATTCCTTTTTCCCTATAAATACCATATGTTGGCAAAATGTTTTAAAAGTTTTTACTCTCTGAAATTTATAATTTTCTACCTATGAAATCTCTTTATTTCTACATATTTGCCAACACTTCTAATACTCTCTGAAATTTCTAATTTTCTACCTATGAATTGTGCCTTTGTTTAAGTTTGCTAAAACATTTATATTTGAGTCCTCAAATATATACATGAAATCCATTGTATCTTGAGAAATCAACGCTTCAAAACCCCTAACACTATCGGGAGGAAGCAAAACAGTTTTACGGATGTGTTTCAAGATATGAACATCAAGAAATATAGAGCAAATCACATAATTTGAGTATAGAAAAATTCCCATCTCAACCATGTATTCAATCTCAAATCTCATGTCTCATGTCCACCCAGGGGACAATATCATCATAGTCTTAATAATCAAACGTGGAACCATTGTTGAGGGCTTCCAGACAGCAATCAAGTCCACCCAGGGGACAAGAACATGATCTCAAGTAACCAGTGGAGACAACTATAAATATTCTTAAGTATATACCCTTATTGGGATCTCCAGTCCCCAACAACTAAAAGTGTAGAACTATATCCGACAACTCAAGATACGTTTCTACCAGGTTTCCCCACAAATCAATAATCAAACCAAATAAAAACCCGGTAGCTTTCCAATACTACCGAATCAGTCCACAATGGTTGACCGGTGCTCCACTGCAATCGATCTGTCAAGGGCTTACAACATCGAACATGACCCATTGTAAACAGAGCCAGAGACCCGCTATATCTCACATCAGTATCAAGATAGGTCCCCACACAGTCCACTTCCAGATAACATCTCAACAAAGATTCCAAAGATTCCACACAGTCCACTACCAGTACTTGAAAGTGTGGGGGTGTCTTGCCAAAGTTTTGGTGCCAACACCTAAGAAAGTAAAGATAGTTCCTAAGACGGTGGACTGTATCTTTATTGGCTATGCACATAACAGTAGTGCTTATCGGTTCTTAGTACACGAATCCCTTAATCCGGACGTACATAAGAACACGATAATAGAACCAAGGAATGCATCTTTCTTTGAAAATGTATTTCCTTGTAAGTCCAACGAGGGACCGAGTATGTCAAAATGAATGTTTGACGAAGCTATGGATAATGATAGTGGGAAATCCGAGAAAGAACCCAAGCTCGAGCCGAGACACTGTAAGCGAGCGAGAGTTGAAAAATCATTTGGTCATGATTTTCTAACTTACTTGTTGGAGTACGATTTGGGTACTCTAACTTGTTTATTAGAAAATGAACCAGATTTTCTATCTTGTTTGATAGAGAACGAGCCTCGAACGTCTGTAAAAGTCGTGACTTCTAAGGAAGGACCAATGTGGAAAGAGGCTATTAAAACTGAAGTGGATTCTATTCTACAGAATCACACTTGGGAACTTGTTAATCTTCCTCCGGGTAGTAAACCCTTAGGATCCAAGTGGGTCTTTAAGAGTAAGATGAAACCTGATGGTTCCATCGAGAAGTATAAGGCTAGTCTTGTAATCAAGGTTACAGGCAACGCGAGAGCCTTGATTACTTCGACACGTATTCTCCCGTGACGAGAATAAACTCCATTAGGATGATACTTGCCATAGCCGCGTTTCGGAATTTGGAAGTTCATCAAATGGACGTTAAAACCGCTTTTCTAAATGGCGAATTAGATGAGGAAATCTATATGGAACAACCCGAAGGGTTCATGGTTCCAGACCAAGAAAGAAAAGTGTGTAAGTTGGTTAAATCGCTATATGGTTTAAAACAAACGCCTAAACAATGACACAAGAAGTTTGACCATGCGATGTTAACTAATGGGTTTAAAATAAGTGAAAGTGACAAATGTGTCTACGTTAAAGAAACGATAGACGGCTACGTCATTCTTTGTTTATACGTAGATGATATGCTCACCGTTGGTAGTAACGATCGGATGATCAAGTATACCAAAAACATGTTAAATGCGAGATTTGACATGAAGGATATAGGTTTGGCTGATTTAATCCTCGGGATTATAATCATTAGAAGACCTGATGGTCTTGTGTTGAGCCAATCACATTATTTTGATAAAATCCTTGAAAAGTTTAACAAGGATGATGATCGAAAGACTAGGACGCCATTAGATCGTAGTATTCATCTAACTAAGAACCACGAGGAGTGTATTTCTCAAGTAGAATATGCTCGGGTTATTGGTAGTTTGATGTATCTTATGAGTTGTACTAGGCCGGATATTGCCTTTGTGGTTAGTAAACTCAGTAGATATATCAGTAACCCCGGTGCCATGCACTGGACGACAATAGTGAAGGTTATGAGATACTTGAGGTATACTCGAGACCTTGAACTGCACTATGGGAGATATCCTGTTGTACTTGAAGGGTATAGCAATGCTAGCTGGATATCTGATATTAAGGACTCCAAGTCTACGAGTGGCTACGTGTTTACACTAGCCAGTGTAGCCGTTGCATGGAAATCCTCTAAGCAAACTGTGATAGCTAGATCCACGATGGAATCTGGGCTGATAGCCTTGGACAAATGTTGTGAAGAGGCTGAGTGGCTACACCATTTTCTAGAGGATATTCCTAATTGGGAAAGACATATACCTCCAATATGTGTGCATTGTGATAGTCAAGCCACAATTGGGAGAGTACAGAGTCATATGTATAATGGTAAGTCTAGACATGTACGTCGTAGACATAATACCATTAGACAACTTCTCACAACTGGTGTTGTCTAGATGACTATGTAAAGTCAAAAGACAATATAGCGGATCCGCTAACCAAAGGGTTATGTAGAGTAGCTGTGGAGAAATTGAGACGAGGAATGGGTCTAAGGCCCTTGGTATAAAGTTCTATAGTGGATACCCAACTTAGCTGGCACCTAGGTTCAATGGGACAACTAAATTATGGAACGGAGCGTGTCATTGTGGGGGTCTCGGATTCCCTTCCACTCCTCGTTAGAACAGTGGCTCCCGCACGAGGTTAGCATGTTGATGCTTTAGTGATTCGAATGTCGGTTGACATGTGTGAGTATGCGGGATACTCGGAAAAGAATCACCTATGTGGGAGAGAAGTGAGGGTCGCTTCAAAGGAGAATTGTTGGGCACAATTCTTCACAAACTCTTGCAGAACCAGGAATGGTGACCCACGACCAAAATGGGCACAGTTATGAGAACAGAGCATGGTTGGGAGGTTTCTGTGTGAGATATGTCATCGTCTACACAAATGGCAGTCGGTTCAAAGACATCGCGTTCTATCGTACAACCAGTAGAGTAAATGTATCTTCACGAGGGAAGGTTTAAAAGGTGTGACCCTACCTATCCTATGTAGGGATTAACCGTTGAACACAGTTTTTACCGATTTCAAAATACCCTGAAAATCAATTTTTCATTTATGTGGGGGATTGTTGGAAAAAATAGCTTAAATGGCATATTAAGTGGCTATTTTGTGGTACAATTATCAGCGGGGTCCACTTCCGATTTGGGTCGGGTCAAAGTGGATTCGGGTTCTTCATAGTAAAACGAAGAGATTGATATATTGTACGCTCAAAACGGATAATGGGTGAATGAGATATTGATTCTCAAAGTAGACCAATTTGAGTTGGAAAAATGAAGGGAAAAAGTGAAGCTTTTGTCCCACATTGATTTTGGAAGTTGATTTGCCCCACTATTTATATAGGAGCTCTTTTTAAGCTTATTGAATTGTATAGCATAGAGGTTCTCTCTTGCGCGCAGGGGGGAGGGGGGGGGGGGGTGCAAATCAAATCCCAAAATGAAATCGAAAATGATTGAATCAAGCCTAAGCTCGTGCGTGCCGGCACAATGAGATTCATAAGTTCGGCATGAAGTTTTGGAAAGATTAAATTCATCCGTTACGGAATTAATATTGTTTTAATTCCAATTTTTTGAATTCTAAATTTAATCCTAGTTAGTGGGCATGGTTGTTGCATGTGTTACACAATTGGTTATATAAGAGAGGGTAGACCAGCAGGTTTTTTACACAGAACAAGAAACAAGGAATTCCACTACGTTTTAGCTCCCAAAACTCTGCTTCTACTCGTTTCTTTAGCCAGTTGTGTTCATACTTTGCTTTGTTTGCCGGATTCTTTGTTTGAGTGTTCAAACACTGAATCGTAGCATGTTTTATCCTGGGAAACCTAGGCTACAACGCTCCTAGCACTTGTGGGAAGTAGCAAATAAGGTTTTAAGGAAAAGAATGATTTGTTCAAACTTGTGCTAACCTCTATCCAAATCATCCAACTTTTCCTTTCCAGTTTCTTTGCCTTTTCCCATATAATAATAATCTTTTCGTAGGGTTATTATTTTTTGGGATTTTCCACCTTATTACTCAACACCCCTTTATATATGTTGTATATGTATAGACCCCTTATATATACAGATTAAACGTGTATAAATACTAAATATACAATAATTGAACCAAAGGATGACTTAGCTTAGATAGCTTAGGTCTATGGTAATATGTGAAGTGTCTTAGGTTTGAATCTTTAAGTAATTGATTTTATAAATTTTATTTTTTGATCTTTTTGAATATTAATAGTGAGATTATAATTGTGATTTATGAGATTAATTTCTAATTGTAATTGGATTCTTTATATGCAACATTGGGGTTTTCTTTTAAATATTAACTAGTATTTGCCCCGTGCGATGCACGGATAAAAATTTATAAGTATTGTTGTAATGTTATGATACATAGTAGAATTAATTTTAGAGTTAATACCCAAAATCGTCCTTGCCTATAGTGGTTTTTCTCAATTTCGTCCTAAACGACTTTGGTGACCTAATATTGTCCCAGACTTTTGTGCTTCGCTCAATTTAGTCCTCCATTTGTTATTCCGTCAAATTGGTGTTAAATAAATGGACAATTCAATAATGTCAATATTGATCTCTCTTTACTTTCAACTTGTGAAGTGCGAAATTCATCTTTCTTGTACGAATTACACCCAGAATTACTCCCGGACCTGCAAATCAAATTTTATATTCGCAGTTTTAGGAGTAATTCTGGGAGTAATTCGTAAAAAAAAAAAGGATTTCGCAGTTCACATGTCTATGAGTAAAGAGATGCCAATATTAAAATTACGGAATTGTCTATTTATTTAACACCAAATGGACAGAATAACAAATGAGGAACTAAATTGAGCAAAATCACAAAAGTCTGGGACGATATTAGGTCACCAAAGTCGTTTAGGACAAAATTGAGAAAAACCACTATAGTCGAGGACGATATTGGGTATTAACTCATTAATTTTATTAAAAATGTAAGTTTAGTTATACATTATAATATTTAAATGTTAAAGACAATATATAACAAAAAGTGCATTCATATTGCTAACCTCATTTGCAATAATGATCTTACAAAGTTAAACGGACAGAGAAAGACCCGGACCACCTCGTGGTTTACATAAAAAAAAAAATAATGATCTTACAAATCTATTAATATGCATTCACAGTTAGGCGGAAAATTTTTTTCCCTACTTAATTTTACTGTACCTAACTTTCTTTGTAAATAAATTATTAAAAAACTAATCAAAATTACAAACTATTAAAAAGTTAGTACATATTATATAATCAAAATTAATATATAATACTCGTAGAAATTAATTCATGATTACATGAATTTATAAATTTGTACGTATTTTTTTTTATCTTGCATCTTTGTGTTGTATAAACTCAACAATCTCTTTCATATATATATATATATATATATATATATATATATATATATATATATATATATATATATATATATATATATATATATAGGGAAATTTTTTTTACCTTGATTCTGCTATATTATATATAGAGATAGTGAGATGAGTGATTTATAATATTTCTATTTGTACTATGTTTTTGTTTTGACTATTTTTATCGTGTTTTAATGTATTTTTATTTTTTTTCCCTAGTCAACAATATTTATGGCTCAGTCTCTAAATGTTTCATTTTATTTTTCTTTTGCCCCTACTGAAAAAATTTTGGATCCGTCCCTGGGCTTAAAGGTGTCTCCT
This sequence comes from Ipomoea nil, assembly GCF_001879475.1. Lineage (NCBI taxonomy): Eukaryota > Viridiplantae > Streptophyta > Magnoliopsida > Solanales > Convolvulaceae > Ipomoea > Ipomoea nil. Next base: position 507,801 of record NW_017619484.1, read on the forward strand.
ATAGTTAGGGCCTGCTCAGAACAGCTCGTGGTCTGACAAAAAAAAATAAAAATTAAGGTAAGATGTTTTTTTTTTTTTTTTTTTTTTTTTACAAGCGAAAATTTTCTCTTTCGAAAGCACTTATTATAAAATTACTTAGTTACCATAACGCTATAGTTTTACCTAGAATTAGGAGGAATTGCATTATTTTAAGATTAGAAGACTTAATTGCATTTTTTTTTTAGTTAAAGTGTCTAATTACATTATTTTCTATGGATCAAGTCTATGTGGTCTAATGGTACTTGGGTTGGACTTCCATTTTGGAAGGTTGTAAGTTTGAGCCTCAGTGGAGGCGTTATTAGTTCATTGTGTTTTAGTAGGTTGAGAAAGTATATCAACAGATACTACATTGTAATAGAGCCAGTAGCATTCAAAAAAAACATTATTTTCTATGGTACAATAGTGTATTTGACTTTTATCAATTGTCCATTCATTCCTTACTATTTTTTTTTACTTGACTATTATTTTATTTATTATCATTTCTTATTCCTAATAATAATTATCATAATTTAAATAATAATTATAATAATTATCATAATTTATATTATGAACATCAAATATAAAAAATTCCTATTAATATAATTATAATGCGTAACTACATTAAAAATTATAAAATTTGAATTTAAATAATACTCCGTATATTTTATAATTTAATGCACAATAATTATTTAATAATAAATACAATTGAAAAGAAAAACAAAGTAACGGTCAAAATGACGGTTTCTTTGGTTTGGAAAATTAAGGAAAAGAAGGGAGGATGAGAATAATAGTTCTGGAGATGTTATTATTATTTATTTTTTTTGAAGGGAAATGATGTTATTATTGATCAATCTATAATGTTATGAAGTCAAGATAGAGATTGTAAATGATAATATTCCTAATAGAGTTAATATCTAAAATGGTCATCAACTATAGTGGTTTTTCTCAATTTCGTCCTAAATGACTTTAGTGACATAATGTAGTCCCAAACTTTTGTGTTTTTGCTAAATTTAGTCTTCCGTTTGTTTTTTCGTCAAATTAGTGTTAAATAAATGGACAATTCAGTAATCTCAATATTGGCCTTTCTTTACTATCAACCCTGCGAAATATGAAATCTATCTTTCTTTTACGAATTACTCTTAGACTTCCAAATCAAATTATATATTCGCAGGTCTGGGAGTAATTCATAAAAAAAAAAAAAAAAAAAAAAAAGGATTCCGCACTTTTCAGATTTATGAGTAAAGATATGTCAATATTGAAATTATTGAATTGTCCCTCTATTTAACACTAAATTGACAGAATAACATAATAACAAACCGATGATTAAATTGAGCAAAAAATACAAAAGTCTGGGACTACATTAGGTCACCAAAGTCGTTTAGGATGAAATTGAGAAAAACCATTATAGTCGAGGACCATTTTGGGTATTAACTCATTCCTAAAAATATAGGGAATGACAATGAATTCTAGTGTAGTCCTAATACACCAGCTCATCAAGGTTTTTTAGAGAAAACATTGAGCTTGTCCCTTAGATCATTTAGCCTTGTTGTTGTTAGTGACTTGGTGAAGATGTCTTCTAGTTGGACTTTTTTTGTAAAGATGTAGTTTCCTTGTAATTCATTCAATGCTATTTTGTCATGAACAAAATAAAAGAATCTTGACAGACCAAATTTTCGCCAACAGGATCGGTTACAACATAATACTCATTCGGAGCATAGCTATAATGAAACACTTATTTAGAGCGCAACTATAAAGGAACATTCATCCAGAGCACAACTACAACAGAACACTCATCTGGAGTGCAGCTACAATGGAATACTCATATGGAGCGCAGCTACAACGGAACACTCATCCGGAGACTTAATAAATGAAGCCAAACATAAACACGTAACTTCAATGTATCCACTGAGATGTTGATCACGAAGAAAGGGAACAAGTTGGGTCTTCTACAACAGATAGTTTGAGGAAGTATGTTTAATGGAGATAAAGTGATGGTTTGCTTGTAAGGTATTTACTGGGATTGTGATTAGGTAGACAATATCGGAGATGGTGCGAGAAGGGGAGGTGGTGTCATTGATCGACCGCCGCGATGGTGGTTTTTTTTTTTTTTCTTTGTAGTCATGGATCGTTTGGTCTACTAATACCAGATGAGAACAATAGTTTTGGAATGATATGATGTTATTATTGATCAATCCATGATGTTATGAAGTGCATGATAAAGAGATGTATTTACAAGAATACAAAGAGTCACAGTCAGAATAGGAAGCACATTTATGCATGTGTCATACACAAACTGTTTCTCGTTCGTACTAGCTAGGCCGACTCAATTAAGGAGTAAAATGCTGGCTATATTAATTTTTTTCCAAACGAGATCAGATGTGATTTTATACTTCAACCATTTTTTAAGAAATAAGAATGTACGGTCACTCACACCAATCGAGCTGATTAATGAGGCTCAAGTGGCGGTGGCCATTAACCGTCCATCATGCCCGTTTGAAACCTTGAGAGAGAAATTAAGGAATTTTAATTTATAAAATAAAGGTAATTTTATTTCTTCTTCATTCTATAAAAGCAGCAATTATTATTGCATGGACCGTGGACCACACAATTGTGTGGACCATGGTCCAAAAATACATAATGTACATTATTATAATGCATAAAATATATTATTATAACACATAAAATACATTTTTTTTGAAGGACACAAAATACATTATTTTAACTCATAAAAACTATTATCTTACTCCAAAAATTTCATCATTCTAACACAAAGTACATTATACATTATTCTAACTCATAACATACATTATTCTAACTCATAAAATACATTATTCTAACTCATAAAATACATTATCTTACCCAAAAATTTTATTATTTTAATACATATAAAGTACATTATTTTAACACATATAGTACATTATTCAAACTCATAAAATACATTATCTTATCCCAGAATGTTCATTATTCTAAAACACTCGCGGAACAAAGAATTTTATTTTTTAATATCAAAACGACGTCGTTTTGGACCGTGGTCCACACAAAACACCATAATTTTCCATAAAAGCAGATATGTAGCGAAATGTTTTCTCTTACGAATGCACTTATTATAAAATTACTATGTTACCATATAATGTTACATAATAGAATCAGTAGCATTCAAAAAAAAAAATTACATTATTTTCTATGGTACAACAGTGTATTTGACTTTGATCAATTTTCCTTTATGAAATTACTAGTATGATACCCATGCGATGCATGTGATGAATATTGTTCATCTTATTGTGTAATTGTGTGAAAAATTTAAGAGATGATGTAATATATAAAAAGTTGGAATGGAATATAAAATGAAAAATAGAAACAATAAAGAAATTACTTTAACATACAATATAGAAAAATAAGAGTGACAAAATTACAAATTTTTGAAATTTTGTGGTATATACCATGTTGGTTGTTGATGTATAGATCTATTATAATTTTCTGAGTACTTTTTAGTTGAATGTACGTAGACGTAGCAGCCTGGTTATCCCGGAACATATTGTTTATGGTTGTGCATGTTGGTGTTGATGTAATTTTTCTAAATCTTATTACAGTTTCCTAACATTTCAGGCGACTATTGGGTTAATACAAAACAGAAAACATAGGCGAACCCCCATTTTCACCAAAAGATTAGTGGTTTTTAGTGCTAACAGTTTAATAAAAAGACATAGATCATTGACTACATGATAACTACAAAATATGTTCTACTATATTTATGTTTTTGAAATGAGAATGAAATACCTTTGTTTTGATGATAATGTTTCCTCTTTGACCGAATGGTGCATGAAGATGTAATCTTCCTCATGATCTGTAATCGCAATGCTTACCCTTTATGTTTTGTGATGGAATGTTCTTAGTGTGTTCTGCCACCCTTTTGTTTGTAACTTCAATCTTAAGTTAGGGCTCATTGAGAAAGGAGTCATTAATAGCTAACCATAATTATTCCCATAAACATAAACATTTTATGAGAAAACAAATATGCCTACTGGAGTAATTGATTTTGATTGGCTTAAAAATAAATGTTGCACTAAAAATAGATAGAAACCAAATAAATCCTCACGAATATTGTGTGTTTTTTAGCCTAGTAATTATCAATGGTAAATGATTAATGGAAATAAAATATGGAAGTATTAATATTCTATATACTAAAATTATGTTGAATATTCTATATATATATATATATATATATATATATATATATATATATATATATATATATATATATATATATATTCGTGTGTCAAAGTCTTAGAAGTAATTAATACATACATATTATGTGTCAAAAGTACATAAAAGGTTCCTTTACTAGGTATATAACTTTAATTAATTTGTTGAATTTTTATTTTTTTTTGAAAGGTAATTTGTTCAATTTAATCAATCTACTAAAATTTTAATTAATTCACTCTGCTTTTAAAATTCATATAGAAAAAATTAATAAGTTAATTTATTAAGGAAATGTATTAAGATAAAATACTACTTTAGTCAATGTTATTAATACCAAGTATTATTATAGTGATACAAATTCAATTTCTAAATTCAACTCATCTTAATCAAAACATAATACTTTGAAAGAAAAATGTGAAATGTACTCTCAGAAGTATTACTCTCATCATCTCACATGTATTGATTGAGTGAATAAAAAAAAAAAAAAACTAAAGTAAATAATCTCATAGAACTAAATAATAATCAAAATAGGGAGTAAATTAAACTGATGTACAACTCCACTTAAAATTGATAATTTTATCTATACACAAGCATTCTTAGAATGCACAGTAGCATATAAATATGAATATGTACACACAACTAGGGAAGTCTTTTTGTGTCTCTTTTCCAGTGCTGTCATACCAAAAAAAAAGAAATAAATTGGTAATTTTGGAAAAAAAAAACTTTTTATTTTTCTTTTGCTTTATCAATCAGAGCATGTGAGAGGATATAAATTACAGTAACTCAGTGATTCAACAGATAGAGCCAAATGCCAGTGCGCACAAGAAATTTGCCCACTTCACACTGTCGTTGCCGAATTTCGCTCCCAAATACTACATACTAAACCAGTGAGTTGTATGGACCTTTCTAATTTAGATAGGAGACACAAAGAACTACTTTCCCTGACTTGCTGAGTGTCTGAGTTGCTGGAAGTTGTAATCTTGTAATTTGTAAAAGTGTTGGAGACTTAGAGGGTACTATTTAAGTTGGAGTGTTGGACAATGGACAATATAATTATGTATATTTTTAAATTTGTATTTTAGTTTTTGTATAAAGTTTTAAGTTGTAACATTTAATTTGTATTTATAACCTGTAATGTTTTGTTACTAAACTATAATTAAGACTAGAGTTCAACTGGTTTAGTTTGAAGTTGTTAATTTTTTTATTTTTTTTTTTCAATTCGAACAAAACCGAAATCCGACTAAAACGAACCAAACAAATAATATTCCATGTGATTTATATTTGAAATTAAACGAATTGGGTATACATTTTACAAACCGAAATTCGAACCGCCCGAACCAGTCCGATGCAGAGGCTACTTTCCCACAAACTTATTTAAATTGGTCATTTATATTAGAGCTGACCTTCAGAATTGATTTTAAACGCTTTGGCGGCTCTGCTTGTTCTTCTTCTTCCATGGAAGACAACAGCTTCTCCTTAGATTTCTTCCTTCGCTTTAACTTCTTATTACCACTGTCAATTTCCTCAACGTTTTCGTTTATGCTAACCGTCTTCTTCGGAGCTCTCTTTTCAGGCACAACAATCATCGTATCTTCTTTATTATCCTCGTTGTCATTTCTCTCCGCCGCCTCGACAACCGCAGGAGAAAGGATTCCGGCGGCGGCCAACGGCGGCGGATTGCCTAGAGTGACGGTTTTGGAAGCCTGATCTTGCAGACTAGAGAAGACGAGGCGGTAGAGGTGGAATGCGTGTTCTGCTACGAAGTCGAAAAGCCGTCGCAGGAATCCCAGGCCGATGCAGATGGGGCAACCTAGGTTCATTGTCTTGGAATTTGGAAAGCAAGCAAAATTGAATTCTAGGTAGGAAACTGCGTGCTTTTATTTACATATATTATTATTATAGTAAAATAATAAGGGTGGAGTAGACGGAAAGCAATAGGCTGTTAAACTGTTGCTTTTTTGTATATATATCCTTTACTTTGTTGTGTGATTTTGGATGAATAGAAAGTGGGATCTAAGTAAAGAAAATGGTATATATAGAAGATAGGAGGTAAAAGAAGATTGTCAAGTTCCAAAGTTAATTTGTACTTTGAATGAGAGGAAGGGATCAACTAGAAGCATGCCAAATAATTAAATTGTTAATTTTTTTTTTTTTTTAAATAAACTTATTAGTTTAGAACTAAAAATGGTAAAAAGTTGACAAACTAGTGTTTAGACTTTAGTTGCTCAAATGCTCAATGTGGAATTAACAATCAATTGGGCGTTTGGTCTAATGGTATGATTTGTGCTTTGGGAGCTAGAGGTCGTGAGCTCAAATCACACAATTAACAATCGAGCAATCTTTCGTCTTGCATGTGGAATCAACAATCGAGCAATCTTTCGTCTTCAAGTGAAAACAAAATAGTACTCATGCATGTGGAATCAACAATCGAGCAATCTTTCGTCTTCAAGTGAAAACAAAATAGTACTCATGCATGTGGAATCAACAATCGAGCAATCTTTCGTCTTCATGCATGTGGAATCAACAATCGAGCAATCTTTCGTCTTCAAGTGAAAACAAACACATGATCATCTCAGAATTTTGACTCTAAAACCATGAGTCATGACAAAACATAAAAGAGAGAGTTTCTGAAATATTTTTCTATATTTTTGCTGGTCAAAGTTACAATATATATCTATCTACTATATATATATATATATATATATATATATATATATCTACATCTACAACTTTAATAAAAGCGAATATTGTTAGACCCTTAACCGGAACAAAAAAAATGCCGGTACGCCACATGCTTAACAAAATTGTACTTTGCGCTTTTCTAATTGTATAATGCCAACTTAAATTCCTAATATAACCTTATTCTTCTAAATTATACCAAACTTTCACTGTTAAACTTAACAATTCTGTCAAAAGAAGTTAAGCGGTGGCAAATTTGAAATTTTCGTAAAATTAAATGGCAATTAACTCAGTTTCCGTAGCCATTCTCCTACACGCCTGAGCATCCTTTCATCGGAAGTAAGAAGAATCACACACCTCCCGTTTAGCGCGATGAAGACTGCCCGCGCCTGAGCCTCCTTTCATCGGAAGCAAGAAGAATCACAGACCTCCGGTTTACCGCGATGAAGACTGCCCGCGCCTGAGCCTCCTTTCACCTAGGTCTTCATCGCATTTTCACTAGAAATCCCAATTTCGAAAACCCTTGCCCGAGCCACAGCTCATGATTCTAGAGCTACTATACCAGGAAACAAGTAGAGGTACTCCGGCATATAATTGCTGTCTGTTGGTTTTCTTGCTTTTTCATTGTGTTTTTCAATCTTTCAATGTTTCAGGTGGGGTTTAAAGTCATTTTTGTTGTTCTTGGTGGTTCTATTAGATAGCATATGATCTAGAAGAAAAGATTGTACAATAAATTAGCCGATGAGGACAATGAGTTTAGGGAAATAGCCTATTGTTCATGAGAATTACAGGCAGAAGAGAAGCTGGGTTTCATGATTTGGCATCTCTGTTTCATGTAAGCATCTCTTACTCTCTTTCAGAAAATAATGAGATTAGGGAAATAGCCTATTGTTGTAGCTATTCATATGAATATAAGATATTCTGTCCCATAAATTATTATAGTATACTGTTTCAATATTTGGTGTCACTGTGTACGACCATAAGAAGCAGGTACCATTTCTTTCTTCTCATTTTGCTCTTTTTTTCCCCTCTCAGAATACTATTTCTTGATTCTCCTCTCTTGATAAAGTTACAATCTTTAGGCTACTTCTTTGCTCCTCCCCGTTTGAGATGTTTTGGTTGCTTTAATGAGCTCATATTATTTGTGTTTCTAATTAAGAACTACTAGGCTAGGTGATGACAGTATTGGGTTTTGCTTCTCACCTCCAATTAAAAATGAAACTAATTTATAGCTCCATTCCCATTGATGCTGCATGTGCATTTCGTATGGAGAACATGTTGTTGAAGATAGTGATGTGATCATATTCTCTGTGAAGCCTCAAATAGGTACACCCAGCATTCTTCTTGTGTCCTTTATCCTTTGTTATATCTCAATACAGTGATACTAATTTATTGTCAGTAACGAAGAAACTACTATTAGCAAATGATGTTGTTAGGAAAGAACAGGACATCTGCAAGTATGCAAAAGCAGTTATCTTCACACCTTAAAGCTCTGTAAGCCCTATGCAAGCTGTGTAGTGCCACTATTGCTTACTTAGTAAATAGACCCAACCTCCTGAAACTACCTTTCTTAATAACAGATGGGTTTGTGCTGGTACTATTTGTAATTTGATTCGAGGTTAATATAATCTAGCACATTTTTTTTTTGCTACGACTAGCATTGGGCTCTTCTTTAATTTTTATTTAGTTATTCCTGTCTGAATTACTTCTTTTTCTTCCTATATATGATACTCCCCTCACAATGAATAGTTTGTAGAGCTGTATATGGTGCTTGCGAGTTGTGACTGTCAATTTAGAATTGATATGGTTGATTTTGAGTATTGATATATTATGGTTTATGGATCTGTAATGCATGATGAATTCATCAATTTATGTGGTCCATTGTTTTTTTTTTTTTTTTTTTTTACATAGCCTTCAAATCAATTTAAACGTCACCAATTTCCAATCAAAGTTTGTTTTGCCATGACAATAAATAAGGCACAAGGACAAACATTTGATTTTGTAGGGATTTACTTGAAACAATCGGTGTTTTCACATGGACAGTTATATGTTGCATTATCAAGAGCAAAGAAAGAAGATTGTGTAAAGATGTTACTTTGCAATACTCATCGCGATACAACTACTACAGACCTAACTGATAACATTGTCTATCAAGAAATTCTAAATGAAGCTTGTGGATAACTTCTTTGATCTAACTAGGTTATTTTTTACACTTTATGTGCGAAATATATTCATTTTTAAAAATAAAACCAGCTTAAGTGAATATAATTTGATTTTAATATATTGTGTCTATACAGATTACTACTCTACGCATTCAAATGCTCGATTTGTCCAACTTATATTGACCTTGATCCGGTATCAATATAAAGAATTTATGATTAGGGTTGTTCTCTCCCAGAGATACAACAACACAACTCTCAGCAGCTATGATTCTCAAGTAACCTTCTTCACCTTTTCCCTTTCTGCTCTAATTATTGATATTTGTTTATCCTTCATTGTTTGCGTTTTCTTATTCTTGATTTGTCAAGTGTTCTACTGTGTCATAGGGTTGTGTTTCCCTATTCTTCATTTTTCTATTTATTCTTGGGTAATGGAATGGTTTGGGTAACAAAATCCTTCATAAATTCACTAGGTGGCCAACATTATATTTTTGGACCAACCAGTTGGAACAGGATTTGGGTTGCACAGTGAATTTGACGGTCTTGATGTAGGCCTCTAATTTTACTTTGTTATTGGGTTGAGGAAGTAAAAATGTGACGAAACGATTACTCTTTTGAGCTTTGTGCCTTTTCTAGGACATGCTTAAGTTCCTGTATTTTGGCTTCCCTAGAGCAAGAATGAAAGACTTCTTGAGTGCCATATGCCCATACATGTACTAAATGTATCAATGTGCTTCTCTAGAAGTGTACCAAAACTGGTAAGAGTTGCATACTCTCTTCTTTCTCTACTTATTTTTCTTGGTTCAATATTGCAACTGGCTCCTATTTGTAAAGTAAAAGGAACTTGATAATGGGTTCTGGAGTCTGAACTTTTTTTTTTTTTTTTTTTAAATTGATGTGGATCTTTCTCTTGTAACCCTTAGCTTGTCCTCAATGCTGTGATTTGTGTATCATGAGATTCAACCATTTCACGTGAGGACATGAATGGAATAAAAAGCAAGAGAATATGCTTTGTTCCTTTTTTAGGAAATGAGTTTGGATCTTTCACTTGTTTTGTTTTCAGTAAAATATGCCATATTGTAATGTGGTGAGTTGATGCTTTGCAGGGAGTTGAGGGAATTGAAGCTTATGGTCTAGACAAGTTGATCCAATTTGCTGCATCTCAGCTTAGTGACCAACTTCCTGAGTCTAGGGAAGCTGCCCGTGCTCTTTTATTGGAGCTGCAAAGTGTCTATGAGAAGATAACAACAACAGTGACTGAAGATCAAGAAGCAATTTCTTGGGAGCAATTTTGCCAATCAAAGCTCTCACCCTTGAACGCTCAAGCTGTCCTTCGAGTGACCAATGTTCCTAGGGAGGGTCTTGTGCAGGGATCCTAACAAATTACAAGCCGTAGCAAGTTTCTTTGGCTTTCACTGTGTTTTGGGTTCATTTTCTTATACCTGTACATACGATGGAAGTTTGAGATGATGAGAGGCGGTTGCAGCAGCATTTATTATTAATCTTGAGAAGTTGGCTTGATAGAAAGCAAAAGACAAAGCCATTTTTTAAGATTATAATCAATTTCTGTTTCATTATTTTAAAAATACATTTCTTTTGTATGTATTATTAGGGGAACAAAGCATCGTGCTATACTTGATGCATTAAAACGCTGTCGAGACTACAATGACGCTGTAATAAAACTTGCAAATCCAGAAACTGCAGAAATTTCTACAATTGATATTATCTCTCCATCAATTGATCCGGTATATATAAAAAAGGTTTTAGACACTAATTCAATATTTTATACTTAACATTAACATTAATTTTTTTACTGATGACAACTTGTAGATTAAACCTATTTGGATAAAATGGAAAATCAGATTTAAGCATCAAATAAAAAACACATGGTACATTGGATGTAGTCATTGTATGTAAAAGGTTTACGCAGAAAGTGACAAACAATTTCATTGCATGCATTGTGGTGAAATGAATGCAGTGGGAACACCACAGTTAGTAACAATTTTTATAGACATTTTATTTATTTTTTTTGTTAGAAGGAGGTCAGTATCAATTTAATCATTACACAAACATAATACAATAATGCTAATCTAAAAACACATAATAGGTGTAAACTGGATGTGGAAATTACTGATGGAAGTGGATGCCTTGTTGCATCTATGTTTGGAAAATGTGCTGAACAACTATTACTCTCAATGAGCAAACAAGTTATGCAATTGGAACAACAGGTATTTCTCCTTTACCACCCACAACCACTCATGTTTTACAATAAACTAACCTATGACTAACTAAATAAACATCTTGTAGGGTCAACCGCTACGATTTCAACATATCAATAACCGCTTACAAGATGAATAATATATAATACAATTGAGGTCTCAATCCTACACACAACAAGGCAAAAACATGGTATCATATACCATAACATCATTGCACGGTTCATTCTCATTCACTACCACAAGTAAACAAGATGCAATAAACAGACCACCAGCAAAAAGGAAACTCAACTTCACTAAAGATGGAGAAGAAGAAGACAATTCCGAGCCTCACCAAACACGCATTAAAAAAATTAATTTACTCTGCTCAAATTACTACTCTTTTCATTATAGATAGTCAGCTTTATTTAGTGGTTTATTTGTTTTTACTTTAATTCTAATTTAGCTATTTCGAATTTCTTTATCTTTTATTACAATATATAATCACCAAGACTATTTCTATATCTTTTATTAATTTCACATTTTTTCTCTCTCATTATTATATTATGTGAATACTTTAACCAATTAAGAAACACTAATTTATAAATACACATTGGGCATTGGTCTAATCGCGCAAAGCGCGTGTCATAACTAGTATATTAATAAGAGACCAAGAGAGTTAGGCCTATAATGGGTAGAAAAAATGGCGGTCAAATTTTTTAATCAAATGAATGGTTTAGATTGATCAGATTTTAATTTTCCCTTAAGATTTCCTAATTTATCCTTAATGAATATGATTATCCGTTATCTTTTCCGTTAATTTCTGTTAGTTCACCGTTAACTTACTCATTGATTTCAATAAAAAAAGGTCTTAGGTTCGAACCCCATCCCAATCAAAATTGGCATAATTAGTACTCTATTTTACTCTTATTAAATTACATAGTAATTTAATAAGAGTAAAATAGAGTACTAATTATGCCAACTTTGATTAGGATGAGGTTCAAACCTAAGACCTTTTTTTTTTTTTTATTGAAATCAATGAGTAAGTTAACGGTGAACTAACGGCAATTCTTAAAATTTTAACGGAATTAGTAACGGTGTGTGGGTATTTTAGGAAATTTTAGTGTAAAATTTAAATCTGATCAATCTTTTAATCAATCTGAGCCATTCATTTGATTAAAATCTGTGACCGCCATTTTTTCTACCAATTATAGGCCCAACTCTCTTGGGCTCTTATTAGTATAGTAGATAGAAATAATGATTTAGTAGCTACAAAAAAAAATAATACATATGCATTTCTTTAATTTAGAATTATGTGCCTACAATGTCTTAATTAGAAAAAAATTATTCATTATCAATAAATTAAATAAGAGAAATAATTTCATTAATCATATTGTCTTTATTTTTCTCCAATATAACAATTCTTTAAATTCAAATTCATCAATTGATTATATTCGTTACATTGTCTCTACAATGTCTTTATTAAAAATAATTATTCATTATCAATAAATTAATTAAAAGAAATAATTTTATTAATTATATTGTCTTTATATTTCTCAAATTTAAAAACTCTTTACATTCAAATTCTTCAATTGATTATATTCACTACATTGTCTATTATCTTTTTTTGTGCACTATTTTTTTAATTAAATATCAAAGTTATAATACAAAATAATGCTATATATTTATTTACCAAGTATTTTATTAATACCATGAAAAAATTAAAAAATTATAATTAATAAAGTCAATCATATTAACTATTTGAGGGATTTGCTTATAAAGAGAGTATTCAAATCACACAACAAATTGAAGTGAGAACTACCTCACAATGTCATTTTTTGAAATCAACAGTTAGCGGTTAGCGTTAGCGGATTTGACCAGCGAATTATATCAACGATTGGTAAAAAGATATTTGAAAAAATTAGCTGTTTAGATTAACATGTAAAATGACCTAAAGGTATAATAATAATAATAATAATAATAATAATAATAATAATAATAATAATAATAATAATAATAATAATAATAATTGATATATATATATATATATATATATATATATATATATATATATATATATATATATATATATATATATATATGCACTCAGGTGCGAATAAGTGCTCAGGAGGAAAATGCGAACGAATCAGCGCGCGACACGTGTCCAGATCTAATAACTTAAAAAAAAACACGGTGGCATTTTCGTAAATAATTGAACATCGAAGTGCAAGTAAAATCACTTACAAGTGCACCTACTTTCACCTATAAGTGCATGTAATTTTGCCTTGTTAGCATTCACTTTCCGCAAACATTCATGCACCTGGTGTGCTTATAACTATATGTGCAACTATTTATAACTATAGGTGCAACTACTTATAACTATAGGTGCACCTACTTTCATCTATAAGTGCATGTAATTTTGCCTTGTTAGCATTCACTTTCCGCAAACATTCATGCACCTAGGTGTGCTTATAAGTATATGTGCAATTATTTATAACTATAGGTGCAACTACTTATAACTATAGGTGCACCTACTTTCACCTATAAGTGCATGTAATTTTGCCTTGTTAACATTCATTGATCTGAGTTCAGCGGGTAGTAATACCCCTGAAAACCACTCGCAAACATTCATACACCTAGGTGCAACTACTTATAACTATGTGTGCGACTACTTAGAACTATAGGTGCAACTACTTAGAACTATAGGTGCAACTAAGTATTGATGCTCAGTGTAAATTTTTACTTGCACCTATAATACATTTTACATGCACTTGTAATACATTTTACTTGCACTTCGATGTTCAATTATTTACGAAAATGCCACCGTATTTTTTTAAAAAATCAGTGTTTCTCATCCATTAGATCTGGACACGTGGACGAACAGAATCCATTCCTATTTCGCGCCTGGGCGAAGCATTCGCACCTGAGTGCGATTCTATATATATATATATATATATATATATAGGTGCAACTAAGTATTGATGCTCAGTGTAAATTTTTACTTGCACCTATAATACATTTTACATGCACTTGTAATACATTTTACTTGCACTTCGATGTTCAATTATTTACGAAAATGCCACCGCGTTTTTTTTAAAAATCAGTGTTTCTCATCCATTAGATCTGGACACGTGGACGAACATAATTCATTCTTATTTCGCGCCTGGGCGAAGCATTCGCACCTGAGTGCGATTCTACACATATATATATATGTAGAATCGCACTCAGGTGCGAATGCTTCGCCCAGGCGCGAAATAAGAATGAATTATGTTCGTCCACGTGTCCAGATCTAATGGATGAGAAACACTGATTTTTTAAAAAAACGCGGTGGCATTTTTGTAAATAATTGAACATCGAAGTGCAAGTAAAATGTATTACAAGTGCATGTAAAATGTATTATAGGTGCAAGTACAAATTTACACTGAGCATCATTACTTAGTTGCACCAATAGTTCTAAGTAGTTGCACCTATAGTTCTAAGTAGTTGTACACATAGTTATAAGTAGTTGCACTTAGGTGTATGAATGTTTGCGAGTGGTTTTCAGGGGTATTACTACCCGCTGAACTCAGATTAATGAATGTTAACAAGGTAAAATTACATGCACTTATAGGTGAAAGTAGGTGCACCTATAGTTATAAGTAGTTGCACCTATAGTTATAAGCACACCCAGGTGCATGAATGTTTGCGGAAAGTGAATGCTAACAAGGCAAAATTACATGCACTTATAGGTGAAAGTAGGTGCACTTATAGTTATAAGTAGTTGCACCTATAGTTATAAATAGTCGCACATATAGTTATAAGCACACCCAGATGGATAAATGTTTGCGGAAAGTGAATGCTAACAATGCAAAATTACATGCACTTATAGGTGAAAGTAGGTGCACTTGTAAGTGATTTTACTTGCACTTCGATGATCAATTATTTACGAAAATGCCACCGTGTTTTTTTTAAGTTATTAGATCTGGACACGTGTCGCGCGTTGATTCGTTCGCATTTCCCTCCTGAGCACTTATTCGCACCTGAGTGCATCTATATATATATATATATATATATATATATATATATATATATATATATATATATATATATATATATATATATATATATATATATATATATAAAATTAAGCCAATCATATTAACTACTTAGGGGATTTATTGACAAAAAAGTATTCAAATCACACAACAAATTGAAGTGGGAAACTACCTCGCATGGTCCTTGTTTGACAATCAGTAGTTAGCTCTTCAATATTAGTATATATTTAATATTTTATACCCTAATTTTTATTTGCTCTCCCTTATGTCCCGTATTTGGTTTCAACCATACCTGTACAATTATTTTATTGACAATTATAATCAATCTTGATTATATTATCTTGCATTTGTAAACTTAAAGTTACCTATTTAAATATGCAAATTCAACATTCAATTATCTATGCATGAACAATTCAAATATAGTCTTGCCTTGATATACTTTAAAGTACTTATTAAAAAAAATATTGGGCATTATTCCAATCGCGCAATGCGCGTAAAAACTAGTAGACAATAATAAAAATCAAATCCCTAAACAAATTGCTTAAACTTAGGCTAATCTAATCCATTAAACATGGGCTCTAACATACGAAGAGTTAGAGTAGTCATTACAACAAGAATCTAAAAACATAATAAGTCTTAATCAAAGTTATATCCTTCATTATGTTCATATTTTTAATGCTAATCATTTTGTATATTATGCTTTTAGAGTTGTACTAAATAATTTTTTGGACAAAAATACCCCTACCGTTATAATTTCCGTTATCTTTTCCGTTATTGTTGGGCACATGCATCCACCATATATTTTCTTATATATTCTTTAATGATAATAATATTTGTAGACATTATATATTGAATTATTATAATAAAAAAAAATTGATTTCATATAGATTTTAATTAGTAGGAATTTGTTAGTTATTTTAAAAAATATAAATATTGGGCATATGTTTTTGCGCACCGCACATAGAAAAAACTAGTAAACATAATAATTATAAAAAATATTAGAGAGATAATCGATCAAGGGATATACAGATGGACAACAAAATAAGGAAAGAAGAATATACTGACAACAAGATGGGTGGACTATTGACATAAGATTCATTATTAGTATACTGAATGTTCATTTTTAGTACATTGAATGTTCATTTTATGAAGGTTCATTTTTAGCTATACTTCCAAAAAGATGAACTTTCAATACATTAAAAATAAACATTCAGTATACTAAAAGTGAACATTTATGTGTGATCCACATTGCAGTGTAGACTATGGTCCATAGTATAATTTGCCAACATTACAGTTCCCATTAAGTAAATATTGCATTCAAAATCAATTGGGTGTTTGGTTTAGTGTATGATTCTTGCTTTGGGTGCAAAAAATTGTGAGTTTGATTCTCACAACACCCCTTATCTTTTTCACCATACAGCAAATCACACTCATGCATATACTCAATCAGCACTCTTTCATCTCAATATTTAACAAACTTGTGTTTAGACTTTAGAAATTACTCAAATACTCAATGTTAAAATAGTAATTAATTGGGTGTTTGGTCTAGTGGTATGATTCTTGCTTTGGGTGTAAAAAGTTGTGAGTTCAACTCTCACAACACTTCTCCTTTTTTTTTTTTACCTCATAGCAAGCCACACTGATCATGTGTATACTCAGCCAGCAGTCTTACACTAGTTTGTTAAATATGGAGCCGACAATCAATTGGGTGTTTGGTTTTAGTGGTATGATTCTCGCTTTGTGTGTGAGAGGTTGTGAGCTTGATTCTCGCAACACCCCTCACCCTTTGCACACACCCACATTGTGATCCTACATTCTTAAGTTAAAAAAGATGAAGTTGACTATTTGACAATGAATATAGGGGAAGCTATGCCAAAGTTTTCGAAAATTTTTGAGAAATTTCGTAAAAAAAAAAAAAGGAAAAGTGGGGTGAATTGTGTAGTTGATCTTTGATAATGTTGTGTGGTACAATGCATTGTTTGTTAGATATACACACAATTCGAACACATGTGATAACCTAACCTCATAGCGGAAGCATAATGATCTAGCAAAACTCCAGTCATAGTTGATACTTTGTTGCATTGCATTGTCGCTTCAAGAACTCCAATAGATTAAAGTTTTGTTGTCTACCATTATAATCTCCTGTATGAACTAGATGGTGTAGTTGTAAAGCTGCCACAGGAGCAATGGGAGGACCATGCTTAAATAGCCTACATGCCATCATTATAGGCTAAGTAACGGAAACCGTTACTTCCGTTTCAAACCACAACATAATGGCCATAAATGGCCTATTAAACTTGCACCACTTAATAGTGTAATTATAATGAAAATGTTACATTCTCCCACTTGGTGCAAGTATTAACTCAAAGAAACAAAAAACATGAACCATAGAGATAGTTTCTCTTAATCAGAGTAGTGTCTACTTATGATTACAATGTAATTTCTTCTTGTACCTTATGTGGTATAAAACTTAATGAATAAACCTTATGTTCATTCTTGATTATAATTAGTTATCAAAAACTAATTATTGCCGCAATGGCTAAATTTGGCCTAATAAACTTGCACAACTTTATTTGTACAATATTAATGGAAAATGTTACAATTTTCCACTTGGTGCAAGTATTGGCACAACCCTTGTTGAAGATCAAAAAAAACATGAATCATAATGGTATGTCCTCTAAATGAAAGGGTGAGTAATACCATCTATGCATCACATGCATTTTGATTCCCAACTCAGGTTCTTTATGAATAAACCCTACGTTTATTCTTGGTCCAACGTTAGGGATGTTTCTCAAATAAATATGCGCATAACCATAGGAGAAACCATCCAAATTATTACATAGAAGTGACAACATAAATGTATGTACAATATAGTCACATAATAAGTTCCATGTACCATGTACGATCCCTAAAATTCTTATAAGCATGCCTTAAGTAGGGATCCGAAACTATTAGCAAAATGCTAATACATTACATGACTAACTCATTATCTTTAATATTATCACTGACAACTAAGTTTTCAGAGTCGACACGTCTGTCACTCCTATTCTCAGTAATCTTAGCCAAAGATAATAATTGAGTAGTCCATATTCCAACGACTTAGATAATAAATTCATGAGTCTAAGTCCACAAACGGAACTTTAAACATACACCTTATAAATGATCTCCAAAAAGGAAGGAAGCCCAACTTTCATGTCATAGAGCAATAACGAAGACTTATTAATGTAACTTTATGAAACAACAAAATATTGTATCAACATAATCAAAAGTCCTCTAGATTCATCTATGTGAACTAACATCATGAGTCTTTGCATGCTTTATGTCTCTCAACACTGAATTTTGAGCATTTTCAATCTTAATGACCCATGATCAATTTGATGAGACGAAAGACTTCAATAAATGCTAAAGAATCTAACTCGTGATAATTCACCATAAACTTAATGTCATTGTTATAATAAAACTATTTATGTTGTTACAACATTTTCAGAAATATGTTGCACAACTTGTAGTTCAACAAATTGAACTATTGATTTTTTAATAACAAGGCAAGGTGTCTTATCCTTGAAGTAGAGCAATCTTGAAGTGAGACATCTATAATGATTTTTCCAACTGATCACTCCCACTGATCAAATGGGGCATCTTATTGATCTTTTAAAATGATCACTCCCACTGATCAAACCATTACTCCCACTAAATAAGTTATTCTTGAGCATAAATGATATACACACTAATGATCCTCAAGTCCAACTAATTTTAACAAGGATTATAATTCCCCAACATAGTTGGACATGTTAAATATGTACATGTAACAGACACAATTTCCAACTACTTAAACAAATTAAATTGCTTTAGTTGAAATTTGGCTAGATATGTACAATTCCAATATAAAGATCCAAAAGGTATATCACATCTAAATTCAAAATCTCTACTGTGGTTGGGCTGAAAAACCAAGTAAGCCACATACAGTAACAATTTCAAGTTACTAAAGTTTTGGAGGTTAACAAAATACATGTGTTGCCAATGCAACCCATGTCACACAATATAGAATTATAACTGGCCTTAAAGTTATAATAAATTCTAAAATTGGTATAATAAAATTTTATCTTGATCATCAATTTAAACAGAAGAATTCAATGACATAAAACTTGCCTGTAGGCTAAAGATTTATTCAATTAGACTCAACTGAGACTTTATGATAATCAAATAGAAGAATCTAGTGACACAAAACTTGCCTGTGGGCTAAAGTTTTGTTTAATTAGACTCAACTAAAACTTTATGATAAGATTATTATCAAAGAGGATAGAAGAATCTAGTGACATAAAACTTGCCTGTGGGCTAAGGTTTTATTCAATTAGATCCATCTACAACTTTATGATAAAACTATCAAACCATGTTCCTTTTCTTAATCACTGTGGGTAAATTAAGAAATATGATTTGATATTTTATTCTGACTATTTACATTAATATAATAAAATTCTTGTGGGTAGATTTTATTAAATTTTTTGTAATTAGTCACAAAGTGATCAAAAACTTAATAATTTCAGTTATGAAATTGTATTGATCACTTGATATATGTACACAAAAGAATATTAATGTACCAAGCTATTAATCCAAATTTCATTCATGCATAATAAATACACATAAAAGAAACTAGACTAATACCACAAATGTACACATAAAAATACTTTTGAATATGTACATATATTATAACTTTATGATAGAAGACGCCAATTTATTTATATTATAACTATATGTTAAATAAATTGACCTTCCTATCTGCAATGATAAAACTCACCAAAACTATATTCCGATGTATAATTGCCTGTGAGCTAAATTATGATCATAGTTTGATGTCTTTACCCCAATTAATTATATAAACATAACAAAATTGCCTGTGGGCTAAATTTTATTATATCATATAATTAATCACAATCAATACGTCTATGACTGTATATGATCTCACAAAATTTCAATTAATCAAAGATACTGTGGCTACTACTTAATTAATCAAAATTATAAGATCACTAGACGATTTCCTTAATATCTTAGGCATCAACTTTAAAGCCTAAAAACAATTATGCCGCAATATGATAAACAATTCCAAGTGTACTCCCAGGAAAGTTGGTTGGGACTAAGCCTCATTAAAAATAACCAACTCCTTAGTCAGAGTAATTTTTCAAGGGAACTAGTAGCACATTGGCCCCTTCCCGAGAAACTTTTCACCGGTTCATGTTTTCTCACACTAAAGGCATAATTGACGAGTACTCTTTTCCAAATCTTTAATAGTTCACATATGAAAAGATTTGATCTTAGGTGAACATTTTAGACGGTTTAAAGGTGCTTAAACATAATGCACTACCGTATATAATTCCACACACAAAGTTCACCCTAACAAGGAATTATTATAATTCCTAACTTATGCAATTCCAAAGGCATAATTAAATTCACATAACTAGAAAATATAATGTTATGCTAGTGAACAGTTATGTATGAAATTCAATTAATAAGCTCATATCCAAATAAATTGTACACCATCATAACAATTTAAAATGAGCTATAATATTATTATTCAAATAACAACATAAATCCAAAACTTGAAGATTATAAAATTTGAATTGAATAATAATTTAAAATAGCCATATACTTTTCAATTATTGAAAAGCGTTAACTTGTAGACCCAATACAAAATTGATTCAATGCATATAGTAAACTTTATGAGAAATAGCTTAAAATTGTAAATTCTAACCATATCAAGACCATATGATATGTTGATATTTACAAATCAAATTCTCACAAAACTAAATTGCATAATTTAAACCATAATATTATGCAATTAATTTAATTATATGCATAAAACAAACTCAAAATGTGAATATAAAATCAAATATTCATACTCAATCAAAGTGGGCATCACAATCCAAAACAATAATGATAAAAATGTTACGACATATTGATTCCTCAGTTCAAAAATGATAATCGTTATTACTGTAATAACAATTACGTGACAATCATAATTGAACAATCAATTTCCTCAATCGTAACCTCTGACATTTAATAGCAATAACTATAACATTATCATCATTAACACATATGGTTTGGATCAATAATGAAATGGTTTCAAAATTATGATTTCAAATCATACTATCAAAATCCAAAACAAATGATGATAGTAACGGCACAAAACATTGATCAATCGGTTCAAAAACCAATAATCGTTATTAGTATAATAATTATAATAATTATTACATAACAGTAATAACAGAATAATCAATTTTCTTAATTGTAATCGAACAACATTTAATTATAATAATAATAATCATCATTATTATTAAATGTTACATAATATCATCATTATTACCATAAAAGTTTTGGACAAGCAAATTCAAAAGAATTTCAAAATATGATTCTTAACATCATAATTTAAATTATTATGACAATAATAAAATAATATTCAATTGTCATAACCATATGCTTTTCCAAAAATATGATTCAAAATCATACTCTATAAAAAAATGTCAAATTATGGCAAAATTGCAAGAAATTCATAACTACAATAACTAGCCATAATCATCACATGACATATATTATAACAATTAGGAGACTTAAAAATGGAAAAACAATCACCAAAACCGCAAGCCTTTAGAAAAGTTTCTTTCGGATAATTTTTACAACTTAATAAAATTAAAATCCAAAAATTATTAGTTGAAAAAATATAATAACCAACATTTTCAACTGTAATGAGTCCAGCTAAAGGCATAAACAAAAGCGGTTTAAAGACAAAATATTATTACCATTATAATAATCAATTAGAAGAAATGATATTAAAAAGCATATAACATCATTTGAAAACTTAATCAAATGCTGCTACCAAAGATGACATGTCATGTCGATTCTTAATCTTAAGATATAATACATACCACCATAACAGCAATGAATATACCAATTTTATTGCTAGCAAATTAAATAATAATGGTAATAAATTAATAAAAAGAAATTTGACTTATCATAGGAAGGAGGATTAAATTACCAAATTCCATTTTTCCTTTAATAACGGAATAATCAAGCATAATTGAAAGTCAATTTCTTAATTTGAAGGCTAAATAAACGCTCTGACTGGAAAACATGCGTAGAAAAATTAGGTATTAATTTAATTTAGAAGAGTACATACCTCTTCGTTTTACATTTGCTAAAAACAGTGACCATCCAAACGCCAACAATCAACCATTGAGATGCAGCGCCAGGCCGGAAGATTGTAGCGGTCATCCATCTTCTAATTTTCATAAAAGAAGCCGCTTTCTGCAAATTCTTTACATCTCCTGCCTCTACTTGCGACCCATTGTCTCCTCTTAGCGGGATGAGGAAACGCAGTAGCAACCACGAATGCATGTGATGTGTTCGGAAAATTGCACGGGTAACGGCGGGCTGATAAACCCAAGCAGAATCCTATTGGATCCTGCAATCCAACAAAAATTGGCGCAGTAAACCAACACCCAACAGTGTTGTATATGTACGAACGAAATCCAAAGCAAACAGGCCAGGGATCGTCGCCACTGCACCCTCCATCTAGCCGAACCAAGTGGTTCACATTCATACGCGCCAGACAAAATTTGGTAAGAGAGAAAGAGGCGACTGCCATGGGGAGAGAGAGGTTGCTGGAAGGGAAGCCGATCGGAGCCAGCACCACCGCTCGCCACCGTCACCCGAGACCCAGCATCCCATTCCTCTGCCTTCTTTCTCATCAAAACCACCATCGACGGCATCGCCTTTACGAAAACGGAAGCAGCGAGGTCGCCGGCGTTGCCTGAAGGAGAAGGGGAAGCAGCGACGTCGCTGGGAACCAGCTTCGCCACCGCCGCCTGTCCTCTACGCCGGAAAACCCAACGCCGCCGACAAGCCTTATGGCAATGATGTAATTATCTCCGTCGTTGTTATCCCTACGACGCCCAACAACCGTCACTGGAGAAAACGGTGAACCGGCGATTATCCGAAACTCATGCGCAGTCACCGGTGAGTGGCCAGAACGGAGAAACAAAGTGAAGAAGATAAACTCTCCAGTGATTCCGTGAAAACTCATCCAGCAGGTTCCATTTTTATTTTATTTCAAAAATAATCATTAACCAAAATAATTTTGGAAATATATAAATATATATAAAGAACAACACAGTATATATATATATATATATATATATATATATATATATATATATATATATGTATATATACTTCCATAGCAACAGAGATACTGCGAACATAAACATATATAATGCATAATATATAATTCAAAATATATATCTTTTGAAAATTTATCAACTAGGCAGAGATTAAACATGCTCTGATACCAAATGTCAGATATACACACAATTCGAACACATGTGATAACCTAACCTCATAGCGGAAGCATAATGATCTAGCAAAACTCCAGTCATAGTTGATACTTTGTTGCATTGCATTGTTGCTTCAAGAACTCCAATAGATTAAATTTTTGTTGTCTACCATTATAATCTCCTGTATGAACTAGATGGTGTAGTTGTAAAGCTGCCGCAGGAGCAATGGGAGGACCATGCTTAAATAGCCTACATGCCATCATTATAGGCTAAGTAACGGAAACCGTTACTTCCGTTTCAAACCACAACATAATGGCCATAAATGGCCTATTAAACTTGCGCCACTTAATAGTGTAATTATAATGAAAATGTTACATTGTTTTCTTTGTATATAATTATAGGGAATGTGTATTACCTTCTTGAGTAATTGTAGGGTATTACCTTCTTGAGTAATTGTAGGAAGCATGGTAAGACGCAAGGAGTTGGCTAAGAAGGCTAGACATGGCATTACCGGTTCAAGCCGAATACAGGAGCAAGAAGAGAGTTCGAAAGTCAAACCACTCCAACAATTAGAAGGAGAAGAGAAACATTTAGGTCCTGGTTACCAAACAATTTGAGACATTTGTGCCTGGACACATTTAAAGTTGCTTGCATTTTATTTTCGTACTTTTACTTTCTTGCAATTTACTTTTCTTGCATTTTAAATTTTCCCTAATCATCATGAGAGAATGGCTAGTTAGAGAAATCTAGTTTCTTCCAATGTCTTTTGTTTTAAGTAGTTTCATTTTAATGTTTTTTTTATTATTATTCAAGTAGGAGTAATCCCGTTACTCCATTGCACTTCCTTATTTTGTCTCGCACATATGCCACTAACAATGTTTTGAAGCTAGTAGGGCAAAGAGAATTGGATGTTACATGGCTTGCAAAAGGGAATTGTGCTACACATGGTTTATTTTCTCTATCCCTTACTTTTTAAAAATGCCTCAGTTTTTATTCCTAAAGTGTGGAAAAGCAGTTGGCACACATTCACTAGCGCACATATCTCATTCACATAGATCTTTTGTTGTCACTCCCCAAGTCCCAGAAACACTTCTAAAGTGTGGAAACACGCCTAAAGTGTGGAAAGGGACCCTTCTTTTGCTTTTGACCCGTGCTCCTTTTTCCACCTAGTCTTCAAAGTAACATCGATGACGATGTTTATTTTAAAGTGTGGAAAGGACGCACTTTGTGCTTTAATAGCTTTTGTTGCTCAATTGGTCTAATGGTGCTTGATTGATGAGTGTGTTTGATGATGGAGAGTGCGTTATTGTTCATATCATGTTGAAAGTGTGCTAGTCATGTACCTAAAATGTTTAATTCTTGAAATATCTATTGGAAGTTACCTCTTTACACCATGTGAGAAATGCATAGAGCCAAATAGGGTTATGTCTTTTGTATACTTGCATGTTATTCACCTCTTATTTTGTTTGGACCTTAGTCAAGGATCTCTCGAAGTGGAAGTGTTTACCCCTCAACTTAAGAAATATAATTGAAAGCAAGGCCGGAAATGAACTAATATTGGTAAGGTATGAGGCAAAATGTGAGCCTTTGGTGAGAATTCAGAGTAAATCCCCAAATCCCTAGAAAAAGGCATGAGGGGGGTTGAAGTGAAATGAAGAAAGGGTAAAAGGCAAAGACCAAAAACATTGTCCACTCCTTGAGATAAGAAACGAGGTGAGCTGTCTCGCTAGGATTTGGGGCAAATCCATTGCACTGTCTTCGAAAAAGCGTAGAGCTCTACATGAAGTCGGTTGTCCCAAGGGCGATATCCTAGGAGATGAGAAGATAGAGTGGAGGTGAGCCACCCCGCTAGAAATTGGGCACCCATAGCACTGACCTTCGAAAAAGCATGGAGCTCTATGTGAAGTCGGGTCGCCCGATAACGATTCTAGGGGATGAAAAGAAAAGAGTGCACGCCTAAGCCGATTGGCGGAGAACGGTCCATACGAAACCTTCACTTACTTTATGCACATGGCCTTGGCGTATAAGGGTGGATGTTTGGTTGGAGTGTGCACATCGTTCCCACTAGTTGGATCGGCTTAAGGCCCTCAGAAAATAGTGCATGCATGATAGATGGTGTGGAGAGTGTGTTCCCTTTTATGCTTAACTTTATCCTTTTGCTAGGGGTTTTTTACTTCCTCCATATATGCCTTGAGTTGTATAATAGGGCACATGGTATCACACTTGCTTCATGATATGGGGGATTTCACCTTCTCTGTTGTTTTGCACGTTCCTCTTGATTCACCATTTGATTAATTGAGTTTGCATAAAGAGTATCTTTGTAACTTATCATTCTTGAATTGAAATGATAGCTTGCTTAAGGACACACAAGAATAAAGTGTGGAAACTGTGATAAGTGACAAAGATGTTACCTTTTGTGGGGCATTTGGGAGACATATTGTGCTATAATTGGAATCCTTCAAGCCTATTACATGCTTAGAATGACTTACTTTGATAAAAGATATGAGCAAGGACTAATTGTGATTGCATTTGTGGAAAAGAGCAAAACATTGTCATTTTCAGGGCATTCCGGGGACAGTTTGGTAATTTGAGCATATCTTGAGCTAGTAGTGTCCAAATGATGTAATCCAAGTGGTTAATTCGGAGTCGTTCCCATCCACGCATCATCCCACATGCGTGGGACGATTAGTTGATTGGGAACAGAAAAACCCACGAAATTTCCCACGAAATTGGGAAATAGTGGATGGTGCAGTGGGAGGAAATTTTAGAATATAAGCAAGGGCTTGTGGTGGGATTGTCCATCTATCATCTATCACCAACAATGTTGAAAAAATCGCTAGGCACCCTCTAGGCGCCTGGGGACCGCCTAGAATGCCTAGGGCACATAGGAGGCCGACCGCCTAGCGCCTAGGCGCGATTTTTGCAACACTGATCACCAATCTTCCATTTCATTTTCCCAATTAGAGTTTTGTTGATTAGATTAGATTTTTTCTCTCTCTAGATTCTAGGTCATCTCTAGCCAATCTCTCATTGTTGAAGACTCTTGGAGAAGAAGATTGACAACCTTCAATTCAAGAAGCAATTGTAGAAGTAATCAACTATTGCAATTGGCTGACAAAGAGCTCAAATTGGAATGCCCATGCAGAATAGTTCTTGCCATTAAATCGAACAAAAAAAAATGTTCAGATCATTCCAAAGACACGATTCAATCATAAACAAGAACAAAGAGAACATGTCCAAAAAAACATAATAGTAGGATACGAGAGATACAAGATCAAAAACACTAAAATCTTGGAACAAGACAAGGAACCAGACACATGATGATCTCAGAATTTTGGCTCTAATACCATGACAAAACATGACAGAAAGAGAGAGTTTTTGAAATATTTTTCTATATTTTTGCTGGTCAAAATTATAATATATATATAGACAATGATAAAAATCAAATCCTTAAACAAATTGCTTAAACTTAGGCTAATCTAATCCCTTAAACATGGGCTCTAGCATACGAAGAGTTAGAGTAGTGATTACAGCAAGAATAAACACAATAATTATGGAAAATCTTTGAGACATAATCAAGGGATATACAGATGTATAACAAAATAAGGAAAGAAGAATATATTGATACTAGATGGGTGGATCATTGACATAAGATTCATTATTAGTATACTGAACGTTCATTTTTTGTACATTGAATGTTCATGTGAAGGGACATTTTTAGCTACACTTCCAAAAAAGATGAACTTTCAATACATTAAAAATGAACATTCAGTATACTAAAAGTGAACATTTATTTATGATCCACATTGCAGTGTAGACCATAGTCCATAGTATAATTTGCCAACATTACAGTTCCCATTAAGTAAATATTGCATTCTAAGTTAATTGGGTGTTTGGTTTAGTGGTATGATTTTTGCTTGGGTGCTAGAGGTCATGAGTTCGATTCTCACAACACCCCTTATTCTTTTTAACCATACAACAAATCACATATACTCTCACTCTTTCATCTCAATATTTAACAAACTAGTGTTTAGACTTTAGTTGCACAAATGCTCAATGTGGAACCAACAATCAATTGGGTGTTAGGTCTAGTGGTATGATTCTCGCTTTGGGTGCGAGAGGTTGTGAGTTTAATTTTCATAACACCCCTCATTTTTTTTACTTCGCAACAAGCGACACTCTTATATATACTCAGCCAGCCGTCTTTCGCTCTTTCATCTCAATATTTAACAAACTAGTGTTTAGACTTTAGTTGCACAAATGCTCAATGTGGAACCAACAATCAATTGGGTGTTAGGTCTAGTGGTATGGTTCTCGCTTTGGGTGCGAGAGGTTGTGAGTTTGATTCTCGCAACACCCCTCACTTTTTTTACCTCATAGCAAGCCACGCTCATGCATATACTCTGTCAACAGTCTTTCACTCTTTCACGTCAATATTTAACAAACTAGTGTTTAGACTTTAGTTGCATAAATTCTCGAAGTGGAATTAATAATTAATTGGGTGTTTGGTTTAGTGGTATGATTTTTGCTTTAGGTGCAAAAGGTCGTAAGTTCGATTCTCATAACACTTTTCATTCTTTTTAACCATACAACAAAACACACTCATGCATATACTCTCACTCTTTCATCTCAATATTTAACAAACTTGTGTTTAGACTTAAGGGATTACTCAAATGCTCAATGTGAAAACAATAATCAATTGGGTGTTTGGTCTAGTGGTATGATTCTCGCTTCGGGTGCGAGAGGTCGTGAGTTCAATTCTCGCAACACCCCTTAATCTTTTTACTTCGCAACAAGCGACACTCTTATATATACTCAGCCAGCCGTCTTTCGCTCTTTCATCTCAATATTTAACAAACTAGTGTTTAGACTTTAGTTGCACAAATGCTCAATGTGGAACCAACAATCAATTGAGTGTTAGGTCTAGTGGTATGATTCTCGCTTTGGGTGCGAGAGGTTGTGAGTTTGATTCTCGCAACACCCCTCACTTTTTTTACCTCATAGAGCGCCACGCTCATGCATATACTCTGTCAGCAGTATTTCACGTCAATATTTAACAAACTAGTGTTTAGACTTTAGTTACATAAATTCTCGATGTGGAATTAATAATTAATTGGGTGTTTAGTTTAGTGGTATGATTCTTGCTTTGGGTGCAAGAGGTCATTAGTTCGATTTTTGCAACACCCTTCATTCTTTTTAACCATACAACAAATTACACTCATGCATATACTCTCACTCTTTCACCTCAATATTTAACAAACTAGTGTTTAGACTTTAGTTCCATAAATTCTCGATGTGGAATTAATAATTAATTGGGTGTTTGGTTTAGTGGTATGATTCTTGCTTTGGGTGCAAGAGGTCATGAGTTTGATTCTCATAACACTTTTCATTCTTTTTAACCATACAACAAATCACTCTCATGCATATACTCTCACTCATTCATCTCAATATTTAACAAACTTGTGTTTAGACTTTAGGGATTACTCAAACGCTCAATGTGAAAACAACAATCAATTGGGTGTTTGGTCTAGTGATATGATTCTTGCTTCTGGTGTGAGAGATCGTGAGTTCAATTCTTGCAACGCCACTTAATTATTTTACTTCGCAACAAGCGACACTCTTATATATACTCACCCAGCCGTCTTTCGCTCTTTCATCTCAATATTTAACAAACTAGTGTTTAGACTTTAGTTGCACAAATGCTCAATGTGGAACCAACAATCAATTGGGTGTTAGGTCTAGTGGTATGATTCTCGCTTTGGGTGCGAGAGGTTAGAGTTTGATTCTCGCAACACCCCTCACTTTTTTTACCTCATAGCAAGCCACGCTCATGCATATACTCTGTCAGCAGTCTTTCACTCTTTCACGTCAATATTTAACAAACTAGTGTTTAGACTTTAGTTGCATAAATTCTCTATGTGGAATTAATAATTAATTGGGTGTTTGGTCTAGTGGTATGATTCTTGCTTTGGGTGCAAGAGCTCGTTAGTTCGATTTTCGCAACACCCTTCATTCTTTTTAACCATACAACAAATCACACTCATGCATATACCCTCACTCTTTCATCTCAATATTTAACAAACTTGTGTTTAGACATTAGGGATTACTCAAATGCTCAATGTGAAAATAACAATCAATTGGGTGTTTGGTCTGATGGTATGATTTTCGCTTTGGGTGTGAGAGGTCGTGAGTTCAATTCTCATAGCACCCCTCAATTTTTTTACTTCGCAACAAGCGACACACTTATATATACTCAGCCAGCTGTCTTTCGCTCTTTCATCTCAATATTTAACAAACTAGTGTTTAGACTTTAGTTGCATAAATTCTCTATGTGGAATTAATAATTAATTGGGTGTTTGGTCTAGTGGTATGATTCTTGCTTTGGGTGCAAGAGGTCGTTAGTTCGCTTTTTGCAACACCCTTCATTCTTTTTAACCATACAATAAATCACACTCATGCATATACCCTCACTCTTTCATCTCAATATTTAAAAAACTTGTGTTTAGACATTAGAGATTACTCAAATGCTCAATGTGAAAACAAAAATCAATTGGGTGTTTGGTCTAATGGTATGATTCTTGCTTTGAGTGTGAAAGGTCATGAGTTCAATTCTCACAACACCCTTTAATTTTTTTACTTCGCAACAAGCGACACTCTTATATATACTCAGCCAGTCGTCTTTCGCTCTTTCATCTCAAAATTTAATAAACTAGTGTTTAGACTTTCGTTGCACAAATGCTCAATGTGGAACCAACAAATAATTTGATGTTAGGTATAGTGGTATGATTCACGCAACACCCCGCACTTTTTTTACCTCATAGCAAGCCACGCTCATGCATATACTCTGTCAGCAGTCTTTCACTCTTTCACGTCAATATTTAACAAACTAGTGTTTAGACTTTAGTTGCATAAATTCTCGATGTGGAATTAATAATTAATTGGGTGTTTGGTCTATTAGTATGATTCTTGCTTTGGGTGCAAGAGGTCTTTAGTTCGATTTTCGCAACACCCTTCATTCTTTTTAACCATACAACAAATCACACTCATGCATATACTCTCACTCTTTCATCTCAATATTTAACAAACTTGTGTTTAGACTTTAGGGATTACTTAAATATCAATTGAGTGTTTGTTTAGTGGTATGATTTTCGCTTCGGGTGCGAGAGGTTGTGAGTTCAATTCTTACAACACCTCTCAATTTTTTTACTTCGCAACAAGCGACACTCTTATATATACTCAGCCAGCCGTCTTTCGCTCTTTCATCTCAATATTTAACAAACTAGTGTTTAGACTTTAGTTACACAAATGCTCAATGTGGAACCAACAATCAATTGGATGTTTGGTCTAGTGGTATGATTCTCGCTTTGGGTGCGAGAGGTTGTGAGTTTGATTCTCGTAACACCCCTCTCTTTTTTTACCTCATAGCAAGCCACGCTCATGCATATACTCTGTCAGCAGTCTTTCACTCTTTCACGTCAATATTTAACAAACTAGTGTTTATACTTTAGTTGCATAAATTCTCGATGTGGAATTAATAATTAATTGGGTGCTTGGTTTAGTGGTATGATTCTTGTTTTGGGTGCAAGTGGTCATTAGTTTGATATTCGCAACACCCTTCATTCTTTTTAACCATAAAACAAATCACACTCATGCATATACTATCACTCTTTCATCTCAATATTTAACAAACTTGTGTTTAGACTTTAGGGATTACTCAAATGCTCAATGTGAAAACAACAATTAATTGGGTGTTTGGTCTAGTGGTATGATTCTTGCTTTGGGTGCGAGAGGTCGTGAGTTCAATTCTCACAACACCCCTTAATTTTTTTACTTTGCAACAAGCAACACTCTTATATATACTCAGCTAGCCGTCTTTCGCTCTTTCATCTCAATATTTAACAAACTAGTGTTTAGACTTTAGTTGCACAAATGCTCAATGTGGAACCAATAATCAATTGGGTGTTAGGTCTAGTGGTATGATTTTCGCTTTGGGTGCGAGAGGTTGTGAGTTTGATTTTCGCAACACCCCTCACTTTTTTTACCTCATAGCAACCCACACTCATGCATATACTCAGTCAGCAGTCTTTCACTCTTTCATCTCAATATGTAACAAAATAGTGTTTAGAATTTAGTTGCATAAATTCTCGATGTGGAATTAATAATTAATTGGGTGTTTGGTCTAGTGGTATGATTTTTGCTTTGGGTGCAAGAGGTCGTGAGTTCGATTCTCACAACACCCCTCACTTTTTTTTTTAACCATACAACAACTCACACTCATGCATACTCTTTCATCTCAACATTTATCAAACTTGTGTTTAGACTTTAGGGATTGCTGAAATGCTCAATGTGAAAACAATAATCAATTGGGTGTTTGGTCTAGTTGTATGATTCTCGCTTTGGGTGTGAGAGGTCGTGAGTTCAATTCACACAACACCTCTCACTTTTTTTTACCTCGCAACAAGCGACACTCTTGTATATAATCAGTCAGCCGTCTTTCGCTCTTTCATCCCAATATTTAACAAACTAGTGTTTAGATTTTAGTTGCACAAATGCTCAATGTGGAACCAACAATCAATTGGGTGTTAGGTCTAGTGGTATGATTCTCGCTTTGGGTGCGAGAGGTTGTGAGTTTGATTCTCGCAACACCCCTCTCTTTTTTTACCTCATAGCAAGCCACGCTCATGCATATACTCTGTCAGCAGTCTTTCACTCTTTCACGTCAATATTTAACAAACTAGTGTTTAGACTTTAGTTGCATAAATTCTCTATGTGGAATTAATAATTAATTGGGTGTTTGGTCTAGTGGTATGATTCTTGCTTTGGGTGCAAGAGCTCGTTAGTTCGATTTTCGCAACACCCTTCATTCTTTTTAACCATACAACAAATCACACTCATGCATATACCCTCACTCTTTCATCTCAATATTTAACAAACTGGTGTTTAGACTTTAGTGATTACTCAAATGCTCAATGTGAAAACAATAATTAATTGGTTGTTTGGTCTAGTGGTATGATTCTCGCTTTGGGTGCGAGAGGTCGTGAGTTTAATTCTCACAACACCCCTCAATTTTTTTACTTCGCAACAAGCGACACTCTTATATATACTCAGCCAGCCTTCTTTCGCTCTTTCATCTCAATATTTAACAAACTAGTGTTTAGACTTTAGTTGCACAAATGCTCAATGTGGAACCCACAATCAATTGGGTGTTAGGTTTAGTGGTATGATTCTCGCTTTGGGTGCGAGAGGTTGTGAGTTTGATTCTCGCAACACCCCTCACTTTTTTTACCTCATAGCAAGCCACACTCATGCATATACTCAGTCAGCAGTCTTTCACTCTTTCATCTCAATATTTAACAAACTAGTGTTTAGACTTTAGTTGCATAAATTCTCGATGTGGAATTAATAATTAATTGGTTGTTTGGTGTAGTGGTTTGATTCTTGCTTTGGGTGCAAGAGGTTGTGAGTTTGATTCTCACAACAACCTTCACTACTTTTAACCATACAACAAATCACACTCATGCATATACTCTTTCATCTCAACATTTAACAAACTTGTGTTTAGACTTTAAGGATTGCTCAAATGCTCAATGTGAAAACAATAAACAATTGGGTGTTTGGTCTAGTGGTATGATTCTCGCTTTGGGTGCAAGAGGTCGTGAGTTCAATTCTCACAACACCCCTCACTTTTTTTGGTTTTACCTCGCAACAAGCGACACTCTTGTATATACTCAGTCAGCCGTCTTTCGCTCTTTCATCTCAATATTTAACAAACTAGTGTTTAGATTTTAGTTGCACAAATGCTCAATGTGGAACCAACAATCAATTGGGTGTTAGGTCTAGTGGTATGATTCTCGCTTTGGGTGCGA
Source organism: Ipomoea nil (assembly GCF_001879475.1). Taxonomy (NCBI): domain Eukaryota; kingdom Viridiplantae; phylum Streptophyta; class Magnoliopsida; order Solanales; family Convolvulaceae; genus Ipomoea; species Ipomoea nil. The sequence goes on from NW_017619484.1 coordinate 541,276, forward strand.
GAAGTTGTGAGTTTGATTATCGCAACACCCGTCACTTTTTTTTTACCTCATAGCAAGCCACACTCATGCATATACTCAGTCAGCAGTCTTTCACTCTTTCATCTCAATATTTAACAAACTAGTGTTTAGTATTTAGTTGCATAAATTTTCGATGTGGAATCAATAATTAATTAGTTGTTTGGTTTAGTGGTATGATTCTTGCTTTAGGTGCAAGAGGTTGTGTGTTCAATTCTTGTAACACCTTGGGGCTTTTTTTTTTTTTTTTGGTGTAAACCACGCATTGTGATTCGGGCCTTTCTCTGTCCGTTTAACGGTCTAGGGAGGCACAGAAGCTGGCCCAAAGAGAATCGTCACTTGTGGGAATCGAACCCTGGTTATCCCAAAATTCTCCCCCACAAAGAGATCTCATTTGCCACTTGAACTACCCTGTTGGATTACTTTAGGGCTTTTTAGCTCACAGCAAGCCACACTCATACATATACTCAGTCAATTGTCAACCATCTACTTCTTTCTTGTCCCCACCTGAGAGGACATGTAGAATTATTCTTGTCCCCACCTGAGAGGTCAAGTAGAATTTTTTATTAGCAACTCTCTCTCTCTCTTCAGAACACATGCGCACATATGACCACCAATTTAAAAAGAGGATCATTGAAATAGTACATCGAGAAGGATTTACCAGAAGCTCATTCATGCAAAAATGAGCAGTTTCCAGTGAGCAACCTCTTACAAATATATTATATATAGTGGAGTAATTAAGCCTTTTGAGTTTTGAATCAGTTCAAAACATATATTTGTAGGTCAGATATGACATCTGTGACTAGTGAAGACTGAAGAGAATGGCTAAAAAGCAACAACTCAAATCAATGGATTGAACAGAATATTGAAATGGACATAATGCAGAAATACTTTCCTATGCGTAAGTTTTGACTTGAAGCTCACTTTAAGCAAGTGAAAGAAAAAATAATAATAATAAATCTTTTAGCCACTACTACAAAAATCACTTACAACGTGGTCAGTTTAACGTCGATTTTGTAAAAAACCAACGTTAAAACTTTAAAATAATTTCGATTTTTTTAAAAGACATATAACGTTGGAAAAAAAATGACGTTATATGTCTTAAAAAAAAAAGAAATTAAAAATTATACGACGTCGGTTTAATATATAACCGACGTCATAATATATTAATAAAAAAAAATACTATACGACGTTAGGCTCATTTACGAACCGACATCGTATAGTTTTATAATTTTTTTTTATTAATGATACGAGTCGTAACTTTTATTTTTTAAAAAAAAATATATTTAAATATACAACGTCGACTGCTATATAGCCGACGTCGTATACCCTAAATTTTGGGCGCATTTCAAATAACAAAACCTCCGCACTTGTTCTTCTTTGCAAAGTAAAATTGACGATAATTATGAAAATGTCACTATATTTTTTTAAATCTAATTTGATTCATCCGAATTTTACATATATATTGGTTCTTAATTTTCTCGTAGGGACATGTTCTCATGGGGCTATAAGCCTCTGTGTGTGTGTGTTGGGTGGGAGGGGGTTCTAGGCGAGTTTTGAAAATATATATATATATATATATATATATATATATATATATATATATATATATATATATATATATATATATATATAATTCACATCTAACCGTGAGGGTTTAATTTTTTAAGACACATCATCCACTATCACCCAAAAACGCGATCTATACGGGGTGAATTCATGTGAATATCCACAAGGCTGATTGAAGTTATCATCCCTATGTGCTATGGCATGAATTATCTTATAAGGATCTGTTTATGCTTATATTACAAAAACTTAGGCTGTAAATTTATTGCATTTTGATTACAGAAACCTGTGCTATAAATTGATTATATAAGTAGCTCATTCTTCTCTTGTAAATGAATTCATGGATGCCTGAATTTCTTCTAACGTCCGTCCTTTGGTCTCCGGAACCAATTTGGCGACGAAGAGGACAGTCAAACCACATACACTTGCAAATATGAAGAATGTTCCTGAAACAAATTTCCCCAAATTCTGAATACAAACTAACATTTTCTTATATACTTTTTGCATTTTCAATTTGAGTTAATTTCACTTTCCAATCCACAACTTATTGTGTGGACCATAACAAAAACTATATTTTTAATATATTAAAAATATATTATTCGTGTAGTGAATATACATCATACAAAATAATGTATTGTCAGTACTCAAATAATGTACTTTTCCTAAATATAATGTATATTTTTAATATACTTAAATTACATTATTTGTATATTGAATGTATATTATTTGATAGTATGGTTCACATAATTGTGTAGATCATGGTCCACAATAATAATTGCTTTCAATCCGTCCCTTGATTACAGGTGATATTCCACTTTTGGTCCGGCAAGTAAGATTACGCAGGAGTGGCCGATTTGAATATCACTTTTAGTTGATAGACTAAAATGAAATTAGTTATTTCTCTTGTTTATAATTTGGGATAAGGTCTAAATAAGACTTCAAACTATTCAGAAAAAGTCAATTACACCATCAAGTTGCAAAAAACTTGAAAATAATTATAGAAATTAAAAAAAAAAAAAAAAAAAAAGTGCAATTAGAACCTTTTTACCTACACTATTGTAAATAAGGTTTTTACATGTGATTTTCTTTGTATACATGGATGTCACGTCAACATAACTTCTATTTTTTAAAATAAAGAAAATTATTTTTTAAAAATTAAAGCAATCTATGTGGCATGCATATATAAAAAAAATACATTTATAGGTAAAAAGGTTCTAACTGCACTTTTTTAAGAGTTCGAGGGTTAGTATAAAGTTTTTTTGTATTTCAACGGTACAATTAACTTTTCATAAATAGTTCGAGACTTGTTTGGCCCTTCTCCAATATAGTTTTGAATCATTCTTTCAAAAGGTTGAACCCTAACCCTAAGAGTCCCCCATACCCCGGGCCCAACGGAGCATGTGGGAGGATGTAACAATACCTTAAATCATGGGAAGAGAAGAGAATGATGATGAAAAAGAGCAATACCTTGAGAAGTCCATTGCATAAGGAAGTTGAATGAGTATGAGATAATCCAAGAACCAAACCAGTTTACCACTGTCACAATGCTGCCTGCCAAACCTTTCAAATTTATGGGGAATATCTGCAACAAACAATATGAAACAAGTACATATTTAGTTCAAGTTCAATGACCATAATAGTTATGAACATTCTGCATATATTTCACAGAAAAGTTGAAGATTTGTGAAATGCATACCTCGGACATTAAAACCCACGGGATTCCTCCCATTCCTAACGAGAAAGATCCCGTAAAAACCTGAAAGCAGAATCACAGATAGATGAATAGACAACGTGTTAAGAATTGGCAGAACGAGGGAGTGAAACCACATTACCAGTATGCCAACGAGCGCCAAAACTGGGCAATATTTCCACTCTAGGAGGTCCTGCACTTGAAGAATACAATATATCAATAATGGAATTAACTATAGGATATGGTATATGGATTAGTCACAGCAATGCACCTGTAATAAGAATGACAATCCAATAAGGAAGCAACCCAAGCATGTTCCCGAAGCAGAAATCTGCAGCGTTCATAGGATCAAAAGCGTATCACTACGCCAAAAGCTATAGCTGGTAGCGAAGGCGCAACTTTATTTTCTTATACCGCCATCATATTTTCGAGAGGCAGGGTACTGGACTTGGCCCTTTACTGGCCTCCGCCCAACAATCCTCGTAGCCACCAATTGCTGGACTTGGCCTGTTACCGCCTCGGCCCGACAGTTATCGTGCCAAGTCTCGATTTTAACCAATAATAAAAAATATATATATATATAATAACACCTTTGGAATCATACCATCAGTAATGGACGCCTTCCAGACTTGTCCATAAGGAGGACTCCTACAACAGTCATAGGGACCTGAAGATGACACCAAATGATGTGAAAATCGGTAGAGCAAAAAATGGCGGGTGGGCGAGAAGCTTAACAAATAGATGGTTTAGACGGAAACCTGTACAACCACCATCGATATCGTTCCAATCCTACCCGAGAAACCTGTGAGGGTTTAAGGATTAACACACTAATTCTCGTCAACTTAAGTTTCACTTACTGCTTACCTGCAGATTCAAAAATCGAGCTTGCATAATAGGCAATCGCATTTACACCTCCAAATTGTTGAAGTACCATTAGGCCAACTCCAACCTGGATGATGTGCTCATGAATCATCTGAAGGAGAACGAAAATAAACGTGGTACAACATACATGCTTCAACTCGATTAGAAGGCCTTACAATGAGAGAATGAGCATATTTCCTTTGGAACAAATCGATTAAATTAGACTCGGACAGTTGTTGAAGGGTTTCTGTATAACCCTGCCAAATATACACAAGCAGAATAAGAAAGCAATGATCGATACATGCAATACGTCGAATACAATCAAGTTAGAAAAATACTCGAATTTCAGAAGCTTCTTCTGAAATATTGACATTCTCTCCCCTAAGCTGCTTTAAGGATGCTTCACATTCTTTCCACCTACCACTTTTAGCCTGTAAAAAAAATAAAAATTAGACATTATAAGCTTGTAACAGCTACACAGTTGTTGCTGAAAGCAATACGAGTGACAAGTTATCTGTCAGAAAATGCAGTTCATATTTATGTCGAAATTGTTTCAATTAAACCTATGCTTTTTCTTCAATATATCATCCATAAAACACCTACTTACAAAAACAAAAGAAAAGAAACAAACAAATATATATATATATATATATATATATATATATATATATATATATATATATATATATATATATATATATATATATATATAAATATTGTAAAGTTGTATTTTCCTAAATTTTTCGTTCAACTTACCAGCCATCTAGGAGATTCAGGAATGAAAAGCAAGCCCAAGAGCTGAAGTATAGATGCAAGCATTCCTGGAATGACGTTAAAAAAGGCCTAACATTCCTCTCCTTTGAAAACACACACACACACACTCATATGAGGAAATGGGGTAACCCCGGCTAAGATAGCTAAGGATACAAACTTGTAACCAGAAGGTCACGAGTTTGAATCCCAACCTTCTTGGTTTGAGCCGGTCAGTCATGGGCAGCCTAGGCTGGTTTACCTCTTTGTGGTCTTTTGCTAGCTAGGGTCACAAGGTGGGGTTTACCCAGTGCACACCCTCGGGTAGAAACTGTAGGTTTCCCTTGTCACACCAAAAAAAAATGGAGAGCAGAGTCAACAGAAATTACCAATAACAGCGAGTGGGCGCCATGCGATGACGGCTCCAACAAGATATGTTACTGATACACCACAACATATCATCAACTGGAGCAACAATGACATTTTTTAGCCTCGAAAGTTAGAAATTCAGTGTGAACATCAAAAATCCAGAATTGTATTTGTTACCTGATTGACATTTGTAAAAGCACCACGGAGATTCTTAGGTGTTATTTCTGCTATATACACAGGAACCTGCATATAAATGCATAAGAGAAATTCTACTTACTCCAAAATAGGTTTAAAAAAATAAAATAAATAAAATAAAAACCGGAAAATACATTGCATTTACCACATATGAAAGAACACCAATTCCAAATCCAATTAATAGCCTTCCAATGTCCAGCCACCAAGCATTCTGTCAAGAATAGGAAAAGTAGCACTATAAATTCATTTGACACAAAATTAAGTAATGCAAACTCGGCATTCAAAAAAAAGTAATGCAAACTCTTCTCTTCTTTTCTGAGTTCAAAATGTGTCAAAAGACATTTCAATCAGGACAAGAACTTTATGCTCAGTAAAAAACTAAACTGTTAGGATCAAGCGCTTACCACTACGCCAAAAGTTATAGCTCGTAGCGAAGACCCAACTTTATTTCCTTATAGACTACCATCACATTTTCGAGAGATAGGGTGCTGGACTTGGTCCTTCACCGGCCTCCAATCGACAATCCCCGAGCCACCAATTGATGGACTTGGCCCTTTACTGGCCTCCGCCCAACATAAACCATTAAATGAATGAAGAGGTAGAATACCTGACCAAATATAATTGCAAGCCATCCAACAAGGCCAAATAACTCTGAGAACCCCATTGCCTGCATTATTCAATAAAAAGCTAATCACGAATACCTTCAGCTCTAACTTATAACAATGTATATATTCCTAGATGTTTAAGAAACAAAATTGGAACATACTCCTCTCCTTGCAAATAGATCTGCTATTTTGCCGCTCATAATTGCGCCTAGCATTGCTCCAATTGTTAAAATAGAACCAAATAAGGAATACTGCAAAACATAGCCAATCGAAGATGATGCAAAGAAAACCAAATAGAGAAAAATTCATTTAACGAAGAACAAGAACATAATTTGTTTAGTGACCAAAAGCAAAGAAGAGACTCAAGCATTAGATCGAGATTTGAGAAATACCTAGCTACATAGGTATTCTTGGGCAGTTATATTTTTCCTAACAGTAAGCATTTTTATTCACTATTCTGAAATGAACTAAACTGGTTCACATTAAGCATTACAGTGAAGCGTAACACTTATCATCTAATAGATCTAAAGTTCAAGATATCTAATACTAACAACAAATACCAACCATTCACTTTTGCAAAGTATCTAACCAAAGAGGGAGCTTTTATACTATACAATTCAACCACCCTTTAGATATCAATTCAAATGGGTCTACTTAGATATCAATTTCTCATTCACCCATTATCTGTTTTGAGTGTATAATCAATTTTTTCGTCTCACTACGAAAAACTCGAATCCACCCGACTCAAATTAAGAGTGGACCCACTTATATTTGTACCACATAATAGCAAATAACTACTTAAATTGTCATTTTAGCTAAAATTTCCAACAATATCTGCTAGTAAATATTGGGCTCACCTCAGCCAAAGAGAGGCCTAGATCATCTATTATCCCAGACTGAGCTGGTGAAGAAAATCCCACCTGTAATTGGGCATAAAACAGACGTTGACCTCTGATAACTTGTTGAAATATGCAAATATATCTACACAAAGAAGAGAAAGAAATTGGATAAAACAACAATTGTAATACTCACAGCACAACCAAAAACGAAAGAACCTGCGACTGCAACCAAGGTGCTTAGCACAAGTACAACGTTGGGTCCTCGGCTTTCACTGGCTGGCAATCTCGGAAGCAGAGGAGTAACACCCAACCCCTCTTCTTCTGAGCTCTCTGTTTTCGCCATTGCCAACAAATTCACTATCAAGATGGAAATGATTTTTTTTTTCTCCTACTGCTTGGGTTGGGTGTTGGGTATTGTTGAGATTTTGAGGAAAAGGAAAGGATTAAGAAAAGAGCATTGATGACAAATTTGTACTGCTACTTTTGTCGCTACTCGCTACTGCTAGCCTGCTCGCTACTGTTAGTTACAGCAGAGGAATTAAAAATACGGAGTAGTATATATAGCGTTTTCCTATTACAGAGCATTGTCCAAATGATTACATCATTAAAAAAAAGTGTTATTTGTACAATTTCCTAAATAATTGTGATGGATCATGGATGCCTGGATGGTGTGGGTGAAGTCTCAAAATGTTACCATCTTTTTTTCATCCGAAATAAGATTTGCGTTGTTGTTGTTATTGTTATTATTATTATTATTATTATTATTATTATTATTATTATTATTATTATTATTATTATTATTATTATTATCTTTTTTTCATCCGAAATAAGATTTGCGTTGTTGTTATTACTATTACTATTACTATTACTATTACTATTACTATTGTTATTATTATTATTAGAGTTAATTTCCAAAATAGTCCTCCGACTATGACATTTTCTCAAATTGGTTCCTTGACTTTAATTGCACGCAAAGTGGTCCTCCGACTATTAAATTTTAAGTCAAAATGATTCTCCGTTAGTTTTGGTGTTAAGTGGGTGTTAAAATGAATGGTAAAACTAGTAATTCACGATTTTCACTATAGTCAAAGGACCGATTTGAGAAAAGTCATAATCGGAGGATCATTTTGAAAATTTTCTCTTTATAGTTCAAACATGATTTTGTACTCATTTTGATTAAAATGGGTTGATCTTGTACTTATTTTCATTTTCTAAATAAACAATTTTTTTACTTTAATTGTTAGCTAGAAAATAATTTTTTTTAAATAACTTAGAACAATAATTTTGATTATTAACCTAGTACTTATATATAGTTGTACAAACAAACATTAACTTTGGATTAACTCTTTATTATTCACGAATGCTTGACGTTATGTATTTGGATTTTGATTTTCTATGATCATAAATAGGCATACATATAATGACAAAACTATTGTGAAAAATTACAACCAAATGGACAACAGACATATATAAACCATTGCTTAAAAAAAAAAAAAAAAAAAAAAAAAAAAAAAAAAAAAAAACAGTTAACTACAAATGGAGAAGAAAGATAATAAAAAAATCATTGTCTATTACAAAAAGACAATATTGATTTATAGGGGTAGAACAAAAAATGTCGTTTAGTGGAGGCAAAAAATTTTTTTTTAAAAAAATAATTTCAAAACGTGATAAAAAATATTTATAATAAAATATGAAATGGTTGGAATAAATTGTATATCATCACTATTAATATTATATTCATAAATACTTTTTAATTTAATTAGATCGATTCTAAGTATTTTATATTAATTTAAATACGATAATACACAATTGAAACAATAACTCTGCAACCTGGAAAGCCGATAACAAATGTATAGTCCGATGAACATGCCTAAAACAGAAAATCGAAGCTTTTTTTTGCTTCAAACCTCGGTATATATATAGAGTTAATACAAAGTTAATGTTAGTTTGTAGAGTAAATTACCAAAATGGTCCCTCGACTATAGTGAAAGTACCGACTTGGTCCTCGACTTATTTTTTTGACCTATTCAGTCATCAACTATTTAATTTGTAACCCATATGGTCCTCCGTCTGTTTGGGGTTAACTCGCTGTCTATTATAAGGGCAAAATCGTCCTTTCACTCACCACTTTAAGGGCATTAGAGAACTTTCATTACTTTGAAGATAATGATGCTTAACAGGGCGTTTGGTTGGGAGTAAGGAATTAGGGTGGAAAGGAATTGTAATTCGGTGAGAAAAGAATAAGGTGAGAATAAAATAGGAATTCAAATTACATTTTTTTTTTGAAAGGAATAAGTAAAAATTCAATTAAAGTAAAGGTTCAATACAAGCAGGAACAGAATGAGACCATATAGAAGGACCAGTAGCAGAATGAGCAGCTCTAGCCATAGCATGAGCTAACTGATTCTCTGATCTATGAACAAACTGAATAGACACAAATGTAAAGTGTCATCTAAGGACGCGGCATTGCTGGATAACGCAACCCGCACTGGAAAAATCCAAAAGAGAACCATTAAAGAACTTGCAGGCGGTTTGGCAATCAGATAGAACCACCACATTCGAAAGCCGTCGTTCATAAGCCCACGAAAGAGCCTCCTTAATCGCGATAGCCTCTGCCAGGTGGGCATCCTGTACACACCGTATTGGACCATTCTTCACCGCAACATAATTGCCATCACTGTCCTTTAGGACAACTCCATAGCTTGCTAGGCCATCGTTCGGGAATACAGCCGCGTCAACCAACAAAGTGAAAGCATCATCTGGGACTACTGCATGAGTTCGTGCGGCCGAATTTAGAGCTGAAGCAGATAGGCGGTTCCCAGTAAGGGGCTGCCAACTTTCCAGTATTCTAAGAGCTTCCATACTAGCAGCTGCTGCATTCCAATTCTTTTGAGACCAAACCACACAGTTTCGTTCACACCAAATACACCAAAGCCTAGCAGCACATTGGATCATAACAATTTCATCTCCCATTAATGTTCCTGCTAGCCAATCTCCAAAATCCTCATCACCTATAGGCATCAAACAATTTGGAAGAGATTGCCAAAGAGCAGCAACATGGGTACAATCACACATTAGATGCCTCAAAGATTCATCATAAAGGTGACAGAGGGGGCAAATGGTGTCCACCTCAACATGACGACTCGCTAACACAGACAAAGTGGGTAGAACTCCATGCAAACACCTCCATAAAAAATTCTTCACATTAGGCGGGATTTTCAGTTTCCATATTGTCTTCCATGCTGTCGACGTTGTCCCCGTAACGTTCTCCTCCATCAGTAAACGATAGCCTTGTTTCACTGAGTACATACCTCGTATGTCCCCATGCCAGCACCACTAATCTTCAAAGGTAACTGCAACTGGTATTTTCATGATAAGATCAACATCCCTTGGCTCAAATATTGTAGACAGAAGGTCCGAATTCCAGTCATTTAAGTTTGGATCAATAAGATCACTCACCTTCATAGCTGGATGGTCAATAGTAGCAGGTGTGTGTATAAATGGATCAGTAGTGCAAGGCAGCCAAGGTTGATTCCAGACAGTGGTTGATATCCCATTACCAATTCTTCGATAGAATCCTCTTTTCAATACCTCTTGGCCTGCTAAAATAGAACGCCAACAATAGCTAGGATTGGCTCCAATGTTAGCCTCCATAAAATCAGAATGTGGGTAGTATCTAGCTTTATATATTCATGAAACCAAGGACTGGGTATTTGTTAGGAGGCGCCATCCTTGTTTAGCCAATAATGCTATATTAAATTTATGAAGCTTCTTGAATCCCATTCATCCATTTATTTTAGGATCACACATGCGACCCCAAGAAGTGATGAATAGAATTATTGGGTAGGGAATGAAAGAAGTGATATAAAGACTAAAATGTCCTTGTGTAATAATAATAGTAGTAATAATTAAGGGTACTTTTGTCATTTCATCCTTTTTCCTTTTCCCACAACCATGAATTGCAATTCATAGGGGGTGCCCATGAATTGCAATTCAGCAAAAGGAGGGAATTGCAATTTTGTTGAATTGCAATTCTGTTCCCCTCCAAATTACGTCCAAATTCAACTATAGCCAAATTACGTCCAACCAAACAAGCCATAAGTCCGGTGGGGTTTTGCACCAGCTTGGGAATCGAAGGCCACATAATCGGCGGCGGTGAGAAAGTATGATACCGGAGCAGACAACGTTGTGGATGTACGTATCGTTGACGCCGCGGGGAGGGTTCTAGACAAAACTGCAATGGGAGAAGACCTGTTCTTGGCAAGCAGGGGCGGCGACGGTGAAAGCTTCAGAATTCTACTCGCATGTAATACGCAACTAAAATACTCTACAAAAGGCTGAAAATCGACGAGGATTTCCACATCGAAGTGGCCTTCACGGCGGTGAACTCAACCTCTGTCAATGGCAAAAGAACAGTACAAAAGGCATATAGAGCCCTGTTTCTGGGGCAGATTGTCACAACCCTGAGATTTGAACAAGAAAAAAATAAGCAGAGATAGAGAAAAAGAAGAAGAAATAGGTAGAGAAGAGAAGAAGAAGTAGGTAGAGAAGAGAAGAAGAAATAGGTCTAGGGAAAGAGGAAAGGAAACTAGGTTTTCTGATTTCAATTTCACAAAAAGCATAGGAAAATATCTTACAAAACTTCAATATATAAAGACAACTATCCTAATGCTTCCAATAATCCTTCTAACAAACTGCTGTTTTCTCCGCATCTGACCCTTCGTGCTGTCTCAACCGCCAAGGTCCAACGACGTCGTTCCGTGATCATTTCAAAACGGCTTCCACGGCTAGCTTCATGCGGCTTCATGTGATGTAAGTTATTAACGGCTAATAGATTCATCTACGAACGGCGACGTATTGGTCATCCGACTTTCATCACTTAGCTTCTTATAAGAATTCTTCCTCTTCTGGTCAGTAATTTCCATTCCCATCTTCATGTTTCCCTCTCTCCGGTCAAGGGTCATGACATTGCCTTCCCCTTCAATGGATCCTTGTCCCCAAGGATCATGTATGTAGATACTGAACTTTTTAAGGGCAATTGAGCATCATTCTCCCATGTAGCAGCTAGCTTCTTATGTTCCAGTGTGATTTGAAAATAGCCAACCATCCGCAGTCACAAAAAGAAATAGATTAGCAACAATACATTTGGCTTCTTTGGCTCAACCCTCCCTCTGGAACCTCTTCTATTTTCTAGGACTAAGGAAGGTATTGAATTTCCTAGCAGAGTGTCATTTAGCAAGAGTGTTCCTTCATCACTCACAAAATGCTTGGTACATGCAGCAACATTGTTTCTTCCACCAATAGATGCAACCACCTTCTTTTCTTCATTCTCACTACAGGCTTTGAGTCTAGATTCATCATCTTCCAATGCAGGTTCATAATCATCAAATTTATTATGTTCAAAACTACTCAGTTCATTTTGAAGATAGGCTTCCAGATCTTCAACAGTCTCCTGGCACCTTCTCATGGTTTTGGCATTGATGCTATTTTTCTCACACCAGGCATTTTTCTTTTCTTGAGAAACAACATCCAATTCCTTGTAAACAAATAGTAAGGTGAAGAGATCACCATCATGATGGAAAAACTGAACCTTAAGGCAATCAGATTTTAGTTTATCTACTTCAGTACCAACTCTGCAGAAAATGTTGTTTGAATTTGCCATAACAGGAGCAAGAACAAGACCGTCTGCTGTTAATTCATAACCATCCTCAATGCATGCAATAGCTCCAAAGTGAATCAGCTTTTTGATAGCCATCTCAATTCCTTTAGGACTAGGTGCATCAACAAAATCAAAACTCTGCACGTCCTTGATGCCCAGGGCAAGAATCATTAGCACAGCAATACCAAGATGAACCTTACAAATTTCAGGTTCAAATCTGCTTTCTTTCACCCTCCCATTCTTTAGTAGAACTAAGGACTTGCGTACATCTTCACATGCTAGCTCTCTATGTGCCTTATAACCAACCACATCCAATAAAGTTCTATCTGTAAATGGAAGGTCAAATACTCCGGTAATGAATTTGAGTATTGGTGTTGTGACCTCTGAAACATCGGCCCATACAGTGGTAGCTTCCAGTATAAGTGGCATGCGTGCTGGATATAGCCAATCAAAAGGGAACCCATATGTCCTCCGACTACTGGTAGCCATTGCAATTCCTCTAAGATCTCTCATCAATCCAACTAAAACATGTTTCACATCCTCCGAGCGAAATAATGAGCCTGGTATTGATTCCAAACTCACCAACATCAAAGCTGCAGTCTCCATTTTCACCCTCTTCGATTCTTTCACTTTCATAACTTCTTCAACTTCCTTTTGCAACTCTTCTTTCTCAAAATTTGGTTCATCACTATGCCGCAGAGATGAACCTAATTCGTCCATAACATACCATACAGAGGTTGCATCCATTTTTTCTTCATCTGCAAGTCTATAAGTCACCAAATATAACCACATTGCAATTGTTAAGATTCCATGTAACTCCTTCTTAAAAGGCTTGAGATTATCTCCATTAACTTTTGAGAATTTTGGGAAGTGAGCTCTACTATATTATTGTATAAACATCTGTTGCACCATTACCAGTACCTCCCCTTTAATGGATCCTTGTCCCCAAGGATCAAGCAAGGAAGTACCAAGAGCCCAGCAAATTGTAAGAACTACCAGCAAGTTTTCTAGGATGGCAACCAAAGCCACATCAATTTCAAAATAATAAGTGCACTTCTCAAATTTCATTTGACCTCCATTAGCTAACTCCCCAGAGAGGAAATACCTTCCAATATTCAGCCAAATAAGAACACATATTATCCCAATAGTTGCAGTCAAACACTCCCCAAATTCATTGAGTTTTATCTTTAATGGTGTATTTTCCTCATTCTTTGATGCCTCATGGATCTGAGAATGCACCCTTCCTATCATTGTGCTCACCCCAGTCTGAGTAGCTAAGCAGGGCCAGTGTTCATTACTAAATTCAGTACAGTCCCACTCTTCAACATCACTCTGCACACTATGGTTAGTTGGACTATTCAAGGAAAATTCTAATTTAATCCCCCCTGGATCAAAAATATCATTCCTATCGACTCCTTTAATTTCATCATTCTTCCTTAGAGGATTGAAAGTCCTAAACCCAAGTGAAGAACACTCAAGCACTGTCAGCCATTCCTCTTGTTTCAAAATCCATTCATCAGGAACCACTACTGACTTCTCCATTTGTACATCAAAACTATCTAAACCATCATCATTGCTCCTATCATTTTCATTATCTATCACTATCTGATTAACAAGGTTGATACTTCCTCATTTTTAGCAATAACTTCAACACCGCTTACTTCAATAGATGATAGAACAAAATGAGGCACAATACAATCAATTACCTCAAATGAGACAGGCTCAACCCACACTGGAGTATTACATTCTGCTGCAAGCCGATATGATAATTGTAGAGCCAAGGAACTCAAGTTTGCATCTGGCCTCATGTAGTCGATGAACTTGAAACAGCCGTAGAAAGTCCAGTGAAGATCACTCTTGATTTTCTCGAAATCAAAGTGATGAGAAGGAACACAATGATGAAACGGAGTTGGGTCGGAGCTTCGCTGAGAGTCGCCGAGCAAGCAAGCCAATTCTGGATTCACTGTGTTGTCTTCTTCATCGGCCACATCTGTACCATTTCCCATCTCCATATCTGAGCTCTCCGAAGCATTCTCGTGGTCAACTGTTGCCGTTTGGAGTTGGGAAACAGAGTAGGCTACCCGACCGCCGTCCTTGGCTTCTTTCATCATATCCGGCAACACCCCAATACGTGAGTTCAGCTTCTCCCCTTCCGATTCACCGGCGGGATCCCCAACTTCTTCAGCCGCTGGAATCGACGGAGCTGAACTGACGCTTCTGCCATGAGCTGAAGAAGGAGCAGAGGCAGGAAGAATATAACCGTGTAACCTTAACTCCTCGAACATCTCAGCTTTCCATACGTCCATCTCCCCCTTGAGATCCTGAACGAAATCCTTCAACCTTGGTTGACTATCTATCAACATCCAGCCGTTCTCCATCATCTGAGCCTCCAACCGGTTCATTCTATCCTCCATTTATGATGTAGATTGGGACCCCATTACGGGCTCTGATACCAAATGTCACAACCCTGAGATTTAAACAAGAAAAACAGAAGCAGAGATAGAGAAAAAGAAGAAGAAATAGGTAGAGAAGAGAAGAAGAAGTAGGTAGAGAAGAGAAGAAGAAATAGGTCTAGGGAAAGAGGAAAGGAAACTAGGGGCCCGTTTACTAACAGAAAACTGTTCTCTGTTTTCATTTTCTAATTTTTCAGTTTTCATTCTCTGTTTTCAATTCTCCGTTTTCTGTTTAGAAAACTTGTTTACTAACATAAAATTGTTCTCTGTTTTCTGTTTTCTAATTTTTTAGTTTTCACCTAAAATTTAGTTTATTGAGTTCAATCAAAATATAAAACATTATATAGAGTTTAATTCTTAATTTTGATAATGTAAATAATGTCTAACTTTAAAGTGAGCAAATAAATTATGTTTAAATAAGTAAGGTAAGTAGAAAAGATAGAAGATAGTGATAAGTAAAATAAGATGATAATGAATGTAACCATAGTAATGTGGTTATAGTGACATATAACTAAATAGATGATAGATGATTCTGTTTTCTATTTTGAAAACAGTTTTTAAGTGTGTTTCAGTTTTCCGGAAATTTTCAGAAATTATTTTCAGTTTTGAAAATGGAAACTGTGTTAGTAAACATGTTTTCTGTTTTCTATTTCCCAGTTTTCGGAAATTCCCAGAAATTTCCAGTTAGTAAACGGCCCCTAGGTTTTCTGATTTCAATTTCACAAAAAGCATAGGAAAATATCTTACAAAACTTCAATATATAAAGACAACTATCCTAATGCTTCCAATAATCCTTCTAACAAACTTCCGTTTTCAACGCATCTGACCCTTCGTGCTGTCTCAACCGCCAAGGTCCAACGACGTCGTTCCGTGATCATTTCAAAAATCAAAACGGCTTCCACGGCTAGCTTCATGCGGCTTCGTGTGATGTAAGTTATTAACGGCTAATAGATTCATCTACGAACGACGACGTATTGGTCATCCGACTTTCATCACTTAGCTTCTTATAAGAATTTTTCCTCTTCTGGTCAGTAATTTCCATTCCCATCTTCATGTTTCCCTCTCTCCGGTCAAGGGTCATGACACAGATCGACACGCTATTCCAACTCCGATAAACAATCTGAGCAGCGGGGGTTGATCTATACGCATCCTTGACCGTACCCCATCTATGGCCTCCGATCGTCCATGCAAGGACTCAAACGCTGGAAAAACCTCTCGCGACGAAGATTAGACCGCGACTTCTGGAGGCCTCCTCGCCTCAAAGAGGCGAGGCAGATTATCGGATTAGATTGCCTTGATGTGTAACTCCCCTTTGCCCTCTCTTCCTCTCTCTACCATGGTCGACAACGAAGATGGGGTAAAAGAGCAGTTGGATAGGAGGTCGAGGTTGAACCAGCGGAGGAGAAATTGACTTTGGTAGGGCGATTTGCGAAATTGAGACCGCCTCATACTGTCATTGAAGTTGACCCTTCGTGTGGAAGGAGAAATTCAGATTGGTTCGCTGGATAATCGTAGCATATTGTTGCGATTCAAGAATGAGGGGGACTGTCGACGTGTTTGGCTGAGGAATCAGGCCAGGCAATGGTGGAGGGGTGTCGCCACTGGTTCTCAGGGTGGACGTAGGGCGGTTATTAGAGGAATCCACGGGGGGATGGCGGCATGGTGGTTATACACTACCCAACTGCTCATACGACACCATTGACGAACACCCTTCACCCTTCCCACTAAACACCGAAGAAGAATTGTGGTCTCCGCTGGAATCTAGGTTATAAGCAGAGTTGTGGGTCACAAGAAGAAATCGTGGTCTCAGGACAAGAAATCTTCAAACTGGATCTGCCCTCACAGTAGACGTAAGTGGGTCACAAAGACGAAAGTTGATAAAAGGACTATTTTGCCTCACAGTACACGTAAGTTGATGAAAGGACTATTTTGCCCTCAAAATAGACGACGAGTTAACCCCCAAACAGACGGAGGACCATATGGGTTGATAACTGAATTGGTCAAAAAAATAAGTCGAGGACCAAGTCGGTACTTTCACTATAGTCGATGGACCATTTTGGTAATTAACTCTAGTTTGTACAACTATATATAAGTACTAGGCTAATAATCAAAATTATTATTCTACTTTTTTAAAAAAAATAATTTTCTAACTAACAATTAAAGTAAAAAAAAAAAAATTGTTTATTTAGAAAATAAAAATAAGTACAAGATCAACCCCTTTTAATCAAAATGAGTACACAATCATGTTTGAACTATAAAGAGAAAATTTCCAAAATGGTCCCCCGGCTATGGTATTTTTCTCAAATTGATCATTTGACTTTTAATTGCACCAAAAGTAGTCCCCTGACTATAGTGAAAATCGCGAATTATCAATTTTACCACTCATTTTAATACCACTTAACACCAATACTAACGAAGGACCATTTTAGCTTAAAATTTAATAGTTAGAGGACCACTTTGGGTGCAATTAAAAGTCAATGAACCAATTTGAGAAAAAACCATAGTCGGAGGACAATTTTAGAAATTAATAATAATAATAATAATGCCACTACGTTATTTTAATTTTTTTCATTCAAGACTATTGATTTAGACTATATCAATGACTGAGATTTAACCATATTTTTTTATGCTAAACCCTCCTTTACATTTGATCTTTTAATTTATACATACATACATACATATCATATTTTAAATTTAATTAATAATAATATTTAATCATTGAACGCATAACACTTTGCCCACCTTATATGTCGGTAAATATTATATGAAATAGAGTGACACATCCATTGAATTAATCTCAATGCAATGACTATATATCATTTGTTAACTAAAATTTTATGTTTATTATGCTATTTTTCTTATCATATATACTCCGCAACCATTTTCTCATCAAGTATCTACATACACAAGATCATTTTTCGCATTGCACAACACTGTAAACTAGGAAAATTCAAAAGGATAAGATAGATCAACCCACATAAAATTTCAACATTCTATTAAACACAAAACAGTACTATAATGTAAAATTACTCAGTGTCCCAGGGAGCACCAAATTTCCAGTGAGTTTTATCATAACTAATATAAAACCCACCCTTGTTTGCCTTCCAATAGATCTTGATTGGATGTGAATCTCTGTCTGGATCATATGGAACCACGTCAGCATAGATGTTCTCACAAGTGCAAAAACAATGTATCGGTTCTCCGTCTATCAGTTTAGCTTCAAATGAGAATTTCTGCCCCGGTGATACATCAACGGCGCTCATTTCTTTACAGAGTACTCTTATGGTTTTGCTGTATTGATTGGCGATTTCTACCTTTGGGAGCTTGGCCGCAGAGGATGATGGGGAGAGAGTGAGAACCAGCGCAAGAATGAGAATCATCATGTTATGTTTATTGGCAACCATTTCTTTTAAGTATAATTTTTATGAGATGTTTCTGAGGATGTTTTGTTAATGTTCATATCATCATCCTTTTTATAGTGACAGATCGTAACCCTATGTTGTAGATGTAGCGGAAGAGAGAAGAAGGAGCGCAGTTGGCCTCGAGTGTCGACCCAATGGAGAATGTGAAACGTTTTGTGGTTTTTAATTTTTATAGATAGGGTTATGGTTTTGTTGTGGACTAGGCTTTTATTTATCTATATTATTAGCAAAAGTAAAATCCTGCTCTTCAACTTTTTCGCATTAATTAATTAATTTATTTATTTATTAGTAAAAGAATTAGTAAAATTTAGTTGGTAACAAATTGTTATATAGAAATTAACTAATATCTATTAATTGTTAATATTTTTTGGTGCGTAATAACGTAATTATATAAGGAAATAATAATGACAAGTCTACATAGTTGTAAACGTATAGCTATAATAATAATACTATTTAAATACTAAAAGAATTAATAAAACTTAATTGGTAACAAATTATTATATGAAAATTAACTAATACCTATTAATTGATAATATTTTTAGGTGCCTAATAACATAATAATTATATAAAGAAATAATAATTACAAGTCTACACAGTTGTAAACGTATAGCTGTAATAATAATACTATTTAAACAGTTCTATGATATTATTACTGTGTGAATCATATTTTGTATGTTATAAAATAATGTACATTTAGTACAAAAATAATATACTTTTAGTATATTAATAATGTACATTATATTCAGGGAAAGTACATTATTTGAGTAATGAAAATTACATTATTATATGTAATGTAATTCAATACATAAATAATGTATATTTAATATATTAAAAATGTACTTTTTAATATGGTACACACAGTATTGTGTGATCCATTATCCACACAATAATTTGCCTACTAAACCTAGGGTTAGGGTTTTGTTGGGGGATGGGCTTTTATTTATCTATACTATTAATAAAATAAGTAAAATCTTCCTATTCTATTTTTCCACTCGAACTTTTCTTAATATTAATTAATTAATGTATTGGTAAAAGAATTAGTAAAGCTTAATTGGTAACAAATTGTTATATAGAAATTAACTAATATCTATTAATTAGTAATATTATTTAGTGCATAATAACGTAATTATATAAGAAGTTTTCCGGGTGTTCCCCTTCCTTTCAGATCAAAAAAAAAAAAACGTAATTATATAAGAAAATAATTACAAGCTAAGCCTACACAGCTGTAAACGTATAGTTGTAATAATAATACTATTTAAACACTTCATTATACTAAACATATATGTTTACCAGTAGCATCAACCTTTTGTACATAAGTTTCGTGCTTTGGCACAGCTAATGCACTTTTGGCTTCATCTTTTTCCTCATCAATCTATACCAGTCTACAAAGTTGTGACATGCTCAATCCATTATAAGGTATTTGTCTCTGACCTGATCTTAACCATGTACACGTACAAATGTCATTAGTTTTCTACTCTCATAGTAACCTACTTTAATACAATTATACAAAGTTATTAACAAAAATAATTTATTTTTGGTCCCAAAAAATCTGTTTAATTAGTACGCAAATAAATTTGGCAAATTATATCGTGCACTGCGGTGCATAATTGATCGAGTTTCAAAACGACGTTGTTTTGTTTAATGAAAGAAACGACATCCGTTTCGCGCCGTTCTGCAAAAAAGTAACTCTATTATTCAGTTTCATTTTGTATACACTGTAGTTTCAGTTCAACACAACTACAGTTTCATTTCGATATAACTACAGTTTCATTCCATATTTATACACTCAAATATGTGAAAATGTTATTTAATTTTATTTTATATACACTATAGTTTCATTAAAACACAACTACATGATCATTTCGATATAACTACAGCTTCATTGCACAATATACACTTAAATGTGTGAAATGTTATCCAGTTTCATTTTATATACACTGCAGTTTCATTTCAACACAACTACAATATCATTTTTATATAACTACAGTTTCGCTGGTTAATATACACTCTAGTATGTGAAATTGTTATTCAGTTTCATTTTGTATACACTGCAGTTTCATTTCAACACAACTACAGTTTCATTTCATTTCAATTGTCATTTCACTTGATAATATAAAAATAATACGTGATGCAGTGTCAGTTTAGATACACTGTAGTTTCAGTTGGTAATTAATACACCAAAAATGCATGCTCCGTTAATTGTAACGGCGCGTCGTTTCTTTACTTAAAGAAATGACGCTGTTTTTTACCGTGCACCGCGGTCCACGATATAACGACCGAATAAATTTGGGGTCGTTATATCGTGCACCGCGGTGCATAATCGATTATGCACCGCGCGTCAGACACTACAGTGTGTCTAAAGTCTAAACCGACACTGGCACACGTATTATTTTTATATTATCAAATGAAACTACACTTATATCAAAATGATACTGTAGTTGTGGTGAAATTAAACTACAGTATATTTAAAAATGAAACTGAATAACATTTCACATATTTGAGTGTATATTGTACAATGAAACTGTAATTATATTCAAATGATCATGTGATTGTATTTTAATGAAATTATAGTGTTTATAAAATAAAATTAAATAACATTTTCACATATTTGAGTGTATAAATATTGAATGAAACTGTAGTTATATCGAAATGAAACTGTAGTTTTGTTGAACTGAAACTCCAGTGTATACAAAATGAAACTGATGAACAGAGTTATTTTTTGTGAAGATTCTGTTTCTTTTCATTAAATAAAATGACATCGTTTTGATAGTATCAATTTAGACACACTGTAGTGTCTGATGCGCGGTTCATAATCGATTATGCACCGCGGTGCACGATATAATTTGCCAGAAATTTGGGGTTGTGCTAGATTATATATTGTAAACAGACCTATATTGTTATGGGCCAAGCATATTTAATTAACAATTCACATATTGAAAATTGTATACATAGCATAAGTTATATTGTATGGGAGGGTCACGAGAATCATCAAACCGCTGCATACACGTACGTTAAAAAAAAAAAAAAAAAAAAAAAAAAAAAAAAACGCATCGCAACCGGTCCAAGAATTGGAATTTGATAGGAAAGGAAGTCTTTTGCGATAAAACTTGAGTGGATATCTATCATATCTCTAACTGTGCGTGCGTACATTCATCCGAAAAATCAGCCATTATATTTTTTCCTTGGCTTTGTATATATGTTTCTAACAAAACCTCCTTCGATAAGCTCTTAATTATTACCCTAGCTCGCTCCGAACCATGACTAACCAAGACGAAAAGTCGACCACCAACCAGGACATGGACAAAAAGAGGAAGAATGTAGACACCAACAACAATGACGACAATGGCAAAGCCATTCGGATCAATCCCAAACATGATTATATGCTTGATCTTTCCTTGTGGTCTCCGAACCACTCTTCAACTTCAACTCCACCCTCTTCCTCAACTCCACCCTCATCCTCGACCCCTCCGGAGCCTCCAACCCCATCTCAATGGCAGCTAAGTTTGTCCACTCCACTATCCTCCTCGTCCTCGGAGCTTCCACCGCCGCTGCCAAGTGCCCACCTTCCAACTTCCTCCCCGTTGGAGGGGGCGGGGGCAGGCCCATCTGAATGGCAGCTAAGTTTGTCTTCACAACCACCACTGCCACCACCACCGCCACCGCAGCCAAGTGCCCACCCTCCAACTTCCTCCCCGTTGGAAGGTGCGGGGGCAGGCCCATCTGAATGGCAGCTAAGTTTGTCTTCACAACCACCACTGCCACCACCGCCACCACCGCAGCCAAGTGCCCACCCTCCAACTTCCTCCCAGTTGGAGGGGGCGGGGGCGGGGGCGGGCCCATCTGAATGGCAGCTAAGTTTGTCTTCACAACCAAGTGCCCACCCACCACTGCCACCACCACCACCGCAGCCAAGTGCCCACCCTCCAAACCCCTCACCACCCTCCTCCCCGCGGGAGGAGGGTAGTGAAGGTGAGGGTGAGGAAGAGAACGAGGTCGAGGGCGAGGGCGAGACGTTCCTGCCACCTTACGAATGGGCCACCGATAGGCCTGCCATAGTACATACCCTAGACCATCTCTTATCCCACCAGATTGAGAAGATCAAGGGAGGAGTGAAGTGCAAGAGGTGCGAGTGCGAGTACGAAATGGAGCTCGATTTGAGAGACATGTTCTCACAATTGGAGGTTTTCATATGGGAAAACAAAGACGAAATGTACGAGCGTGCGCCCGAGGTTTGGAAGACCCCGACGCTCCCCAGGTGCCGCTACTGCCACCAAGACAACAGCGCAAAACCGGTGATAGGTCGCAGTAAGAGAGCCATAAATTGGCTCTTCTTGTTACTGGGGCAGCTGCTTGGGTGTTGCACCCTGGATCAACTCAAGTATTTCTGTGAACACACAAAGAATCACAGGACTGGTGCCAAGGATAGGCTGCTTTATCTGGTTTACCTCACTTTGTGCAAGCAGCTTCGCCCAAACGATCCTAATTTTGATCGCTAAGCTGCTAGCTAATTATATTACTTAATTAGCTTCAAACTTGCATGCAGATCTGATCTCTTCTATCTATCTGGTTATTGGTTTCCTGTTTGTTATTAGCTAGTTAGTTTCGTTTTACTTCGTTCCTGCATGTGAAACTTGACTATATTCAGGGCCGGATTTTAGGCTGTGCAAGCTGGGCTACCGCACAGGGCCCCCAACTTTAGAGGGAGAACCGCTGATTGATTTTCTTTGCTAACCTACGGAATCACAACTTAGAGGGCCATTTGATGCAGCCACGAACTTGGCGTTGATGAGATGATGTCCAGGATAGGATGCAAAACCCGAAGGAATTGAAGCCGTATCATGAGGGATCAGAGTCGGTTGCTTCGTCCACCGTACAAATAAAATTCCAGTTTGTCATACCCGTATAGAATTATTATATTGTATTTGGTGCATAGTGAGATTTAATTTCTATGTGCGAATTGAAGAGAAAACCGTGCACGTGAGCTGCTAATCTGCCACGAATAAGTTGAGAATATATATTGGTTAACTTCTTTAGGGATTATTACTATATTTAGGGGTGGAATAGGCCAGGCCCTAGAGGCCTATTTGATGCAGAACAAGGAGAACAGGAAGAACACAAACAATAATATAACTTTTTTTTTTTAAAGGAACAATAATATAACTTAAACTCAAAGACTTTCAATATTCAAATTTCAACTATAATTCAAACTCAAAGACTTTCAATATTCAAATTTCAACTATAACTCAAACTCAAAGACTTTCAATATTCAAACTTCAATTATAACTCAAACTCAAAGACTTTCAATATTCAAACTTCAACTTCTCAATATAAAAGTCTCTTTAAATAGACAAGAAAAATGGAAGAGTTGTAAATACTTAAAACATGCATAGAAACTATAATATAAACATAATGAGAATTAATAACATTTAAAGCTAATTCAATTTTTTTATAAAAAGTAGCCACCAAACTAACTCTATGTCTCTTAGACTTTTCTCTATTATTTCCTCAATTCTTGTTCTGCATCATTCTCCCTTGGTTGCGAAAGATTTGCCCTGAGTCATCAAAATACATATTACCTCATTGGAGTATTAAATGAAAATATAGCCATGTTGAGTACCTTCAAAAAAAAAAAAAATTTATTTTTTTTTTCACTTATGGAAAACATAATTTTTTTTTTCACTTATGGAAAACATAAATAATTATTTTTTTCGTACCTTAAAATAATCATCTCTTAAGATTCAATCTGTGATATATTCTTGTAGGCGCACACTTCTTTCTTAAAAAGAGCATAACCTCCATGCTTGTTGTAAAAACGTGTTTGCCATAAAATGCCCGGGTCCTATGTTCACAGCCAGTAGATGTTATCTTGTCTTTGATTTCCCTTTGTATCATGACATTTTCTGCAAAAGCTTCAATCTTCAAATTTGTAGAATTCTCTCGATGCCAGTAACCATTAGCAGACAGGGTGGTTTTGGGTACATAGAAGGACCAATGACCATGCACCGACCTTAGAAAGTCTTCATAACTTTTATCAACCTCCATTGTGTACATTTTTGGCCTAGACTAAAGATACCTAACTGATTACATACACTGAAATATATGGAGCATCTAAAGTCCTAATACAGTCATAGCATCATCAAAATCTAAGTACAGTCGTTATTAACATGTTTATTACATAAACTATGTAAAGTTATAAACTATACATTTTATAAACTTTATAACTTAATAATATTATAATTATGAAGTAACAATATTACATATAAATTATAGAGTTAATTTAGGAATGATCGATTAACTATTGACATTTACCAATTTTTACCTTCGACTTTTAGTTGGACCATAAATGGTCCATTGACTATTGATTTTGTACCAAATTTGGTTATCTAGTGAAAAAAAATCATTTAATAAACATTAAATTAAGTGTAATAGTGTACATATTGGCTTGTTGTTGACATAAGCAAATTGGGTTCATAAACTTAATGCAGTGAATTCATCACTAGTAGGAACGTGAAGAACCAAAATTTTTGCATTATTACCTTTAAGTTTAATGTTAACTAAATTGATATTTAACTACATGACTAAATTTGGAACAACATCAATAATCAATGGACAATTTATGTTCAAGTTGAAAGTCAAAAGCGAATTGAAAATTGGTAAATGTCAATAGTCAATAAACCATATATGGTCTAATTGTGTGTCAGTGATAAAAATTGATTAATATTAATAGTTAAGGGATCATTCATGGAATTAACTCTAAATTATATTAGTGCTAAATAAATTATAATTATATTCTAAATTTACACTAATAAATATAAACTTATACATCATTTGATCAATCTAAACCCCCCTTTCTAAATTCAAACTAAAAATAATTACTCCGTAATATACTTATATACTTGCACTATAATATACGGAGTAATATTTATTGTAATTTTTAAAATTTTCATTATTTATTTTCATAAAAATATTTATTACAATCTTATTTTAAAATTTAATAAAAAAAAATACTAAATATGAGGTTATCTATAAATTCTATATGTAACACTCTCGATTTTTACCAACATTTTAAAACTTAAATTCAAAGATAAGCAAACTAAACATAAATCAACATAAAACGAAAGCTATTATAAACCGGGAAAGGTGTTATGTCACACCCATAAAACCATGGGTGCACAAGCTAAGTCTACAAAAATCCATCAAAGCAACATATTGTCTAAGGCACACATGCCACATCTATCTAAGGCTCACAGGCCCAAAACTAAACAGAGGGAAAAACGAAGCTACGCTAACTAGAGTCCACAACTAGCGCGCTCTCCTACTAAGCAAAACCTGTAAAACATAAGGATAACACCCGGTCAGCGAATAATGTTGGTAACCCATCAATACGCGTTAAATAGCATAATATATAGATAGATATAATCAAAAGCGTTTGAGACTGAGGAATACAGTATATATCATTTGAAAGCCAGAAGAAGATCAACATCAAAGACTCATCACACTCTCAACAAGAACGAGGATCATCAACCTCAACAAGACCACAAAACCACAACAACAAGGGACAACACAACTCTAGATGCAACCTACCATTCACAAGGTAGAGTTCATCAAAGACATGCATATAAGCAGGGAAATACAATAAATCACATAATGACATATTCACGTTCCAAGTTCCAACCTTATGCCCATGTTCCAACCTTATGGCTACCCCGGCCTTATCTCAGTTCCAACCATTACCTCCTAGTGCCACCCTGTACTTCTGAGTCCAACCTTATTCCGCCTAGGACCGTGAGACCGTCGTCCCCCCACCAACACCGCCAATCATTCACCGTCGAACTCTCAGTACACAAGGGTACCATTAAATATCATAGTCACAAACCACCGATCATGTGAGCAAAACTCAAGTAACAAACCACCAATCTCATTCATATTCACACATAGTCATCATCATTAAGAAAACTAAGGCTCATTAATAGCCCCAATCAAGTATCAACAAAGAGTACAACGATTTGTACAAGATCACATCATAAGAATCAATCTAGAGATATCAACAAAAACTTGAGCAATACTCAACAATCAAGGATTACAACCCAACATCAAAATGATTGACAACGCAAGTTGCCAACCCCAATAAGAAGGAACAACCACACATACTAGCATAACAACATCAAACTAGCATGCTCATCAAGCGGGTAAACCAAAATGGTTCCAACGAACCTTCAAGACTCATATTAGCCCAACGAATCACATAGTTGGACCCTTAGCACGATTCAAGACACCAAATCCTAACATGGATTCCTAACACATCGTTCTAGATATACGAACATCAAGAAGACTCACAAATAGCTCAATAATTCAACAACGGGAGGTCAAAACATCAATACCAAGAAGAAAAGAATCACGTGGAACAAATCCCCGCACCATCAACAATTGTTCCCCACGGGTGGGGCCACGGGCATTGCCCCACTGTAAAGAACCTCATTCTTGTCCCTTTAGGACACATTCCATGTCTTTGTCTTACCTCAATTTTGTAATAGCATTACCTAGCCATTGTAATAGCTTGACAATCACTATTCAATATAATGTTTGGTCGCCGCGACCCTAGAACACTTGTTTGATCTATTTTACCTATCCATTTACATTATCCGTTGTTTATCGGGTTTATTGATTCGCGCTGCCCCAGATTAATTAAATAAATGATATCCTTTACCCTTTCCAATTAAAACTCTTTTGAACTTTAATTTCTCTTCTCCTATATTTTATTCATTCTCTTTCGCAACTCTTCACTGCCCAGCAACTCCTTAAAGTAGGGCTGGGCACTTCGGGTTTCGGTTTTCGATTTTAAAAAAATTAAACCATTCGGTTTAAAATAGAGTTCGGTTTCGGTTTGAAAAGTTCGGTTTCGGTTTGGTTTGGTTTCGGTTCGGTATTCGATTCGGTTTTGGTGAAAGTATACTATTTGAACGTTTCTTTTTTTGCCTGACCGATTGTTTAGTTGGCTCACTTGGAGTGCCACTTGAAGTGTTTTGTTGATGATAAGATGAAGAATCATTCATCTATAGTTAATATTTGAAAAATAAAAATTATTAAAACACCAAATGTTGGGACTTACAACTTGGAGTTGAGATTTGAGGATTTGAGGAGTTAAAATTATTAATTATTATAATATTTATATATAATACTAACATTTTGTACACGTGATGCACGAAAATTTATGTCCAACATTAAAAAATTGATAAATGCAAATAATTACAAATTATTGTTCAAATTATATTTCGCAATTCCTTAAAATAGTAAATTTTAATCATCGTATTTGAAAATTATAGAGATGAACAAAATTTATATATTTTTTTATTAATAATATAAACAATTTTGATATAATTTATATTTTGTTTTTACAATAAATAAATAATATATCTATAATGCTAATCTAGTACCCGGTAACATATATTGGTATGTGTGTGTATCTTTATATATACACACACACATATGTGATTTACTATTCATAGAAATTTAATTAAAATATAATCAACAATTAAAGTAATTATATAATGATTTTAATAAAATGATAATTAAAGAATAGGAAAAGATATCATAGTTAATTATGTGTGTGTGTGTGCTTGATAATAATGATAGAATTATGAAACTTTTAGAATTAAATAGCAACGGTGTAATAACGGTATAATGGTATTTTAGTTTAACAAGAATGTAGTACGGACAATTTTATTCATTATATCTGAAGTGTGCAACATTTAATGAAAAATGTCGTATACCTTTATTAGCATACAAATGTGAATATAAACATGAATGTGGCTATAGCTTAGTGAGTAAAGCTCTTAGTTTATGACCAAATGAGTAAGGGTTCAAATCTCACCTTAAACATTTAATATAATATATATTTATTATTATTAATAAATAAATAAATAAATAAAAAAAGCAGAAAACTGATCGGTTCGGATTACCCTTCCCAATTTTTTTCTTTTGTTTTAATTTAATATATATCTCATATATATTATAAAAACAAAAACATTTTTTTTATAAATTAAATATATCTCATATATTTAATAATATAAAAATAATATAATAATCACATCATTTAAATTTTATGAAAATATCTTTGTTTAGTCTCTTTACATTTATCAGCTTATCAAAAAAAACTAATTTTACCAAACACTTTTAAGTATAATCAGCTAGTTAACAACTCTTCAATTTTCTTCTCTTAGCTTATAGTTTTTCAACTTTTAGCTACCTTTTCAGCTAGGTTTTCATAACATAGCCGATGTGCATGTTGTAGTGAAGTGGGACTAGATGTAGTGAAGTGGTACTTAATAATGGTCTTTTTTTTTTTTTTTTTTTTTATGGATTTGGTCTATTGTTTAAATCTCCTCGATATATAAAAAATAATTAATTTTAAATATTTATAAAATAATATATGAGTTATAATATAAATATCACGATGTGATTGTGATAATATTAGCGTCAATTAACGGTAATATTAACACCGTTAACTATTGTCCTTAATTGTACCATTTTTAAAGTACACAAAATAAATGTATAAGGATTAAATTAAACAAAACATTATAGTACATGGATCTCATAAAGTCATAGAAACTTTAACCAAAAATTACATAAGCTGAATCAAATATGAAAATTTTATATTTTCAAGCGAATATTCATAGAATGCACTATTTTTGCACAAATAAACGAACAAAAAAAATCTCATTTCTAATTCAAGCGCATCTAAACACATTTATCGCCTTTTTGAGTCCCTAGCTCTTCTTTAACAGGCAGAAGTCCAGAACCAGTGACGCCGCCAAGTGTTCGATCATTTGCCTCTCTGACCGGAGGAAGTGACGCCTACCAAGTATTCAATCATTGAGACTAGATTCTGAAAAGATTTGGAGACTTATTAGAAAGGCTTGAAGCATGATCCTCAGAACCCATAATTTATAGATTGTCTCAGATGGTTTGCCTCAATGACTAGCCTGCAAAGTGTTCGATCATTTGCCTCAACGACTACAATCTGTGACGCCTACCAAATGTTTGATTATTTGCCTTAACCGGCTTGGCTGATGAAACAGTAAACAATGCTCACGCTACCAGTAAGACTTCAATTCCCAAGCAACTCCCATTTTACTCCTCTCCACTCCAGTTTCCTGCCGGGCCGAAGCAGCAAAGAGTGGTGTGTTGTGGATGCTATGGTGCTCAGACCCAAAACAACAACAGTGTGTGTTAGGGTTTCAACTGTTCGTGCTTCTTCTGGTCCTTTCAAGCTAGTGCGTGATCGGTCATTGGACAGGCATGTTGTAAAGAGCAACAAAATCCGCTTCATTCAGAAGCTAAAGACGCTGCTCCTTTCGAAACCCAAGCATTTCTTGCCCCTCAAAGTTATTTACAAGTGTCGTGCCTATCTGGCTCTCTCCAAAACCCACTCTATTCTTTCCATGATCCATCGTTATCCCACCATCTTCGAATTCTTCACTATCCCCACACCTCCAACTCCATTGAATGCCACCAAACCACTCTCCCAGCTATGTGTTAGGCTCACTCCAGCTGCAGCTGCTCTTGCTGTTAGAGAGTATGAGCTGAAGTCCAAAATGTCAGTTTTGTTAGCTGCCAAACTCCAGAAGCTTTTAATGCTCTCATCGCATCGGAGGATTTTGTTATCCAAGCTCGTCCACATTGGTCCTGATCTTGGCTTGCCTGTTAATTTCCGCTCTCGCCTCTGCAATGAATTCCCGGATAGGTTCAAAGTTGTGGACACTTCCTATGGAAGGGCTCTTGAGCTTGTTTCTTGGGATTCGAGTTTGGCTCGTCCTTTACCCTCGCTTGAAGTTGACTCTGCTTCACTTGGGCTGATTGTCGATAGACCACTGAGATTTAAACATTTGGGGCTCAGAAAGGGGATCAATTTGAAGAGACGGCATCAGGATTATCTCGTGAAGTTCAATGAACTCCCGGATGTGTGTCCGTATAGATCAAAAGTGAAGGATTTCCCCAAGGAGTCCATTGAGGCGGAGAAAAGGGCCTGTGCGGTTGTGAGGGAGGTGTTAGGCATGATGGTCGAGAAGAGGACTCTGGTAGACCACTTGACGCATTTCAGGAAGGACTTCGGGTTGTCAAACCAGTTGAGGGCAATGCTGGTGAGGCACCCCGAGTTGTTCTATGTGAGTTTGAAGGGGCTGAGACACTCTGTGTTTCTGGTTGAAGGCTATGACGATGGTAGGCTTAAGGAGAAGGATGAGCTACTGGTTATCAAAGATAAGTTTATGCAGCTGGTTAGGGAAGGAAAGCAATTGAGAAGGGAGAAGAGGAAGGCATATGGTAAAGGCAAAGCCATTGAGCTTATCACAAGCGCTGATTCGAATGAGGAAGTTGATGATGACTTCGATGTCTCTTATGATGGCTTAGATGATTTATTCGAGCTCGATGATCTTGGCTCTGAAGATGATACAGACAAAGAAGAGTTTGGTTCTGAAGATGATTCAGGAATGGAGGAGGAAAGCCAGTTTTGGACAACTGAGGGTGTTGTTCTTCCTGGGAGTGGGGATGGTGGAGGTACTGCTTCTATGCCTTGGTAGAATCATTTCCATCCAGTAAAGTACATTTCATTCTGGTTGTTCAATAGGAGATTTATTGCATATGTAAATGTAAATATTGTTTGTTCTAGGAATTAAAAACAAAAATGGAGATATTTATAAGAGATTATATATGTAGTCAGTCAAATTCCAAGTTTAATTTGAGCCTCAATGTCTTATCTACTTGTGATTCTGTCCTTAATGTTTTGTTCAGTATCAGTTTTTCACTTCAATGTTGTTTTAAATAAAGTTCTAAGGGGTTTTCAAAAAAAAAATAATAAAAATAAAGTTCGCAAATTACGGTCCACGCAGCTGTGTGGACCACGGTCTAAAATATCGTCGTGAATATTATGAGTAAAAATAATGTATATTATGTGTTAGAATAATGTGCATTATGTTTTAGAATAATGTACATTACGTGTTAGAATAATGTATATTATGTATTAAAATAATATACATTACGTGTTAGAATAATGAAACATCTGGAAAAATATAATGTACATTATGTTTTAGAATAATCTACATTATGCTTTAGAATAATGTACATGATGAGTTATAAAAATGTATGTTGCAGCTAGGCACACAAAAAAATAAAATTAAGCAAAACTACGTCGTTTTTAGACCGTGGTCCACACAGCTATGTGGACCACCGTCCACAGAATAACTATTGTCGCCGTGGGTGGGATTAGTTTCTGGAAAAATGGAAAATGTGTATTTTTTAAGCACTTTTTTCCATTTTTTATATGAAAAACCACACAATTTTATCTATAGTCACTATTATTGGGAGTAGTATTAGGTTTCTTGTATTTGAGTCACAGTATGACTCCATATTTAGTCTCTCTATGATTTCTCTTGTATATATATTCCCCTCTCTATTTTAGTCTCCTTATGATTCATCTTGTATATATATTCCCCTTGTCCGTAAAGTTGTAACAGTTTCCTTCAGTTCTCATTTTGTATCAGTTAAGCTAGAGTTTTTTCCTCTATTCCAATGGCTGACGAATCTGCTAACTCCTCCGAACGAACCGTTTCCAATGCAGTTATCACGTCTTCCGCTAGCTCAGCTGTTACTTCTCTTTCTACTGCTCATCACTTTATCAGTATTAAGCTTACCCATAAAAATTATCTGTTTTGGAGAACTCAAGTCGTACCGTTTCTTGACGGACACGGTCTCATGCAATTCGTTGATGGGACTCATCCCTGTCCGGCGCCGTTTCTTCCTGCTGTCGAAGGCGCCTCGCCCGTCCTTAATCCTGAACACACATCGTGGTTTCGGCATGATCGGGCTCTTATGTCTATGTTGATTTCTTCTCTCAGTGAAGAAGTCATGCACCTCGCCGTTGGACGCCGTACGTCACGGGAGGTATGGGAGTCAATTGAACAGTCTTTGGCTTCCACTTCTTGCGCCCGCTCGTTAAATCTCCTTGGCTAACTCCAGTCTCTAAGCCATGGAGATTCCACGGTTGCTGATTATATTGGTCGTGCCCGTGTTATTTAGAGGATCTTGCCTTGGCCAGTAGGCCGGTTGGGTTATAAGAGATGAATCTTTATGTGTTTCGTGGTTTACGTCCAGAGTTTCAAAACCTAACCGCCTCTCTCTCGGTTCGCGGTCAACCCATAACCCTAGGTGAGCTCGTTGATTTCCTTGGCGCTCAAGAGTTCATCAGGGGTACCAATCTTTGCGGACACTTGGGCCACAGAGTGGTGTTTTCAATGGTCTTGATCACTTGGGCAAACCAAGGTAAAAGTGGAGCAAAAGAGTAATAAGTGAAAATTCTCGCACAGATTGGTGAAAGTTTGGTTTTTGAACCATATCTCAGCCTAGGAATATCCAAATGAAATTTGAGGATTAAGACTCGACGCATCGAAAATGGCGGCCCAGGTGCGATTTCGGCCCAATTTTGAGCAAAAAATTCCTATTTCCTCCGGGATTGATTCCTACTATAAAATCCCATGTTCCTCAACCCTAATATTCATTGGGAGATCTTTGGAGACAAGAAGAAAAGAAATCAAGAGTCACAAGTTGTCTTGGGAATCAAGAAGAAGACTAGGGAGATTTGGAGAAATTGTGTGGTTCAATCTTTTACTCTCTTTGATGATTTGTAGTTCTTTTATTATATTTGCTATGTATAATTTAACCATGTGTGGCTAAATTCCATTAGGGATTATTGGGTAAAAGTGTTTATGAACCTATGTGCATGTGCTCTCAGATTCTTTAATATATTATTATTTGGGTTTTAAATTTGTGTTGCAATTGTGTTTATTATTGTCATTGCGAGTAGTTCAGGGCACGAATTACTTGTTTCATTGTTTTGTTTATGTCATAACGGGAGTTAGGCATAATTGAGAGTTCACACAATTGCACTTAACTTTTATACCATAGGAAATGACATATTTGTTAGGGAGTTTTAATTATTGATTATTGCACATCCGGGGATGGTAGTGATTAGGAATTATTTATGAATGCTTGTTCTTGTTCTTATTGGGTGTTTATACTACGGGAGTAGATATTCATTAGTGTTAGTGCCTACATGAGTAACTCTATACCACCTTGCATCCTCACACTCGTTTAAATCCAGATTTAATATTACTTTAGGTTAGGCACTTGGGGATTAAACACTTAAATCCCATGAATCTCAATCTCTCTATATTGATTTCAAAACTCTGAATCATTGCTTTACTTTATTTATTTGCAACATTCAATCATAATCATTAGGATAAGTCTTACGAATAAATTAGTAATTGGTGCTTAATACCCCACTTTCCTGTGGATCGATAACTCGTTACTCAAAGTTTATTTGTTTGAAAATATACTACAACCAGTCTGCACAAAATGACAAAATGGTTGGTTGCTTTTTGAAGCCAACGGCTATACAGTACAGCCGCATTTAAGTTTCCTTACCCAGAGGTCATTACTTGCTGGTTAATAGGTTTGAAATCTCCATCACCATCCAACAGAGGGATTTATCACCCAATAAATACCCCTCTTCGTCACCTGAAGAAGATGTATGTTGGTTTTTATCACTCTATTGCTATCTAAAAAGATTTCAAAAATTCTCAAGTTACTAGCTTTCACAATCAGCGTGTGTTTGTGAAGACTCTTCTAAAAGATTATCAAGCTCTTCAAGTCTTCACAACATCAAGAAATCTTGCAGTTTATACGAAGATCAAGTCATCATCTAGTCAAGATTTCAAGTTGGAGATAACATCAATTCTTTCCAACACTCAACTCGGTTGATGTTGATAGAGGCGGAGTAAACTCGGAGGAGTTGAAAAACCTAACAAGTTGTTGTCCGGCTTAGTGATCAAGGAAGCAAGCTTAACTTAGTTTGTACTAAGGAGTGACAGTGCAAACCATTTCACGAGTTGTGAAAGAAGAGTGGAGTAGGTTTAGTTAACATGCGAACCACTATAAAAATCTTTCTCTCTCTCTCTCTCCCTCCCTCCCTCTCTCTCTCTCTCTCTCTCTCTGTCTCTCGTTACTTAATTGCCTTGCATTGCATTCATAATCCTCTCGTTAAGACGATTTCTAACGAAAGTGTGCAAAGAAAACTAAAAAGGAACATATATTTTCCGTTGTGCATAACTCTTTCGAAGCAAAGTTTTAAAATTGCATAGAGTCTATTCACCCCCTCATGACCAACAATATATACCTTCTCCTAGTTGTCCTTTGTTCTTGAATGGTGTTCTCCATGTTCCTCCTCACCTAACCACTTTTCCTTTGTTTGTTCATCGTTTTGCTACAGACAATAATGTATTCTTTGAGTTTCACAATTCTACTCAACGGTATCAGCTCGAGAGGTCTATACAGGTTCATGTCCTCTTAGTCTTGTTGAATTGTTTTGTGCTTATTTAAAACTAAATTCTCTACTCTTTTTCAATTTTACTTGTTTGTGCTAAGTCTATATTGGTTGTATTGATTAGATCGTTTTGCTTTAACGTCTAATAAAAACTTGTTTTGAAATATGAAAATTTTTGAGAGTTTTAAATTCCTAACTTATTATATATGTATCATTAAAATCATCAATTCATACCATTATTCCTAGCAAATGCATTTAGTGAAGACTTCTCTTCTCATTAAATTTGTGTAAAATAAAAATTATTTTCCTTAGTGTTTTAGCTCAATCGTTATACCTTGCACCACGGCGCACACTGCACTGTGCGCCCCGCGGCTCCCAAAACGTCGTCGTTTTGGGAGGCGCGGTAGGAAGTTGACATGATTATGTATATTTGTTTATACAATTATGTATATTTTTTATTATGTACATTTTTTATACAATTATGTACATTTTTTTTATACAATTATGTACATCCGAATCAGGAAATTTTTGTGTATTATGTTAAGAGTTGATGTGTATTATGTTAAAAGTTTATGTTTATTATGTATTATGTTAGATTATGTGTATTATCTTTTAAAAAAGAGTATGTGTATTTTGTTATATAATTATGTACATTCATGTATACAATTATGTGTATTCTAGTATAACATTATGTACATTTTTTAACATGAATTTTTTTTTTAAAGAAACTTAACTGCCAAACACTGGGTAGCGAAATTTCAAAAAAAAAAAAAAAAAAAATTGAAACGACGTCGTTTTGTATATGGGCGCACAATACAACGCGCGCCATGATGCAGGATATAAATTGCCACTACCTGGTGTAATTCACATTTTATGAGGTTTTTTTTTTTTTTTTTTTTTTTTTTTTTTTTTTTTTTGGGGGCAAAAGCATAAACTATATATATGTCAGGTATAAAGAGAAAAGAATCTAAAACTAATAAAATACAAAAAGAGGGCATGCTTTTAGAAGAAGTTTCACATTTAAAACTTTTATATTTAAAAAAAAAAACATTCTTTTTTAAATAAATACAATTGGGATATACAACATGCACTAAATAAACTCTTCTAGTAGGTTGCATATATAAGCTGAGAAGGAAAGCCTATTGAAATGTAACACAAATAATATTTTAGAATGCGGAAATCATGCAGTATCTCTACATCTCTACATCTCTACATCTACAATTCTAATCAGAGCCAATAATGTTAGGCCCTTAACTGGAACAAAAAAATGTCGGTCCTATTGTTTCTTAAAATGAATGGTTCATATTATACTATTGTTTCTTAAAATGAATGATTCATATTATTTTTATTTTAGTATTTTTTATTGATTTTCCTTATTTACCCTCTATTATATTATTTTCTTCCCTTAAAATAACCTAAATTTCGTTACATAAACTTTAGTAACGGAATATTCCGTTAACTATTTACTATTTTAACTTACACATTAATTTCTATAAGAAAAGTCTTAGTTTCGAACCACATCCCAATTAGAGTTGACATAATTGTTAAACATATACTACGAATATGTTAAAATATATTTAAAATATATATAATATAAAATTTAACATAAACTTTGTTCAAATAATTAGTCCGACTAAATATATAACATTCAAAGTTAAGCATCAAAGATTATAAATCAAGAACTTTAAAAATCATTTGATTTTTATGCATTTAAAAAAAAAAAAAACATATTTAGGTTAAGTTTTTTTTTTTATTTTTTTTTTGGTTTAATTAATCTTCTTTTGATTATTTAGATCAGAAAAAAAAAAAACTTAATATTTCAATTATACTTTTGCATTATTGGTATGATTTAGGTCGTTATGGTATTAATATTTTTTGTATGTATTTTTATAATGGTACAATTATTGTACATTACTTTACAAATATTATACTATTATTTTTTTATCGGACAAAATTGTTCTTACATCATTGTCAGGCCTGTGCGACCTAACTACAAAATTGTTGATCATAAATACAATTACACCTGGACTCTAAAACGGTAGGATCATTTTCTAACGAATGACAATGCTGACATCCCGCTGGCTCTAATTGAACAAATTTAGACATCAGAATTTTATCAATGCATGAAAACTTCTAAAGAAATTTGTAAGTTAATTTTTACTATATATTATTATAACAATATCTATTGTAACTATATATTTTGAATTATTTATTATATCCTATATTGACAGGAATTGTAACAATTGTCATTGACACACTCTCAAAACAATTTGTCTCAACAACGAATTATTTTTAAATAAGTATTTCAAAGTATATCAACGCAATATTATATCGGAGATGTTCATGCATATGTAAATAAATATTGAATTTGTTTATTTAAATCGGTAATTCAAAATATATAAATGCAAGATAATATTTATTGAATTTTCTAATCGATATTTGGTAGTGGTAGTTTTTCCCTACATGTTTCATGCATTGTGAGATGTGTGTCGTAGGTTACCATGTGAAAGTATTGAACAAAATATTAATATTTATTATATTTGTATAAAATACTTGGTAAATAAATATATATAATGTATTTTGTATTATAACTTTGATGTTTAATTACAAGATAATGTAAAAAAGAAGATAATGGACAATGTAGTGAATATAATAAATTGATAAATTTGAAGGTAATGAATCTTTGAATTGTAGAAAATAAAGATAATATAACTAATGAAATTATATTTATTTTTAAATTTTTTATAATGAATAATTTTTTTAAAAAATAAAGGCATTATAGACATCTAATTCTAAATTAATTAAATGCATATGTATTGTTTTTTGTTGTAGCTACTACTTTATTTAGTTTAATAAGAGTAATAAAGTGGCGTATATACTTTTCATCAACAATAATGCAATCATTGATTTTTAAAAAAAAAAAAATACATACAAAAAATATTAATGCAAAAGTATAATTGAAATATTAAGTTTTTTTCTGATCTAAATAATTAAAAGAATATTAAGTTTTTTTGTGATCAAATGATTTTTAAAGTTCTTGATTTATAATCTTTGATGCTTAGCTTTGAATGTTATGTATTTAGTCAGACTAATTATTTGAACAAAGTTTATGTTAAATTTGATATTATATATATTTTAAATATATTTTAACATATTCGTAGTATATGTTTAACAATTATGCCAACTCTAATTGGGATGTGGTTCGAAACTAAGACTTTTCTTATAGAAATTAATGTGTAAGTTAAAATAATAAATACTTAACGGAATATTCCGTTATTAAAGTTTATGCTAACGAAATTTAGGTTATTTAAGGGAAGAAAATAATATAATAGATGGTAAATAAGGAAAATCAATAAAAAAAATACTAAAATAAAAATAATATGAACCATTCATTTAAGAAACAATAGTATAATATTAACCATTCATTTTAAGAAACAATAGGACCAACATTTTTTTTTTGTTCCAGTTAAGGGCCTAACATTATTGCCTCTTATTAGAATTGTAGATTGTAGATAGATGTAGATGTAGATGTAGATAGAAATAAAGTATTAGCTACAACAAAAAATAATACTTATGCATTTAATTAATTTAGAATTAGATTTCTATAATGCCTTTATTTTTTAAAAAAAATTATTCTTTATAAAAAATTTAAAAATAGATATAATTTCATTAGTTATATTATCTTTATTTTTTACAATTCAAAGATTCATTACCTTCAAATTTATTAATTTATTATATTCACTGCATTGTCCATTGTCTTCTTTTTACATTATCTTGTAATTAAATATCAAAGTTATAATACAAAATATTATATATATATATATATATATATATATATATATATATATATATATATATATATATATATATATATATATATATATATATTTACCAAGTATTTTATACAAATATAATAAATATTAATATTTTGTTCAATACATTCACATGATAACCCACGACCTCACAATGCATGAAACATGTAGGGAGGGGAAAACTACCACTACCAAATATCGATTAGAAAATTCAATAAATATTATCTTGCATTTATATATTTTGAATTACCGATTTAAATAAACAAATTCAGTATTTATTTACATATGCATGAACATCTCCGATATAATATTGTGTTTATATACTTTGAAATACTTATTTAAAAATAATCATTGGGCATTATTCCATTCGCGCAAAGCACGTAAAAAAACTAGTAGATATAATAAAGCTCATCCAAACCAAACCCAAGTCTTCAGATCAGTTTCACTCATCACATATATGTGTGTGTGTATATATATATATATATGTTATATGTCCTCCTATTATTCTCAATCAAGCTGTGACTCTCTTTATTATTTTCACAAGCTAATATAAGGCAAGACCTTTTAGATAAAGGGATATCAATCAGATCAACACTGCACTTACAATCATATATGCTCCCTTAATTTCATCAAAATTGAAGTCATTTAATTAATGTCTGTTATAAATAAAACTTATGGTGGACATTAATATAGTAGCTTTGTAACGTCTGTAACGGATGTAATTATCCTTCATTATTGTATGCCTTTAGTGTATCTTGTATATATATCATTGTACTATGATGGATGATGATGAATGGATCTATCCTCCTTTTCTCCCTCATCTTTCTACTCTTATTCTCGTTCTTACTGTTCTTCACGAGCTAAAGGCCTGCAAACTAACTTGCAATCCAACACGTTATCAGTACTTTGCTCTACATCCTAAATAAACTGAGAAGCAGGTGTTTAACATGTTCAATTGTGTTAGAAAAGAGGACATTGATGAAGGCGAATGGAGGTTGAAGCTTTGGCTTTTCTGTTTCTTTGGCTGCCTCGAGGTAAAAGGATACAACAGCGCAGCATTCTTGAGGTCAGATTCTATTTTGCTTAGCTTGTGCAATATTGTTGATAATCTAGTAAATGCAAAGTTGAGTATATGATGTGAATAATGGATCTGTTTTGAATGCTGCCACAAATTTTGAGTAAAAATGTAAAATATTGTGGATGCAAATTATGTGAGGTGCCGTGCTGTGCATGCTATAATCTTAGATATCATGTGAATGCTGTAGGTAATATAATTGTGAATTATATTCTTGTTGAAAGGATCTTGCACACAGCTTCTATTTACACTTTGATATCAGAAGTAAAAATGCAGCTTCATTATACAGAACATGTTCTTTGTAGAACTGATATTGCTTCTTGATGAGCATGCATATTATTGAGCTTATATTTTGCATTTTTGAAATTAGAATCCAATGTGGCTGCAAAGTTGAATTTGTCTTGATATGTTCTCTCTCGACATTATATATATATAGTTAACTATACTTTGCATCAGACCTTGCTACCAAGGCTACATATATTTGCCAAGAAACTATAGGGTTTTATTGGTAGCAAACTTATTTCAGTGGCTTTTTCACACCGATTCAATTGCATTATGGCATATTTGTTTTTCTTTTGTCCTGCTATATTTTCATAAGTATAGATGTGGATTTGGGAGTATGTAATTTCCATAATGCCAAATCATCTGTAATTTCTATAAGATGTGCTAATTGATATGAATGGATTTATTTAGTGTTTTAGGCATAACAATATTTAATGCCTTACGCTGCATGTCCACAAAGTTTTTTTGAGTATTTGGTTAAAATGCACATCTGCGAAATAGCTAACTCATTCCAAGCAATATGAGGCCCTCATATCATAAAGGATCTGGGGAAGGAAATATGCAGGTATTACAACCTTACCTTTAAGTGAGGTAAATGTTAAATACTTGGTTTGTTTTTTTTTCTAATGCTATGCTACTCTCTAAAAGTCAAAATTGACTCACATCATGTTGGTTTGCCTGAAGCAAACAACTTGTGAATATTTTTTTTACACATGGTAATCACTGCCTGAAAATTCTTATCGGCTCAGTTTGAAAATTAAATTCGTGAAAAATACTTCTTGAACTCCTTTTGGCATGAAATTTTTTCTGGAGAACCTAGACTCGTGTTATTTGATGTCTGTAAAAAGATTTTGTTAAAAATATGCTTTGGTGATTCCAGAAAAATTAAAGTTTTGGCAGTGTGCTGTCAATTATTTTTCTGCCTGGATCAATGTTGGGAAAACTTTTTGAAAAAATACTTCTAGACCTTGGATTGACATGAAAATTTTTATGTACGTTCTAGACTTGCTAAACTACATATCTGAAAAATCTTGTGTCAAAATGTGTTACCATTTTTTCACAGAAAATCCAGCAATCCAGGTCAAATTTCTGAAAATTTCTGCCGTTTTCAGCTTGTATATCTTGTTGTTTTGTGATATATTTTCATACTTGTATGAAACTATGAAATAAAGTGAGAGCTTGCTTGGAAAAGTATTGTCATTGACTCCCTGAAATAAGAATGAATGGGCCCAGCAGCAAATATGTGCTCATTATTCTTCGGCGAACGGTACTTCTCTCATTTTATTTTCTAATTTATGAATTAATAGAATTTTTTTTTCATGTCATGCATTATGTGTACCACACATGATACTTTTTATTAAAATGAATGTGCATGACTCAATTGAGTTTTTGGTGTCCAAGACATAAGGGACAATTATATCACATATTGAATATGCTTATCTTTAATTGATAATATTTAGCCTATAATCTTTTGATTAGGCTTATATAAGAGAATTTGTTATTTCTCTTGTTGGCAATTAATTATTTGCTATAGGCCATAGCTATTGTGATTTATCACGTAACATATAAGTGAGACAATAGCATGAATTCTCAATATGGTTTTCACTGTTAGGTTGCACCTGTCGTTGCTAAACCTTAATTTGATCTTGTGATATCGATTAGATGATATGAGTCTAAACATTGTGATATATAGCATAAATATTGGATATAGCTTTGCCCAGAAGGCGAATTTGCTGCACTAATTATATGATAACAGCACCAGGACAAATTCCCCAAATGTAAAATTGACTTGTTACTGATTTAAAAGTCAATTGTTATTTGTCCAAATTCAAGTTTATTGGTTGCGCTAATTTATTATAGCATTAATGTTTCACATGAGTCTTTGACATTAAAATAAATACCAAATTTGAGTATTTATACAAAAAGATAGTACCTAATTTTTTAATATAGTTTTGCCCAGAAGGCAAACTAAGAACATTAATTTATCTGTCACTCGTTATCTTGCATGACATTTATGATAGTTACATTGTACTCCAGTAGTAGTACATGACAAATTACACTAAGTGTTTTGAATATCATTGATTTTTTTTGTTGAAAGATATCAAAAACTTAGTTTCCTTTTGCAAGAACATACTCTCTGAGTTTTGAATCTTCCCTACTTGACAATGTGTTTGGTCATTGGGTTTTTAAAAAAAAAAAAAAAAAAAAAGGTCTGAAAGATTCTGAATATGAATTGATCTTTGAGTGACTAATGACTCACGACTCGTGAATGAAGTCTGCGACTTCTATTTTTAATGCAATGCTACTATGCAAAAATGTTATGTGCTTAACAGCTAAAAGTGAGTCACACTATGTTGGTTTGCCTGAAGCAAATAAATTGCTAATATTTGGCGTTTAATCTCCCTAAGATTGTCGAATGTTTCAATCATTTTGTTCAATGTGTATGCTTGCCCTATCTGATTTTATATGCCACTTGTGGTAAATTTCATATACATTTGACAACTTATTATGTTGTGATAATCTTTACATTTTTAGAGACTCATTTTTTTAATTATGGCATGACCAATTGGGTCTCTTAGGGCAAACATAATGAGTTAGATATTACAATTTCTTATCCACATGAGTACTTTATAGAGCATGTGTGAAGGAAAAATTACTGAATTATATGTTTTGGGGATATATTTTTTTTTACCCAAATCTAACTCGATGCATATCACAAATCAATCCCTCAAGGATTGCTATACCCCCTTTTTTTTTCACCAAGTACGTGGTTTCAGAAGTAACATTTCCCTATCTGCGTTATTTTATTTGCGCAGTCTATTTTATATCACCACCACAACGTACCTCTAAAAGGGCTATCAAAGAAATCTCAGTCTATTGATTCAATACCGAAAGCCCATGATAGGGGATCAATACATATAATTGGGTACGTTGACTGCATTCCTAATGAAGATTGTTTCTCGGCATTAGGGGGAGATAATATACTACTCCGTAGCTTTTTGGAATGCCAAGAAATTTCATAAGAATAAAAACATCTTCATTATTTAAATCCATGTACTAGTTAGATTGAACTGGAAGTTCAAAAGATAATCTATTTGCGATTTAGCAAATAATCTGTCAAATATATCTATTGATCATAAAAGAAGTGACTAGGTCCTATATCATTGGACCAAACATATCTATCGATACTCCTTGACACTAGAAGTGTAGGAGATCTATCGGTGAAAGAGATATGAATCATAATACTAGATCTAGTAAAGAAATATTGTCACTCTTGAAATAGTTTGAATAATTATGTCCTGCAGACGTTCGTCCAGATGACGAAAAACCCTGGTAAGACTTATAGGTGCACCAAACAAACGTAATACTAGGGATGCGGAACGACCAGATCAAAATATCTTTGGGAAATGTTTAGAATCTGGTTGTTTTAGAAATTGCCATTACTTTTACAAATATGGGAGTTTTACAAAAAAGGTTATAGTTGTCGACAACACAATTGCCATTACAAATTGCTCGTTATATAATCTGGATCCAGAGTTAAGCACCAGAAGTGCCATGACTATTTAATATATAAAGGAGCAATTAAGGCATAGCTCGACTCGCTAAAATGAATAAATTCTCTTTATAACAATACACCATTTGAGTGTTAACCCTGAAGGTTACAAATGGGTGTGTGCATGAAAGAGAAATAAGAATAATGAGGTGATAAAGCGAGTTTGTAGCCTATGGGTTCACGCAGAGACCCTTAATTGATTTTAATCAAATATAATCTCCCACGGTAAATGGCATTAAGTTCCGCTACATAATACAATTGGCAGAATAATAAATTTAGATATGCAGTTAAATTTATCTTGAGAAATCCCTGATGGATTCATAATTCTCATTTTTAAGTATTATTATGTGTCATTATCTACTCTTTAAAGGGTTGCGAATGGAGTT
Source organism: Ipomoea nil (assembly GCF_001879475.1). Classification (NCBI taxonomy): domain Eukaryota; kingdom Viridiplantae; phylum Streptophyta; class Magnoliopsida; order Solanales; family Convolvulaceae; genus Ipomoea; species Ipomoea nil. The sequence goes on from NW_017619484.1 coordinate 585,183, forward strand.
AATATCCTCATTGAAGGAATAATATGTACCATTGTGTGCTCGATAAAGGGTTGATAATGAACTTATTTATTATTTATTATCTCAGTCAAGATTGATGGTGTAAACATCAATGAAAGATATAAAGAGCTTGATGATGTCAGTTCATGTTTAAAGACTGAGACTTTTGAAACAAAAGCTTGTGAAAGCTATAAGTATTATCTCGACTTGAAGATCGAGTTTTTCTTTACAGTTTTTTTTATATACACCAGTCAGCCTACATCTAAAAATGCTTTTTCATATGTCTATATGCATATAAGTGTCATGTTTTTATCAAACTAAAGGTTGCCTAATAATCTCTTGAAGTAGATAAGGAACCTTTTTGGACTCGAAGTCCCTTACTTCATTATCATTGGAGCACCATTATAGAACCAGAAGTTCCATAACCGCAACATATTTGCGATAAAATTGCTAGCAAAATCTAGTGCTCCCCCTACAAATGAAGTACTTGAATAATGATTAACATATCCTCCGGTATCTTCGAGATACAAAGACATGACATTTATGTAAGAAACCATGATACGGTTTTAATAGGCTACTTGGGTACTGGCTGTTTTGTTTGATCACCGCAATGCCAAGTCCAAACTGGTTATACAATGAATTTCCCTAAATGTTCAAAATGAGGACAATAACACTTGTGTTGCACAAATGTTATATTAGCTCTAGAAGAGCCATAAGATTATTGTACACTACTCTAAGTGACAATCCAGAAGATTTGTCCAATCCATCTCTTCAAAATTTGAAATATATGTAGAACTTGAAGATTGTTATCTTCAGGGGGAGACTGGAAGTACATTTACTCGAATCAATCCGGAAGATTGAACATTGAACGTAAAATCCTTAAGATTAAGTCATAAAAGACTAACAATTGCGCACTATTTGCAACACATAAATACATAAATATCATGTACTTTTTTCCTCACTAGTTTTCTCCCATTGGGTTTTCTAGTGTGGTTTTTTAACAAGGCATGAGTATGATATAGTAATGACAATGAGGAAAAGTTGCAAAATAATTGCTTAAATGGACAAACCCCAAAATCCTGAAGATTATGCGGTTTGCGCCCTGAAGGCTTATGGTTGTACTCTTTTTCCCTTAACTAAGTTTTTCCCACAGGGTTTTCTTAAGTTAAGGTTTTTAATGAGGCGACCAAATACAATATATGTTTTTATATATATCATGTACTCTTTTCTTCAACTAGGTTTTTCCCACGTGGTTTTCCTAGTGAAGTTTTTAATGAGGCATGAATATATTTTCTATTGTACTCTTTTCTTGTCTAGGTTTTTCCCACAGGGTTTTCCTAGAAAGTTTTTAATGAGGCAAGATCATGATCAAATAATGTCCAAGGGGGAGTGTTATAAATAAAACTTATGGTGGACATTAATATAGTAGCTTTGTAACGTCTGTAACGGATGTAATTATCCTTCATTATTGTATGCCTTTAGTGTATCTTGTATATATATCATTGTACTATGATGGATGATGATGAATGGATCTATCCTCCTTTTCTCCCTCATCTTTCTACTCTTATTCTCGTTCTTACTGTTCTTCACGAGCTAAAGGCCTGCAAACTAACTTGCAATCCAACCATGTCTTCAATTTTTCTGGCTGGCTTAGCTTGCTTTAATTTGCTCCTTCAATTCCATATGATCCCTCTCCATCGTAATTCTTAGCTTATGAATTGAGTGAAGCGTGAATCTCTTCAAGAGTTCTGCCTTTTGTTTCTGGAACCATTTTGTATATGAACACAATTCCCAGTGCACAAACAGCCGCAAAGATTAAAAATGTACCTTAAAAACAATAGCATAGTATAGGATGGATGTTATTCCAGCACATCGATTGCAATAAAGTTAAAAGTAGTTTTTAAAGTAAATGTCTTATTTGTGAAAATAAAATGAAATTTTGTATAATAAGCTAGTATTTTCCCAAATATTATTAGATATACACCATAAGGCATGCATGCATATACTTAGTCTCTTTTTGTTATAATGTTTAATGCATATATGCTGTATGGTTTACCCAAATCCTATCTTAACATATAACATACTACTTAAAACTCTTAGGGTGTGTTTGGTTCATGAGTTTAGCTATCAGGAATGAGAATCAAAGTCATTGTTATTGTTTGGTTGACAGGTTTCTAGAGTACTATGAGATTTGATTACCCCCTTACACTACTGGAAATTATGGAATTTCCGACCACCTGAAAGTGATCTTAAATCAAGTCGAAAGCCTTGTTTCGATCACTTTTGGTATCCGGAAAAACCTTTGTTGCTATTTCCGACCACTTTTTAGTATCAACTTGATTTAAGATCACTTTCAGGTGGTCGGAAATTTCATAATTTCTAGTAGTGTTAATTATAAAACATATTCTCTAATAAAATAAGCGCTTCATTCCATTATTTGTCCTCTTAATTGTTAATTTGCTTTTTAAGTTTGGATTAGTGCTTTTACATTTTTATTTTTATTTTTTGTTTGTTACGTTTTTGTTCATATTGGTACTTTGGATGTCTGATCTCTATATTATAATAAATTGCATGTCTTATTTTTTGTTCTTGTGTTTTTCAAACTTTTATTCCCATTATAGGATCATACATAACCAAACAGCAATACTGATAATCATTCAAATTCCACCCTACTACCAAACATGCAAAATACTTTCTCCAAAACTCATTACCATTACCAAGTATTTAATTCCATTCTTATTCTAATTTCCATGTGCGAACCAAACACACCCTTAGATAAAATAAGTGTATTGGCATACCATATGTACTCCACAGCATGAGAAAGGTAAAGGAGAAAGAAACGGCCCAAGTTGTGATCCAGTTCATCAGAGTCACCATAGCTCCACCTATTCCCTTTACATGTAAAGGGAACACCTGCAACAACAAACCAATTTTCACACATTATATTCATCATCAATATAACTTATATCACTAAATTACAATCAAAATCCTATACTAGCATATATATGTCCAAATATTCATCAGTTTTATGGATGAATTTTAATTTTACATTTAAGTATATATTTGGGAAAGTTATGGTACTGATCGGCATTGTCCTTCTATATATACTCAAAGTTTAAAACGGTAGGGAATGTTAACTTCATACCGGTACAAACTCAAAACCTTTACCATTTAGTTTGGGTTTAGGGTTTAGCATAAGATCGAGTCAGGAGTATCGATCGACACTTTAAAATTTTCCTAACCTTTATTTATATATAAGGGCATACTCACATGAGAACCAGTTCCTATGAAAAAATTAAGAACTAATCACAGCCGTTCATTCGGAAAAAATCTAATGTGTCTTATACAATTTGAGGAAATAATATTTGGCGTCATTCTAGTAATTTTCTTTAAATTTAAAAGTTCAATGTTCAACGCAATAGAGTGTAATTTTTAATCGTATAGAGTGCATTTTTTACTATGTCTTAAAACCTAAATCAAAAAATTAAATCTTAAACCTAAATTGTAAAAACCCTAAGCCTTAAAAAAGTGAACATCTAACGAACCCAACCTATAAAATGCTAAACACTAAACCAAACAAAAAAATATAAACTATAAACTCGATCTAAAAGGTGAATTCTAAAGTGCACTGCAATTACAAAATGACCAAAATATACAGTATAGTGTTGCAAAGTGCACCGTATAGTGAAAATATACTTTTAAATTAAAGTTAGATAAAATTACCAAGATGTCAACACAATTTTTTTTTCCTCTCCTTGCTCTAAATTTTTAGATTTGCTTTTATATATATATATATATATATATATATATATATATATATATATATATATATAGAGTTGAGTTCAAATGATGACAACAATATATAGAGGATTGTTTGGACAAATAATAGGCACGCAATGAATTAATACCAGGCACATAAGAATAAATGTAAACATCAGGTTTCGAACCTAGACTCTAAAAATTAACAAATCTAGCACGCGACATACAAACTGTGGCACACGACTACACTCGGCCATGCACACAACATACCGACTAATGGCACACACTACATCTGTCATCACAGTCCTCTATAATATACTTGTCCTCATTTGAACACACACACACACACACACATACATACACACACACACACACACACACACACACTCAAATGAGACTATGCTTCCCATGAGAACGTGCGAAGAAATCACATCCATCTATCTTAGATGATGAATGACTAGAAAATAAAAAAAAAAAGAAATAGTAGGTCAGTTTCATAAATATTACAAACTTTTAAAATTTGACTCCACACTTTTTTCCCCTTTTGTTTTTCAACTATTAGATCGATAGTAGCAACTATTGTCCATATTTCTCATGGATATCTTTGTTCTCATGACAACTAGACCACACCATATATATGTACACACTTCATATTTTATTTAAACTCTATAAATTCAATAGATGCATTCTTTAATTACCTCACTCATAATGATCCAAGGAACTGCTCCCATCCCCATTGAGAAAGCAGCTATGTAAACCTGGTCAACATGCAGATAGAAATTTAGGGGAAAAAAGAAGAGATTTTGTTAAAAAGAAAAAATAGGAGGGAAGAGAAAATAAGATTTTAAAATAAATAACCAAAAGCCCAATTTTTGGGCTTAGAGCATCAATTGTTGTAGTTTTTGAGAAGTTTTTGCAAATATTACTAAGAAAGAAAAGATAGAAGGGAAGAGGAAAAAAAAAAATGGATAAATCAGATTGTCAAAATAAAAAAATGTACTATTAAATTTGGGATTTACACGTCCAGAGGACACGTGCATTACGCGCACCCAGAGGGCGTGCCTACGCTCAGCACACATGGGAAACATTTTTCCTTTTCTCTCTCTTCCGGGTCCCACAAAAGATATACATCTTGCAAATATAATTTCTTATCTCTCTTCTCTACTCTTTTCTCCAAATTATCATCTCTTACCTCCAACTCAACAAAAAAATTAAGAAAAAATTTCTAATGTAGATGCTCTTACAAGAACACCTCCAATGGCCATGTCGGGGACCAAGTCTAGAGCATATCCTTTGTCCTGGTTTTTGAAAACCAACAAGAAAAAATTTTCACTAATTAAAAAAAATATAGATCATATCATCGGAAAATAAAATTAAAAAATTATTATAAAGGTAGAGGTTTATGGTCATAACATATTAAATTGGACAGAGAAAATCAATTAATTATTTCAATTAAAAAATTAATATGTCAATTTATTATAAATTGAGGTATATGTTCAAAAATCTTATCTTTTGTGAGTCGAAACTAATTCATGCAAACCTGAAGAAGGAATGAGAATGCAATAAGTAGATTTCCCAATAGCAAGCCAGATGAAGACAACTGAAAACACAAAATAAATAAACTAACCAAAAGAAATAGAATAAATTAATAAACAAAATATAATGTTTGGAAATATTTTGTTTTTATATGTAATTTTTTTTTCAAATTTTGAAAATAATAATAATAATAATAATAATAATAATAATAATAATAATAATAATAATAATAATAATAATAATATTAATAATAATAATAATAATAATAATAATAAAAAACAGTGATTAGTAATGTTTTTTGCTTTCTGCATTTATTTACCAAGAGAAGGCTTCTTCTACCAGCTCTGTCCATTAGGAATGCGCCCAATGCGGTCAGCACAACCTATATATAAAAAAAATAAGCTTAGTTTCATTTTTTTATTTCTTTTTGATGAAAAATAATATATTTTGTTAAATATTCTTTAATTGTTATTGTTATTATAAGTCCAACAATGACCTTGTGGTCATGCATTCGAGCCTTAGTAGGGGGTGATATTAACTCTTTGTGCTTTAACAGGTTGAGGAAAAAGAGAAAAGTATGTGATGTCGATCGACACTAGTATTGCTTGAATCAGATATAAGCCTATAGTGGGTCCATCTTGTATTATGTATCTACAATTGATATATTATATACATTAACTATTTTTGTGCATGTAAATAAATTGAATATACATAAATTGCTAACTACATACATATAAAATGTTAACTACAGACGCATAAACTATTAACTATATGTACATAATATGTTAACTCAAACACATAATATATTAACAATATATTATGTGTATGCAGTTAACATATTTTGTACCTGCAGTTAATCATTTATGTGTTTAAAGTTACCTTTTTATGTGTCTGTAGTTAATATGTTATGTGACTTCAATTTATTTATAGACGCATAAATTGTTAATTGCAAGTACATAATCTGTCAACTGCAAACACATAATTTGAATGTTATTTTAGACCAGGATCCAAAGTATTCGGTACAAACTCCAAATTTTTCTCATTCACTTTGGGATGGTACAATGTGGACTGTTATGCCATGGACCCGTGTCCACCTTGCAAGGTGAACACGGGTCCAATACGACGTCGTTCTGCAATTCGGGAGTAATAGTGTCTTAGTGGCACCGTTTTTTCTCCACCAATCATATTTTTTTTATTAAAAAAAAATTGTCAAAAGAATTCAACGACAAAAAATTGTGAATATACTGTTATGTAATTATGAATATAGAGTTCTGCAGTTGTGAATATAGAGTTCAAGAATTATGAATATAGAGTTCAAAAATTATAAACATAGAGTTCTATAATTATGAATATAGAATTCTGTAATTGTGAATATAGAGTTCAATAATTGTGAATATGGAGTTCAAAAATTATGAACATAGAGTTCTATAATTATGAATATAGAGTTCTATAATTATGAACAAAGAGTTCTGTAATTGTGAATATAGAATTCAAAAATTATGAACATATAGAGTTCAGTAATTATAAACATAGACTTCTAGAGTTAAAAAAATTATGAACATAGAGTTCTATAATTATGAACATAGAGTTCTGTAATTGTGAATATAGAGTTTAATAATTGTGAATATGGAGTTCAAAAATTATGAACATAGACTTCCTGAAGACAAACGTTGTTAACGGCGAAAGTATATTTTAAAAAAAAAATGAACCGAACCAAAAAAGAATATTTTCTAAATTTCAACCAAATATCAGAAAATGAAAATATTTTTTAAAGAAAACTAATCATTTTTCTAAAAATTACTTAAAATGTATATCTAAACGGACCTTAGTAGACTAGACAACTAGAAATTAAAATTACCTGCAAAAGAGAGAAGAGAATGCTTCCAAGACTAGGATTGAAACCTGATGAAACAAATTGGCAAGCCCCATATATACTCCAATTAGTTTACATATTTGAAGTTGTATGTCCTAAAGGTTATCCCCAACCCAAGGGCCCACACTCCGGCCTGATAGAATATTTGGAAGGATATAAATCATGGTGACTCAATGATTCAGCAGACAGGGTGCGCACAAGGGATCTACCCACTTTGCGCATAATCTCCATACTACCGTCGTGGATGTTAAGCCTATGTGTGGCTAATATTTGATTCAGTTATTATTTGTTATATTTATATTCCTGTAGAATAGTTCTGTTGAGTAGTTGTGGTAACTTCCTTCTATTTATTCTTCTCTATGTACTATATATAACTCATACTTTACATCAATAAAGACACAGTTTCTTTCCTCACAGTCGAAGTTCAAACCCTAATCTCTTCTTCAAAATACTGTCTACTGAACTAGTGAGTTAAGTCCGTGCAGGTATACTTACAAAATTAATAACCTACCTGCAGCCGTAAAGATATGTTCTGAGTAAAATATGATTCCATTAATTCCCCCAAGTTGCTGGATTGCCATCAACCCTACTGAAATCTAATATAGTACAAATAAATTAAATATACAAAATTAATAATTAGATTAATAACTGAAAAAAAAAATAAAAGAATGAGGTGAGGGAAGGAAATGTGCTTACAATAACAGCACGAATATTGTTCTCATCAAACATGGTTAATATCGTAGCTTTGGGAAGTCCATTAAGCACGTCCAGGGACGTCTATCAAAACATATGATAATATCGAAAATTTCAATCAAAGTCTAATTAATTATGTTGTAAAGTTAGGAGAAATAAATAGATGCAGAAGATGAGAAATTTCTCCCTCCTAATTTAATAGGCAAATTATACAATGACCAACGACCAGCTAGGTCCACCTTACATTATGAACGATATTCAGATTATGTGTCTGCCGTTAATATATTATGTGCTTTCACATACTATATTAACTGCATATTATGCGGTTAACATATTATGTACAATTGTAGTTAACATATTATGTGTCTGTAGTTAACATATTATGTACTTTTAATTTATTTACAGACACATAATTTAATAACTGAAAGCACATAACATGTTAACTACTAGTAGCGAAGGCACAACTAACTTATTTCCTTACTCATAAACCGCCATCACAGTTTTCCTTACTTATAGACCGTCATCATATCGTTCGAGACAAGCTGTGTGCTGTCCTTACACCAAAAGCTATAACTAGTAGCGAAGACGTAACTTTTGTTAGTTCGAGACATGCTGGGTGAGGACTTGACCCTTAGAGACTTTACCGGCCTCTGCCCAACAATTCCTCAGTCATCGAGTACTAGACACGACTCTTTTACCGACCCGCCCAACATAACACAACAAAACTTACATCTTCAATTCATTACTTCTTTGATGATTCCCTTTTCCATATAGCTTATATTTAATTATTGAATCCTAACACCAACAACCCATACAAACACAGGTCAGATGAAATATGTGAAGAAAACATCATTAATTAATTACTTGTATGGCGGTCTCTTCTTCAGATATATCAGCGTGTGGTCCTCGAAGCTTTCTCAGAGCAGCATCAAATTCTTGAGCACGTCCTTTCATAGCCTGTGGAAAAAGTGTACATAAATAATAATAATAATAATAATAATAATAATAATAATAATAATAATAATAATAATAATAATAATAATAATAATAATGTTATTTGCTTATAAATAAATATAAATATATAAACTTAATTAGGTGCATCATATTAATAATATTTGAATGGTAATATAAAAATATGTTTGTCATGCCGGGCCATTATAATGTTACCTTTTCAAAAAAAATAAAAAATAAAAAATTGTGCTTTAATAAGTTGAGAAAGTAACTATGAATAGATACTACATTATAACAAAGTTAGTAGTACCCACAAAAAAAAAAATTAATTTATAATTTTTTCTTTTCTTTGAAAAAATAAAATGAATGAAAGTCGTAATAAATAGTACGTGCTATATATATATATATATATATATATATATATATATATATATATATATATATGTTATAGATAGATTTTACCAGCCATCTTGGAGACTCCGGAATAAAAAAGAGACCAATACACAATATTCCACATGGTATAAGTCCTGCAAATTAAATGTTAGCAAGTTAGATCATTCTATGAGTTAATTTCACCAGAGGTTCATTGTCTTTGTTGATAATTTCAAATTTAATCACAGACGATCATTTTTGTCATTTAACATCATAGACTATTATTTGTTGGACAATTTTAGTCCTTTTTATGACTTTTCCTATTTTTTAGTAAAGTCATTTTTTTTTCATATTTTTTTTTGTTATTTTTACGATTTCAACCGGTTTAAATGGTTTAGAACTTTACTAAAAACCAATTGAAAAATATGGTTACTAAAAATCAGAGGTGACCTGTTAAAGCTAGTAACCTCCATGACAGAAAGGCACCGATGACGTATGTCGCAGACAGCCCAATAACGATCAACAGCTACAAAACATTTCGAGAAAATTCTGTATTTATGTGTGTTAAAATTAGTCGATATCTTTTACTCCAATATCTCCTAAAAATGAAAGTAAAAAAAAAAAAAAAAAGTATTTTGATAATATCCTCAATAGAATAAAAAGAAAAATAATAGTTTTGATTCTCCAATTGTAGACAAATAGTTAATTTAGTCTCTCAATTATATGGTTAACACATTTTGTTCTTGAATTGTCAAGGTTGTGGCATAATCAATCATCACTCCTCAATGTGATTAAATGCTAATTGAGTTAATACCCAAAATCGTCCTCGACTATAGTGGTTTTTTTCAATTTCGTCCTAAATGACTTTGGTGACCTAATATCGTCCCAAACTTTTATGTTTCGCTCAATTTCGTCCCATACTTTTGCGTTTTTGCTCAATTTAGTCCCTCATTTGTTATTCTATCCATTTGGTATTAAATAAATAGACAATTAAGTAATTTTAATATTGGCATCTCTTTACTCATAGACATGTGAACTGCGAAATCCCTTTTTTTTTTTTTTTTACGAATTAGTCCCAAAATTACTCCTAAAAAAGAGGAATTTCGCACTTCACAAGTTGAAAGTAAAGAGAGATCAATATTGACATTACTGAATTGTCCCTAAATTTAACACAAATTTGACGGAATAACAAATGGAGGACTAAATTGAGCGAAACACAAAAGTCTGGGACGATATTAGGTCACCAAAGTCGTTTAGGACGAAATTGAAAAAAATCACTATAGTCGAGGACAATTTTGAGTATTAACTCAATGCTAATTATTGAATGTATTACACTAGAATCTGGATGTATCTCGTGGAATGTGACTAATTCAACAATGTTTAGTCAAGTCTTATTTGAGGTCAGCTCTCCCCTGGACCAATGGTATTACTACACCGCTCGCATAGACAGCTCAACTGGTCATAGGGATGAAGTTTGGGAAGAATGATCAAGAATCGAGTCTTATCAGCAGCAGTGTAGGAGCAATCTCTCAAAGTGAGGAGACTTTTTATGCGCAGTAAGCAAAGGTCTAGCCTCTGTGGTTCAGTTGATTTACATCCTCCCAGATGCTCTGTCAGACTGGTGTTGGGGATTCAACCTTTTAGAAAGACTGGTATTACTACATTGACTATTAAATGCTAGTCAAAATCTTAACTTTTCAATGTAATTTTTAAAATTTTGAAATTAACACTAAAAAGTACGGAGTAATTTTTTTAGTATCTAACATTTAAAACTGTTAAGATCAAACATTTATTACTACGCTAAAAGTTATAGCTAATAGTGAAGACGTAAATTTATTTCTTTATAGACCATCATCACATTTTCGAGAGACAGGGTGTTGAACTTAACCGTTCACCGTACCGGTCTCCGGTCAACAATCCTCTTAACCACCAATTTATCGACTTGAAACTTAGAAACAAAATAGGAATAAGGGTCAAATAGGCCATCGAACTGCACACAATACAACAATTAGGCCACTGAACCTAAAAAACCAACAATTAGGTCCCTAAACTAATCAATTTCAAACAATTCTTTCCATTTGAAGGTTTCCAACAGGTCAACAGGTCATCTCCCAAATTAATTATTTTTTTAAAAAAAATTAAAAATTAATTATTTTTAAATTTAAAAAAAAAAAAAAAAAACTGGAATCCTCCGTCTCCGGCAGGAACTAGTTTTTTTTTTTTTTTTTTTTTTTTAAATAATTAATTTTTAAAATTTAAAATTTAAAAAATAATTAATTTGAAAGGATGACATGTTGACCTGTTGGAAACCTTCAAATTGAAAGAATTGTTTGAATTTGATTAGTTCAGGGACCTAATTGTTGGTTTTTAAAGTTCAGTGGCCTAATTGTTTTATTGTATGCAGTTCGATGGCCTATTTGACCCTTATTCCAACAAAATATGATCACATATAATTGAGAAAATGGATTGACCATTTACCAACTATTGAATTAAAAGACGAAATTACCATTTTGTTAAGAGAGTAAATATTTGCATGTGATGAGCATTTTGTGAAAACAAAGCATTTCTTACCTGATTTATAGATGACAGTAATCCTCGCAGTTTACTCGGTGTAATCTCTCCAATATATACGGGAATCTGGAGATCAGAGGGGTAATGCAGTCATTACCTGTACACGAAACAGAGTACTTTTTGCAAAATTCTTGTACTCATATACCCACTAACGAAATTTGTGATAAATTAAAATTAAAAAATCTTCAAAGATTAATTAAGTATGAATCTTAACTTTTCATTATTGAATGAGCTTAAATCAACGGTTGTAAATCAATAAAAATTAATAAAAAAAAAATAAAAATAAAAAAAAAATAAAAAGCAAATACAGTGACTCTTTTGTAATTTCTTGCACCAAATATATTTTTGTGCTGTACTAAGTGTTGGTTTGTGGTGCACTAAGTGTTGGCCTATGGTGCACTTAGTAGTGGTATGTGGTATACGAAGTGTTGGTTTATGGTGTACCACAAAGTGCTTGTCTATGGTGCACATGAAAATGCTTGACAAAAAGAACATTATGTCAATTTTATAATTATTGAAAACTTGAAAATTTAGTAATAATAAGATCATAACGTTTGATTTCTCAAGATGGATGGTGTTGTGTGTGTGTGTGTGTGTGTTCAGGTGCGAATATAGCTTCCTGTGCGGTTAACACAAAAAGATGCACCTTATGCATTAAAATGGCGCGCCTTACGCACACAAATAATGCATCTTAAGCACACAAATAATGCACCTTAGAACACAAACCACGCACCTAAAAGTTTTAAAATGACGCACCTTAAGTACACAAACCACGTACCTTAAGCACACAAACAAAACACCTTAAGAACACAAACCACGCACCTAAAGTTTTAAAATGGCGGACCTTAAGTTTCAACAACTGACGCACCATAAGCATACAAAACACACACCTTAAGAAGGAAAACTACGCACCTAAAACTTTAGGCCGACGCACCTTAAGAACACAAACCACGCACCTTAAGAACACAAACCACGCACCTAAAGCTTTAGATTGACGCACTTAAATTTTCAACACTTGACGCGCCTTAAACCACACAGTACAAAAATCACTCACCTTAAGAAAAAAAAATCACGCACCTTAGGAAGGAAAACCGCGCATCTTAAAAAAAGAAAACCACGCACCTTAAATTTGACCTAGATACAGAAAGACCAAATTGCCACCGCACGTTTTTTAATCAGTGTTAATCCTCGACGTTGATTTATGCAATATCAATGGCTTAGATTTAACTGCACAACCGCACATGGGAAGGCCTACCGCACGCAAACACAATTATATATATATATATATATATATATATATATATATATATATATATATATATATAATATAACATTAGAAGATATTATAAGATATTGTGGTGTTCAAATGTTCAATGTTTGAAAAGAATTAGAATTTTTTCGTATTATATTAATAACATTTTTAAAAATTTTAAATAATTGTTTATATCTATTTTCAATGAACTATACTTACAAAATATTTTTGAAATATATTACATACAACAGATACTATTACTGTTATTATTATTATTATTATTATTATAACTAAATTTATATGTATTTAATTAATATTAATGTAATTAATAATATGTATGCATATTAATTAGTTCTTTAATAATAATAATAATAATAATAATAATAATAATAATAATAATAATAATAATTCTTTTTTGAAAAATAATACATATATATGTGAGTGTTTTGTTAAGTGAAAAAAAAAAAAAAAAAAAAAAAAAAAAACAATTGAAGCCTTGAAGGGTGATAGTTGTGTGGGGAAAAGAGGCCGGAAAGAAACCAGAGAGGTTTAGAATTTAATGATGATGATGATAGGAGAGGAATAAAAAAAATAATTCTAAATTAGAATCTTATTTTGAAATATTACTAGCTAATTTTTAAAAATCATAAAAATAACATTTCCAAATAATCTATTATTTTAAATTATCATTTCTTTACTAAATAAAATTTGTAATTTAAATAAGTTATAAACTCTTAAATAAATTTTGCTAAACAAATCAATTGACTTTATTTATGATACACCTAATTTAAATGCAATGACCTATATAACTTTTTTTTTGAATGCTACTGATTCTATTACTTTCTTAGCCTACTGAAGCACTGAGGTTCGAACCCACAACCTCCTATAGAAGTCCAACCTTGGTGCCATTAAACGTTTTGAATTTTGGACATATGCGTGCACACGCATTTTATACTTAAAAAGTATTTCTTAAGGAGCATTCAAGAGAGCAATTAGAGTGATCAGAGCATCCACCACTCCAATTGTTTCATTTAAAAGTCAAATGAAGGGGTAAAAGACGTCTAAAATTTTGTGTTCAAGTAACGTCTGTCTTTAACTTTAAATTATAATGTTAAATGTTATATCGATCAAATTGTTCCAATCACATTAATTAGCAGCATTATTCTAAAATCTAGAATTAAGTGCATTTATTCTCACCAAAAAAAAAAAAGAATTAAGAGCATTTATAAAATAAAAAAAAATACATACATAAATTAAAATTGGAGAAAAGAATACCGCATATGAAAAAATCCCAATGGCGTATCCTGTTAAGCATCTGCCCACGTATAAGGATATAGTTCCCTTCAATGAAACAACATTCATAACGTTATTACACCAACTAATTTTATATCTAACCATATCAAGTACCAAAAAGTTCTACCATTTTGCCTCAACAAAAATAAAATGCAGGGTTTGAAAAAATCGCTAGGCACCTGGGGACCGTCTAGAACGCCTAGAGCGATTAATTGGTGCCTAGGTCCGATTTTTGCAACACCGATAAAATGTAATTAAAAATCTATAATTATTTTCATCTAAAATAAAAGATGAGGAAAATGGCGGTTTTTTTAATGATATTGACTGTATTACAGTGTTGCTGAAGCACATAGAATCAACACCGCCTCTACGAAAGCTCGATCTCATGACCTTCTACATGAAAGAGTCAGTACATACCATCTGAATACAAGATGCTTGGCTTTTTAAAATTGTCTTTAATATATGTTGTCATAGGTAAATTTTACAGAGTATCACCAATTAGGCTTGCCAATAACCTTGTGGTCATGTGGCATAAAGTGACTATTTCAAATGAGAAGTTTATGCTTCAATAGGTTGAGAAAGTATATATGAACTGATACTACATTGTAACAAAGTTAGTAGTACTAAAAAAAACATTAGGTTTATATTATTTGTTAATTAATTCCTTTCAATTATTGACTTGTATCATAAATTAATTATACAAAATTATGTCAAATAATAAAAAAAAAATTAGTAAACCATTTCTTATTATGAAATATTATCTTCAAGAAAAAATGGGGCTGTGAGAGGAGATCAGACATACCCAAGCCCAGTAGATTGCCACCCATCCAATTATGCAAACTATAGCTGACAACCACATGGCCTGCTCAAGAAGAAAGTATTAATAAAAACAAAGTAAAAGTAATTAATTTTACTTTTTTTTTAATATACAAATTACAAAGAGATTGGAAAGATATAAATAAAACTAAACAAGTTTAGGTTGTATAGAACCAACAACGAACATTCGCAAAGAGTATCAGCTTCACGCTTTCTATAGATGCTCACTCGAAGATTATGAGAAGAGAAATCATGATAAATTATCATCTAATTTAACACAAGATTTATCCCTATAAATTTGCCATTTATAATGTGGTTTTCAAAACGTTGTCATCTATAGTCTATACTCTGTTATTTTTGGTACTTTGCCATCTTTTTTTTTTTTTTTTTTTTTTTTTTTTTTTTTTTTTGAAAAAGAATAGACTCATATTACGAAAGGAAATAGTGGTGAATACAAATAGGTATGAAACTATGTCTAATAGGAGGACCAAACTCATATAATATGCTTTTTGTTTTTTGTTTTTTTTTTTTTTTTGCCATCTAAACTTTATTTTTTTCTTCACTAAAAGTCTACACCAATATTCAACTTAAATAAATAAAAAAAAAATTGTTTCTTCTTGAGCCTCATAACATAAAATTATTTGATAATAACCACCAAAATAGCACATGTTGATAGCATGGTTGCAGACTTGCAGTATGCGCTAGGCGGACGGTAGAGTAGTGCCTAACTATAAAAAGAAAATAGTGCACTTGTGTGGATGTCTATATATATATATATATATATATATATATATATATATATATATATATATATATATATATATATAGTCGCGTTCGGGTGCGAATGACACGTCCAGGAGCGAATATGCGAACCAATCAGCACGCACCACGTGTCCAGAACTAGGTGCACAAATAGTAATAACTAAGTGGACCTATGTGAAAGTAGGTGCACTTGTAGGTGAAAGTAGGTGCACTTGTATGTGAAAGTAGGTGCACATGATCAATGAATGTTAACAAGACAAAATTACATTCACTTGTAGGTGAAAGTAGGTGCACTCGATCAATGAATGTTGACACGTGGCGCGCGCTGATTGATTCGCATATTCGCACCTGGGCGGCCATTCGCACGAGATTGCTCCCCTATATATATAATTTTAAAAAAATTAGTAAAGCCTACTCGCCGAGTTACTCGGCGAACTCAACCGAATTGGACAAGTTAATTCAGCCAAGGTCGCCGCCAACTTGGCCGAGTTGTACGTCTAAGCGGTTGGCCGCCTAGAGGGTAATTTGCCCTGGCTTAGGGGCGTCTAGCGCCTAGGCGACCGCATATGCCGATTTTTACAACAGTGGTTGATAGTAATATTAATGCCAAAACCTAGTAAATTTTCTAGTAATTGTTCCATGACCATATCAAACTTTAGAACTAGAATATATAAGTGTTAGAGGTAATAAGATTCTTTAGTAACAAAAAAAAAAAAAAAAAAAAAAATACAAAACCATACGTTTTAGTTTCCAACATTACATTACTTTAACAATTTTCACATCTTCAAAAATTAAACAAGAGAATCTAACTTATTTTTAAAAAAAAAAATCAAACAAATAATCTGAATTAAATAAATGCAGCATTGTAATAAATTGTTACCCCTTTCCTTCCTAAAAGATCCGCAATCCTCCCAGAAGTAATTGCACCAAGCATCGCACCAATGGTTAGAATGGATCCAAAAACTGCATACTGCAATTTTATTTAATTTAACCAATGGATACAGTTTTAATATACTAAAAATGCATTATTTATGTATTGAATATACATTATACAAAACAATACACTTTTAATACTCAAATAATGTACTTTTTCTTGAATACAATGTACATTTTTAATATATTAAAAATACATTATTTGATAATATATATGGTCCACACAATAATAATTGTACAATTTGACTTAAATTAGTATGCTGCTTCTACATGTTTGTACAAAAATTAAATCACTCAATTATTCAAAATACTTTATAAGTGATTAATTATTAAAAGACAAAAGAAAAATTGTGATACGCTGTCACCAAATCTCTCCTAAAGTTTTTTTGAATAATATTGACTCTATTACAATGTAATATCAGGTTCGAACTTACAACCTCTTAAATGGGAGTCCAACCCAGGTGCCATCTGAGCACAAGGTGCTTGGCAATCTCTCCTAAAGTTAATAACAAATTAAAAAAAAAAATTAGGTAAGATAAGTCCTGTTTGGTACATAGTTAGTTTATTTCAATCAATTTTAATTTGTTTGATCACTATATTTGGTTAAACAATCAATATGATTGTTTGGTTAATCAGCTTTTTATAACAGTTCTCCAAAACATTAAAATTCAAAAAAAAAAAATTATACACTTAAACATCATTTTGCATGTAATAAACTATTAACTGTTACTTAAATGCCATTTTGCATGTAATCAACTATCAGCTAACAGTTAATTTTTCAAAAATCTTTCTAACCAGCTAATAACTCAATCCGCTAACAGCTATTATCTAGTGAGATCCCTAATCTAAACTAAATAACACTAAGTACCAACAAATGCTCTATAGATATTTATTAAAATGCATTAAATGCTTGAGAAAAAGAATGATAAAATAGATGAATTTATATTGTCCAACAAATATTAGGGGATCATATAAATGTATAATCATATACTCCAGCAAGATTATATTTTGTTCGAATTACAAATGCTACTGTCATTTGAGTTATTGAGTATATATCACTCTACCAAATTCCAAAAGAGACAAAAATGGTGGGAAGGAAACCTGGGAATATGAAAGGTTGAGATCCAACATTAATTCATATTGGGCAGGTGATGAATATGCTACCTGCATCAAATACAACACTCATAACGTAACCCCAATTTATAGGGGATAATATAATAAATTCTTTATTTAAATCCACATAATTAATAAGAAATTATTTAAATATTAGTCGATTATATTAACTAATTTGAAAATGTATAAAGTCTAAGACTTTTGATAACTAATGGGTATGACCACTTCACTTTATCTTGCCCCAAAAGATTAAATCCCCAACATCAAGGCGAATCATAAAGGGAAATTCTATTTACATCACCCATTTAATAGGTGTGATAGCTATATAGGTGGTGTAAATACCAAATAGAAAAGTGCTATTTGCACCACCTTCATCAAACATTATATTTTTTAAAAAAATATTTATTATTTATTAAAAAAAAAAAAAAAACCTCACCTTCTCACCCGATGAGGGGCTGCCTTCTCGGGCGAGAAGGCGACCCCTACTGGGCTGCCTTCTCACCGGAGAAGGCGAGGGGTTTTCTATTTTTTAAGGTGGTGCAAATTGTAATATGAACACTCCTATGACTATTTACACCACTTACAAAATTGTTGAATTTTTTTTTTTTAACATTTTTACAATTTCAATATAATTTACACCTACTTTTGACTAGAAGGTGGTACAAATAGTAACACCCATTATAAATCTTTTCCAATGAGAGAGAAAGATTAAAAATTCATACTTTGAGATTTGATCTCCTGACATTTAATTTAAGATATAAAGAATATACATTACTATCTAAGTTAGCTCAATCTTAGCTTAAATTTAAGTATATTTAGTAGATATAAACGTTTATTATGGATATATATAAGGGACATATACATACAGTGTGTATATATATATATATATATATATATATATATATATATATATATATAGCTACTATATATATATATATATATATATATATATATATATATATAGCTACTCCCACTGTGGATTCGTGACCCCCCATATGCGGAGGGGTGTACTGGCAGCGCCAAATGTCGGTGTGCATAAGGAATCGGCGTATTTTGACCTCATATTATGAGAGCCGAGTTTTAAATCTTAAACTCTTATTTCAAATACTGTTGATTAGATCAGTGAGTAAAACATGTGCGATACTTCACTTTATCATGTTATATATATATATATATATATATATATATATATATATATATATATATATATATATATATATATATACTCTCACTAAGAATTAATTTGATTATAAAGTATTTGATTTGGATTCCAAATTTCAAAATTTAACCCCATGCCATGCATGCCACCTAAGAAGTAAGAACTAATAAAGTGTGGGGTGGAAAAAACAAAAACTCACGCATGTTCCGAATGAGTAGGAACCGCAGACGGCGACAATAGTGCTGAAAACAACCATTCCCACACTCTCTTCATCGCCGATGAGAGGCTCCGACACTTCACGCCCTCTCTCTGCGTCCGACATCCTTGACCCCATAATGTCCCACAAATTCAAATTTATTATTCTAGACTATAATGTTTCCTCTGATCTTTTTCTTCCAATAAAACTATGGGTTTTCCAAATAAAAAGAAGAACTGAAGGATTATATTCAATTCTCTGCAAAATTTCACATAGGTATAAAGAAACATCCAAGGATGCAAGAAGCTAAGTAGTTTGGTATTTAAATGGAATTTTTATTTCATCAGATCAGATCTGAGTGTGATCGATGACTTTATCTTCTGACAACTAACCCAAATCATCGGCAATGTTTGGGGTCGCATTCCTTATGTTGCTGCTACCAAATAGTATTCAGTTACCAAGCCATGATTCTCACCTCTCTCACTATTTGTTTAACTATATAATTTTAATTCGGTTGGAATTTTTAGCTAAAATAACATTTTTCAGTGGCTATTTTGTGGTGCAAATATTTGTGGGGTTCATTTCTGATTTGGGTCGTCAAAGTAGATTTGCACTATTCGTAGTGAGACAGAGAATTTGATGTACTGTACGTTTAAAATGGATAATAGGTGAATGAGAAATTGATTCTCAAAATGAACCTATTCGAGAGAATTAAAAAAATAATTAAATTGTGTAAGTTGCTAATTAAGCTAGAATGCTTAATTATGAATTGTTAAGCTAACCTAACAAAGTGGCTTAAGTGGCAAATGAACTTTCTTTGTGGGAGAAAATTTTGAAATAACCTGGGTTCACTTCTCATAAGTGACGATTTCCTTTGACCACAAAAAAAGACTCGAATCACATCGTGTTTTAAATTGTGCTATTTGCTTCACTATCGTGAAGCCGAGTTAATGCATGCTTTGTATAGCTCGCACTTCACGAGGCGATTAAGCTTTAAAAAGTTAATTGGGAATTGGGGTTAATGCATCAACTCGGTGCATGTGAATTTTTGCTACATCGTTTTGGTGTGATTTTTCGGTCTCAATTTTGAAAATCTTTTGGTTTGTATGAATTTTTCGGTTACTCAGGTGTTTTAACACAAGTCATTATAGTTGGTACGAATTAATTGTATATCAATTTCGTGGCCGTTGATATTATTACGATAATAAGTATGACAGTTTCAAACGTTATTATCCAATTATTAAATTGAATTTATGTTGGTTTATGTATCATGATTATGCTTTTAATTCCCTTCTCGGGTAAAAAGCTTGGATGTTGGCAGATTGTATCACATGCCATTTTGAACCTCTCAAAATTCTTGATTTTCCTCTCAACTCTTGTTTTGCTTGAAGGAAAAACCTTGCCAACATATTCCATAAAATCGTACGGGGTGCTCAGCTTGTGTTTTAGTTCGCCGAGCTTTGGGTTTGAGTGCTCGAATGCGAAAGTCGTAGTCCGTTTTATTCTGGGAGACTGACGCCACAACGCTTCTAGCACCATCGGAAGGTGACGAATCAATTTTAAGAAGAGTGTGTGTACACGTGACTCGAATTTTCTTTTCTTCTCATTGGATTAAAACTTTAGATTAGAAACCATTTCTCGTTTTATATATATATATATATATATATATATATATATATATATATATATATATATATATATATATATATATATATATATATATATATATATATATATATATATATATAGGTTTCGGATCCCATGAGGTCACTTAGATGGGCGAGATAATGGGGCATCATCTCATCCATTAAATCATAACATATCAAAGGGTGAAATTGAAAGAGATTTATTTTCCATCTATGGTAGTAGTCTATGCATAAGGGTGCATAAGTAATTGTAATATTAGAGCTATATATGGTTAGGAATAGATTGGAATATATTCCATACTAAGGATCAACTAATTATGGTGTTGAATAATATATTTACGGTTATAAATTATTGTTGATAGAGTGTGAGTTGTATTTAAACATTTGTACTCAGCAATAGTGTTTTGCGGTGGGATATCTCCTCAACAATGAAGGTGCAACCGGAAAGAGGTATGTGAAACCTTAATAGAAGTGTGTTATGGGTTATGTTCTGTCTGTGCAGCCATTTAGTTAAGTCGGTGCGTTGAGTTAAGAACCCAACGCACAAGCCCAAAAACTAAACCGAACAAACGTCAGACCTACTAGAATCCAGTGTAAATTTTAAACCCAAAAAAAAAAACACACCCCTTGTAAACCCCAATCGCACAGACCATAACAACAAAAAGCACCAAATAAATATATAAAATAACAACACACCAACAGTTAATAGATCATAACATGTTACAATTAAAATACACATACCAAAATTGCTTTACGTAAAAAAAAAAACAAAAACCAAGCTATAAAAAAAGGTTTTTTTTTTTTTAAAGAGTTTTTTTAGCGGTTTAGTGTGCGTGGGGCGGGGTAAGTGTATGCGTTGGCTTGTGGTTGGGATGTTTTTCCTGGATTGCGCTCGGCGATTGTGTGGTTTGGTGGTGGCCAATGGTGTGACCGTTTAGGGGCGGTATGGTAGGATTTTTTTTTTTTGTTTTGTTTTTTTTTTAAGAGTTGTTTTTTAGCGTATGTGTGTGCGTGGGAGGGGGGAGTGGTGGGTGTGTGGGTTGCCTTGTGGTTGGTGTGTTTTTCCCGGGTTACAGGTGTTGGGTGCTCAGTGGCTTTTTTGTGCTCGGATGGACTTGGAATTTGTATTTTTGGTTTTAGTTGTTTTTTTTGTATATATTTTAAATTGGGTATTGTTTGTATGTTGTTTTTTGTTTGTTAGTGGGTTGTCTTTTAACGGTTTTGGCAGATGCAGTGTTTTTTTTTTTTTTTTTTTTTTTTTTTTTTTTTGTCCATGCCTGATGTTTGTTAGCATTTTTGAGTTTTGGGGTATGGGTGTAGCTAGCTGCTTTGTCTTGTAGCACGTGAGTTTTTCTTTTTTTTTTGTGAATTTCTGTTTGCTTTGTCCATTGGGCATGTGTGTTGTCTAACTCTACGTGTATGCGGCATGGGTTTAGAGTATGTGCGTAATTATTTCCCCACATTTTTATGTTTTCATGAAATTGAATTATTAGTGTGGTTTTTTTTTTTTTTTTTTTTTTTTTTTTTTTTTTTTATATTTGTTCTATTATTGTTGGTTTTAAAAAGAACTGCTTTTTTTTTTCTTTTGTTTTGGATATTGGATAGTAAACTATATCTGTTTGGAATTGGTGCTAGATTTATTTGTGGCCCTAATTTGGGTTTGTGTTGTCTGCTAGTATAGTATGTGTTTTTTGGATTCCATCCAAGTGTTGTTAGTTTCTGGTTTTGTATTGTTATTTGTCATGGTGTTTTAGTTTTTCTTTTAGTTAGTGGGTGTTGTTTCTAGTTACCATTGCTGGTGAGTCCGTAGGTGTTGAAGGTGTGGGAGCGCCCGTGCCACCTCCCACGGTTGTGTATAGGTTATTTCTATTTGGTTCATGGTGTCTTGAGATTGAGTTGAATGTGTTACGGTGTGGGCGTAATGGGTTTATGGTCTGTGCGTAGGTTATTTCTATTTGATTCATGGTGTCCTGAGATTGAGTTGAATGTGTTACGGTGTGGGTGTAATGGGTTTATGGTCTGTGCGTAGGTTATTTCTATTTGATTCATGGTGTCATGAGATTGAGTTGAATGTATTACGGTGTGGGCGTAATGGGTTTATGGTCTGTGCGTGGGTTATTTCTATTTGATTCATGATCTTCTAAGATTGAGTTGAATGTGTTACGGTGTGGGCGTAATGGGTTTATGGTCTGTGCATAGGTTATTTATATTTGATTCATGGTGTCCTGAGATTGAGTTCAATGTGTTACGGTGCGATTCTTATTCGTTATATTATTTTTGGCCGGATATTGTATGTGGGTGTTTGTTTCCATTTTTGTTGTGTCGGGGAAGGGGTAGTAATGTTATTGTGATTGGATTTATTCACCACAACCGACAAATTCAACATTAAAACATTCAACACAGGTGTTTGAGTTTTTCTTTCTTTTCTTTTTATTGAGACAAAATTAGCAATTTTTAATAATAATACTAAAATAACATAGGATAAAACATAAATGAATCTTATCCATGTGGGTAGGAAACGATGAGTTCGAAAACGCTCGCTGGGCAACGGTCCTATGAAGATCTCGATCTGCTTGAACAAAGCATGAAAAAATCCAAAAGGGGAGAAGCGGATGCCATGATCTCGTCGATGGAGGTGATCGAGGCATCTACGGGGCATGAGGGCTCCCCTTGGGAGGCGGAGGCGGTGGAAGTCGTCCAGGAGACTCCCATAGAGGATATGGCGATGGCTATGGAAGGACAGTTTGAGACGTCGCCTTCTGCGTCAGAGCAAACCATGCCCATGCAACCAGCGGTGACGGTTGCTGTGTGGCCCAATCAAACCTTCAGCAGGGTGGTGGCGGGATATGATTTTGTTGGCCGGGAGGCACAGGAGGACGAATCCATCATGGTGGATGGATCAACGGAGGAAGACACTAGTGATGGTGAGGATGATCCGATGTGTCCAACGATTCGCTTAATGAAGGAAGAGATGGAGATGATCAGAGCGCCATGGCGGTCGACGCTGATCATCAAGGTGCTGGGTCGGAAAGTGGGGTATGCATACCTGCTGCGTCGCCTCATCTCAATGTGGAAACCAAAAGGCAACCTGGAGTTGATCACCCTGAATAACAACTATTTCCTCATGAAATTTGGATCGGTCGATGATCTAGAATTCGCCAAATATGAAAGCCCGTGGATGATCCTTGATCATTATTTGATCGTTAAGGAATGGGAACCGGATTTTGACCCCTGCGTGGATACGACTGAAAAGGTGCTGGTCTAGGTGAGGATTTTATGCCTTCCAATGGAGTATTATAGTATGATCTTTCTAAGGAAAGTCGGAAACAAAGTTGGCCGGATCGTCAGCACCGACCATACAACAAGCCAGGTTGCCCAGGGCAAATTCGCCAAAATCTGTGTGGAGGGGACATTACCAAGCCCTTGGTGTTGAGATTCAACATGAGAAACCGGGTTCGTCATGTCGCGTATGAAGGTATTCATCTTGTCTGTTTTACCTGCGGGATTTATGGTCACAGGCATGACCCATGCCCGAAGAGGCAGAAAGCAGTGGGTGAGGGGGAAATTGCCCAGGAGAAAGAACAACAGTGTGTGGTCGAAGAAGGGCATGTCAACAAAGAGACGCAACCTGGACCAAACACCTTTGATCCAAAGAGTGCTGAGCCCTATGGCGCATGAATGCTTGTGACGAGGTGGGAGAGGCGAGGGGTGACCAGACCTCCGGCGAGGAACACCAAAGCGCTTGCTACTGGTATGCCGCGGGGGAAGGAGACGAACAAGAAGCCGGGAAAAGAGGTGCAAACGTCCAGGTTCGCGCCTCTAGCTCAGGAGGAGAACGACGAGGCCGCGACGAATGAGGGAGAGGTTCAAGTGGGAGAGATGGTGGCAGAGGCTGGGGGTTTGGCTGCACAGGAGGGTGATACGCAGTCGAGGCAGCAGGGATCACAAGTGGCGTTGGGAGGTCGCACCAGGTGGGCAAATGTGATTGCAGTCGAGAAACAAATCATGAATGACAAAGTGACTCATACCCCTTTCTCAAACGAATGGTGGAGAGATGCCAGTTCGATCAAGAAGGGGAACGGGCAGACTCTCAAGACGTGCAACAGAGGAGGGTTAACATGTGATTGTGAGGGGTGACAAGGGGGGCAATGTGATAAGCACATCCAAAGTCCACCATGTGGAGGCGTCAACAGTACCACCACCGCCGGTGCCGCCCATGACGAAACACCATGGTGACACCCCTCCCCCCCCCCCCCCCCTAGGCAATTCGATGAAGAAGGAGACGTTGTTATGGACCATGATGTCTCGTTTGGAAACTGTGAAGTTGAAGGAGGCAGCGCTGCTACCTTGCCTTGAACTTGTTCTGTGGTTTTTTGTTTGGTTCTCCGTTCTGTTTGCTTTGGTTTTTTTTTTCCCTTTGGCCGCTTATCTGTTTTTGTGTTTCTATGATTACCTATATTTGGAATTGTCAGGGCGCTGGTGGTAGAGCTTTCCACCGCGTCTTCAGAAACCTCATCCGGGCTCATAAACCAGGCATTCTTGGCCTTGTCGAGCCGAAGGTCCCAGCAGTACAGGCGAATACCATATGTTCCAAGATTGGCTTCTCTGACTAGATCCGAGTTGAGGCGGTGGGCTTTAGTGGGGGCATCTGGGTGTTTTGGAACGACCAGATGCATGTCTCGATTGTTCCCACTCACCCCTAGTTTGTTCCTTTGCAGGTGCATGAAAAGGGAAAGGATCCGTGGTTCAATGCGATGGTCTACGGTAGCCCGACCCACCATCTTCGCCGTCGCCTATGGACAGAGTTGTCTCTATACAAAATAGGCATCTCCGGCCCTTTATTGGTGGTTGGGGATTTTAATGCCGTAACTTGCAGGGAGGAAACTATTAACTATGTTTCTTTTTCCTCACAGGGAAACTCAGAGTTTGTTAAATAGATTCACGATGAAGGCCTGATAGACTTGGGCTTCTCCAGGCCCAAGCTCACCTGGGTCAAGACTACAATGAATGGTGATCTCAAGGGTGCGAGGCTGGACAAGGCTATGTGCAACGCGGAATGGTGGCAATGGTTCCCTGAGGCAACCGTCACCCATTTACCAAGAGTTGCCTCCGACCACGCTCCATTGCTGATACGTATGCATGGGGAGGCAAGGAACAACTCAACACCACTTTTCAGGTTCCAAGCGTCGTGGTTCACATTTGATATCCTGTCGGGATTGATTGAACGGTCATGGCAACAAAACCAGGGTATCCTTTCGAATACCCACCGGCTAGCTGAAGCTCTGAAAGTCTGGAATAACCAGGTGTTTGGTAACATTTTTCACCGTAAGCGCGTCCTTTTGGGCAGATTGGGGGGAATACAACGCCAACTGGCCAACTCTTTCCATGGAGGCCTGGCAAAGATTGAAAAACGGCTTCGTGATGAGTTTGAGGAGACTCTATACTTGGAAAAGTTGTTGTGGTTTCAGCGGTCTAGGGAGGATTGGATCATGTCGGGGGATAGAAATACTACCTTTTACTATACTGTCATGATTATAAGAAGGGCTCGAAAACTCCATCAAAGGCCTTAAAGACGCTGAAGGCAACTGGCTGATGGAGGATATAGCCCTACGGGCCCACGTGCAAGATTTTTATACATAGCTCTTTTCTAACTCCGATGAGGAACTTAATGCGCCTAACCTTGACAATTTTTTTCCGACCATTTCGCAGGTGATTGGAGAATTTTCAATAGGGAGATCACTAAAGATGAAGTCTGTGCTGGCTCTCTCTGATATGAGCCCTTTCAAGGCCTTGGGCCCGGATGGTTTCCAGGCAGCTTTCTACCAGCAGATGTGGGAGGTGACCGGGGATACCATCTACGAACTTGTCAAGGACGTAGTCAGCACAGGTGTAAAACCCGAAGGAGTTAACGACACGCTTTTGGTGCTTATTCCAAAGGTGAAGGATCTGGAGACCATTAAACAATTCAGACCCATTAGCTTATGCAACACCAGTTACAAAGTGATCACTAAAACGATAACAA
This sequence comes from Ipomoea nil, assembly GCF_001879475.1. NCBI lineage: Eukaryota > Viridiplantae > Streptophyta > Magnoliopsida > Solanales > Convolvulaceae > Ipomoea > Ipomoea nil. The sequence continues at coordinate 612,127 of NW_017619484.1, forward strand.
ACAGACTAAAGCACATCTTACCTAAGATCGTGGGCCCCTACCAGAGCTCCTTTATCCCAAGAAGGCAAATAACGGACAATGTGCTAATCTACCAGGAGGTGATGCATACTATGCGGGTGAAAAGAGGAGGCACATGCTACATGGTGGTCAAGATCGATCTAGAAAAAGCATACGACCGTCTTTCTTGGAACTTTATACATGACACTTTGAAGGAAATTGGTTTCAACGATGCATGGACTAATATCATGATGAATTGTATCCGATCTACTAGGATGTCTATTATTTGGAACGGGGATAGGTTGGCACCATTTTACCCCAAACGAAGCATCAAGCAAGGGGATGCAATGTCCCCGGCCATCTTTGTTCTATGCATGGAGAGATTGAGCCATTTGATATCAAATGAAGTTGTTGCGGGGAACTGGAAGGTATACACATGGCTATTTCGGGCCCGACCCTCTCGCATCTCTGTTTCGCGGATGACATGGTCCTTTTCACAGAGGCGTCCATGGATCATGTGGGAATCATTCAAGGGTGCTTGGATCGATTTTGTCAAGCATCTGGACAGAGGATTAGCCTTAGTAAGTCCCAAGTTTTTTTCTCGAAGAACATGGATTCAGACCTTGCGAATGCAATAGCGGGGCAGCTTAATATTGACCGTACTTCTAACTTGGGGAAGTATCTGGGTGTGCCCTCTATCCATGGATGCGTGACTTGCAGCACATATTCGGAAGTTCTTTAGCAGGTGTAACACCCCGTGTTACGATCCCTAAAACCAATTAATCATTTAACCAATTATCCAAAAGTAAGAATTAAAGCACAATAATTAATTAGGAGAGGCCCACCATAGTCCATGGGCCCTTATTCCTAAACCCAATCCTTAGTCCTAAAAGGAATAGAGTTAGCAAACCTATAGTAATTAGGCCCTAAGTAAGACTCTTAGATATATAAATAGGGAACATAAGGAAGCACCTAGAACTCCCACCACAATAATCTCTCACCACACCAAGAATTCCAAGAATTCCCCTAGGAGAAATCAAGAAAGAAGAAAGCTTAAAGAAAGACCCTTCATAGCCAAGGAATCAATTAAGGCTAAGAGGTAACCCATGTCTCAACAAAACCTATTTTCATAGCTATGATTCCCCTCTTAGGATTTCCCCATATTATTGTGCATTGATGATTTGTGATATCATTATTGATGATTGGTGAGATGATTCCATGGGTGATATTGATGATGAGAGGTTCTTGATAATTATGGTGTTCTTAATGATTATATGACATTCTTGATGATTATATGATGTTCTTGATGATTGTAGGATGTTCTTGATGTTTATGTGATATTCTTACCGAATCTTGATATTAGAAGATGAATTGTGTCCTTGTTGATTTAAAAGTAATTAGAACCCTAGGTTGTATCGTATGATATTATTCTTGGTGTATTGGGTGGGAAATTGCATGTTTGGGTGTTAATTATGTTTAGAAAAGCATGATAGGTTATGTGCCGTATGTTCCTCGCTTTGATCCGGTAATTGTCTACGTGTTGTTGTCAATTGTGTTTAAAAGTGTCTAAGCATGGTTCCGGGTTCCACAAAGGTTCCCGGGGCGTTTTTGGTGATGAAAGAGTCAGTGGGGGGTAGGTGGGGGTAGGGGACCCGCCACCTACCCGCGGCTAAAGATGGCGTCGCCGGCAGCGGGCAGCCGGCGGGCGGGCAGCTGCCCGCCGGGCACCCTCTGCCCGAGAAGGCTGCCGCCGGCGGGCAGCCGGCGGGTGAACTCTCACCCACCGGCTACCCGCTGGTTTGTACCCCAATTTGGGATTTTGGCTTCCCCGTTGATATTCCCCCGATCCCCGTGGTGTCCCAACGGACTCCGTCTATCGTGCCTATATCTAGTTTGATATTTCGGGTACCATTCGTAGGTTGTATGAGTCTTATATATTGCATGCTAGTTGAATTGGTATCCCGTTGACCTAGGTGAAAGAAGTATGTACCCCTTAGGACTATTCTTAGTATGTGAAGGATCACGCATAGGTTTTGTTATACGTTTTCTCCCCCTTCCCAGTGTGTTAATGTGGGTTGCATGTGCTTGCTATGTGTTATGTGTGCATGATACCCCAATCCGGTTGCGATCGGATTGGTTATTCCTGAGCTGCGGTTCAGAAGCTGGCTGCGGTCAGATTTACACTCTCGGGCTGCGGTCCACCGTTTGGTTGCGATCAAACGTTTCTACATGAGCTGCGGTTCATATTTCCTGGCTGCGGTCAGATGACATACTCTTGGGCTGCGGTCCACTGTTTGGTTGCGATCAAACTATGATGAGCTGCGGTTCATCGGTCGGTTGCGATCGACCCCTCCGTGTTGCGATACGGGGCAGGGTGCTGCGGGGCCGTGTCAGAGCTATATGCGCTGACCCTCATGTATGGGCATGCGATTGGTCCTGTGGCGCCAACAAAGTGTGCTATGTGATGAGATATGGATGAGTTGTCGTTATGAGTGTCTCGGGAGGTGACTTTGGGATTTATGCTGGGAATCGTATATGTTGGGTTATGGATATTAACTGTGCTTATCTTTATCTGCCTTGCCTGTTTCCCTATGCTTGTGAATTGTTTATGCTTGATTAGGTCCGTTGTCTGTGCTAAGCCCTATCTGTTGAGTCTATTCCCTGTTTTGAAAGCTAGAGTCTCTTAGGATATATCTTCATGCTTCGAAATAGTTTTTCGTATATCTATATATATATATATATATATATATATATATATATATATATATATATATATATATATATATATGTATGTATTGTATTTCAACGCGTTGGAGTGGGTTACCAGCATCTCTCGCTGAACAGATATATTTGGCTTTCAGGCACATAGGAGTAGACACTGGAGCGCGCTAGAGACTTGGAGCGTAGTAGTAGATAGTTTCCTTTCGGCCTGCGTGCCATGCTTATGCATTTACATTATTGAGGATATTAGTTAGTTAGCCTGTGCACCTGAGTTCTCTAGCTCAGGTGTGGCATAGCACCCTGTACTCTTTATATTATGTTTTGGGATTTTAATGAGAATTTACCTTTATTATATAAGTTTTAAAAGTCTTGAAAATCTGGGGTGTTACAGTAGGGTTCCTCTCGTTTGGAGGGATGGAGGGCCAAAACTCTTTCCATGGCAGGCCGAGTCACTCTAGCAAAATTGGTGTTGAACGCCATACCCGTTTACACCATGCAGACTGCGTTTCTCCCCAAAGGTGTATGTCTGGAAATTGAGAAGAAAACCAGAAGATTTATATGGGGCAATGATGGCACTGTAAATAATAACAATATGATCCTGGCTAACTGGGATCCTCTAACCACCGCCAAAAGAGCTGGGGGGCTAGGCATTAGACGGCTGCATGAGGTCAACCTGGCGTACATGGCGAAACTTGGATGGTGCTTTAGGGCGGAGAAAGATAGTCTTTGGGCTCAAACGCTGTCTCACAAATACAGTCAGAGCAACGACATATGGAGGAAAGCCTCAAACGCCAGGAAAGGCATAACGGTGGCAACGGATATTCTGGAGAGAGGAGAGACGAAGCTGGTGCATAATGGTAAACAAACCAGATTTTGGATGGACAAGTGGCTTCTCCCCAAGCGTCTTTTTGACGATCTCGTAGCACCGTTGAGTCTGCCGGAGCTCTATGCATATGTTGATGAATACTGGGACAAGGAGTCTGGATGGAAATGGGATAAATTGGATGGATGTCTCTCCGCTAGCACTAAGGCTAGGCTTGCAAGTGTTGTGCTGGCAGAGGGTGAGGACGGGTATGGTTCGGGGCTGGAACCGAGTGGAAAGTTTACAATTAAGTCTGCTTATGACATGATCACTGCGAATCCTGAGCATACAACAGACAAAATCTAGGAACAAATTTGGAAGCTCAGGATCTCGGCTAAATTTAGCATGTTCCGGTGGTTAATTAAGCATGAAAAGCTCTTAACTAATGCGGAACGATTTCGTCGCAAGCTGACGGCTAATGCATCGTCTGTCCTTTGTGCAGGTCGGAACGAAGATCTTGACCACCTTTTCCGGAGATGCCTAAGGACGCGTGGCATATCAGAAGCCGGACTACCCCGAAGAACTCTAGCAGAGATCCAATCTATGAGATGGGAAGATTAGTTCGCGGCCAACCTCCATGGTGATGTTAGTAGGGGTTTCGAGGAAAACTGGCCAGAGAGATTTGGCGTCAGAATATTGGTAGATATGGTGGTGGCATAACGATATCACCTTCAACGAACGAAGCATTCCAATGTAGCAGAAAATCGTGTGGGTTTGCAAGTATGAGGGTGAGGTTCTGGCGGCTTTTGCGACCAAGTGAGCGCCTGCTCGTTCCAACATGCAAACCGTGGATGCGCTCATCGCATGCCAAAACCGGGCACAGACTGGATGAAATCAATGTCGATGGAAGCTGCAAAGGCGAAGCTAATGTGGTAGGATGTGGAGGGGTCATCCGCAACTCCAACGGCGATTGGTGCAAAGGTTTCCTCCACCACATTGGGCAGTGTTCCATCGAGGAGGCGGAATCCTAGGCAGTGCTGCAAGGGTTACGGCTGGCAAGAAATTGCGGCGTGCGGAAGGTGGAGATTGTGAGTGATTCTAAAACCTTAATGCATACTCTCTGCAACAATCCAAGGGTTCACGAGCTAAGAAATTATGTTATGAGATGCTGCCTCATCGAATTAAACGGATTTGAGGCTGTGAAATTCAACCACATTTACTGGGTGCAAAATAAGGTGGCGGACCTTCTCGCTAAACGGGCGTTATCAGCTCCGACCGGTCTTCAAATCTTAGAAGATATACCCCCGGACCTCTGGGAGGTGGTTCGTGACGACCAGCTTGCCGCAAAGTTCCCCAGACGCATTCCCAATCCAAGAGGATTGAGATGCACCCGTCATTAGTCTTTCTTTGGCGTCTCCCTCTCTATTGATAAAAAATAAATAAATAAATAAATCTCATCCCAAACAAAATTTTCAACATTTTTAATATACTAATGTGTATATTTATGTACTGAAAATATATTATTTTGTATATTATTAAATAATGTACATTCAGTACATAAATAATTTATCTTTAATATATTAAAATGTATATTTTATTCCTGATTTACATAGTTATATGGACCATGATCTATGAAATAATATATGATTGATCAACCCAAGCATCCTGTTTTGATAAACCTAAAAACTAAAGTGACTTGGGTTCAACAAGAGTTATTTTTATGTTAACAATATTCTTTTGAACCCAGTTACCTTAGTTTTTAGGTTGATCACTTTTTTTTTTTCTCGAAGATAACGAGGGTACTTTATTAATACTGGGGAAATAATTAAATTCTAAATACAAATAGGAGGAGCTGTAAACCAGACCTCCGGACCAGACTACAAAGCCGAAGCTCAAACAAGCAAGTGAGTTGCCTGATTCATTGATCTACAAACATAGCAAATTGAAATGTACTCAAAAGAGCTAATAAGAAGTTTACAATCATCAATAATGAGACCTCTATAATTCAAAATACTATTTGAACTAATCAAGTTATGATGTAAAAGAAGACAATCTAACTCAAAGATGATATTATCATAGTGTAAACCTTTGAGCAAAAAAAAAAAAAAAAAAAAAAAAAAAAAAAAAAAACCTCCTTACAAGCAATTTCCTCCGCCGTGCCCGCCAGGTCAACAATGGTAGAAAAATATCACTTTTTTCCGTGACAAATTAACCTTCAGCACCCTACACAACAACCCCATAGCCAAACTTCCCAACTACCAAAAATAACATCGCGTCCACATTGCATTTCACCAAACCCAATGGGGGAAGACTCCAACCATGTGAAACGATATGCTGAGGAATAAAATTAAAGATAAAACAGATGAACGAGATAAAAATTGGGATCATTGCATAGAATTATGGGACGCCGCAGTTAAAACTCCAATCATTCGACCAAGTACCCCATGCTAAACAATGTCGGTTTTTTATTTTTTTTTATTTTTTTTTTCAAATCTCCCAAGCCACATAAATCATAAAGATGGAAATATTGCGTGTATCCTGAAGTAATTATATTGTGCACTAGGGTGCACAATGCATTGTGCGCCCTAGTAGTTTATTGTTTATTATGTTAAGAGTTCATGTATATTATGCTAAACGTTTATGTATTATGTTAAGATTATGTGTATTATGTTAGGAATTTATGTGTATTCTACTCTATAATTATGTACATATGAAATAGGGGATTTTTAAGACGTACAATGCATTGTGTGCCTAGGTGCACAATATAACAATTGTAGCAATGCAAGCCCTTCCAAAATAGAAGAAATCACCAGGCATTAAATAAAAGGCCCACCGCCACCCAAACTTGTTTCACCATGCATGCAACCCAATATACAGGAACCCCAGCCAGAATTTAAGAAAAGCCTTAAATCTCTTAAAAATTTTGTGCTGGAACACGTTGAGGATCAAGTTCATCTTACGATAATAAAAGGATATGATTTTGTTAAAGCTATTCAATATTTTCTTGACAGTATCAATGATGATAATGTTGTTCCCAAAATAAAGTCTTCATGGGAGGTTAGTGTTGTGACACCCTGAAATCTAAATTCGGTTAAGAGATTAATTAAGTAACTAATCCTATTTCAATTTGTAATTTAATTCCTTAAATTCCTGAAATTCAATAGTCGGGGACTAGTAATTGACTAGTCAACCCCAAAGTCAAAGTTGTACCTTGAGCTTTGTAAGGAGTTCCCTTGTTCCTTACACTTTTCCATGTTAGTAAGGGTATTCTTGACCTTTCACCTTGTGTTAGTATTGTAACCTAACCTAGTAAGAACATCCTCATTTCTATCCTTACACTTTCCAAAATCCTAGCTCCACCTTCTCTCTAAAAAGGTGGATAGCTTTTCTTCCGAGCCAAGTTGAAGCTTTGCCAAGACTTCAAGAGTTGTCTCCAAGATTCTACCTTTCATACATTTGGGTATCTAGGAGGGTAAGATCCATGTTCGTCTTGTGTTTTTAGTGTTTTCTTAGGTGTCTTTTCTTAAAGATAAAATATTTATGATCTTTTGGTATGTTCTTGAAGTGGGTTTGGAAAGTGAGCTTTGATAGGAGCTTGGTGTGGTGTTAAGTGATGGTTTTTGGTCTACAAGAGGTAACCCATGCTCTACAAAAGCTATTTTGCTTACCTATGTGAATATTTCTTGGATTCTACATGTGTTTTGCTATGAAATGTGAGTGTTGATGCATTATCTTGTGAAAATGCATATCTAGAGCTTGTGTTTATGGTTCTTGTAAGCCATTGCTTGGTTATTCCTTTGATTCAAGTCATTTTGTTGTATTTGGTGAGATTTGGCATGTTTTGGACTTGAATTTGAGTTTGGAGATGAAAATCCCCGAAGGGATTTATTTTGGTACAGGTGTGTACCCGCAGGCGGAACGGCGGGTGGGAGGCCCACTCGTCGCTCACCCGCGGGGTAAAGGCTGTTTGTGGGTATGTACCCGCGGGCAGAACCACGGGTAGGGACCTACCCGTGGGTCCACCTGCGAGGTACAGTATATGGTTGTTGGGGGATTTGTTCCCCGTGATTCTTATGACTCGGTATTTGGTCTTTTGACTTCCCGATGTTCTTTTGTGGAACTATTTGAGTGTCTTCTTGATGTTTCGTATGTCTAGAACTCTATGGTAGGAATCCATGTAGGTTTTGGTGTCTTGAATCGTGCTAAGTGTTCAACATTGTGTTTCGTTGAACCGTGATAAGTCTTGTGTGTTCTTCGGAACTACGTTTGGTTTACCCGTTTGATAAGCATGCTAGTTCGGTGTTTAAATGCTAGCGTGTGTGTCGTTTGTACCTTCTTATGGGTTGATGATAACTTGTGTTATTCATCGTTGTTGTTGTTGGACTGTGTTCCATTCCTGGATTGCTCGATTAGTGGTATGAGACACTAGTCACCAAGGTATTGCAGTGGTCCTCGTGGTGGCCATGACGTGATTATGGAGTTGTGACCTGTGTGTCAGGTTCACGTATTTCTTGGGAGGCATGTGTTGCCGTGTGTGTGATCGGTACCCTCGTATACTATGAAATCGGTGGTTTTGTTGGCAGTTTGTCGGCGGATGGGGACGACGGTTCTCGGAGGGAAAAGGTTGGAGTTGGTTGTACAGGGGTCCTGGAGGTAATGTTTGGAAGAAGATATAAGGTTGGGGGTAGCCATAAGATTGGAACCGGACATAAGGAAGGCATATCAACTCGTGATGGGTGATGTCACGAGGGCTTGTGTAGCCGTTGTTGTGAATTCTCTTCTTGTGACGTGTGTAGTCACAAAGGCATGTGCTGCCATGGCATGTATTGCCGTTTGTGGTGTCTTATTCCTTTGAGTTATGCATGTCGGATATTAATCTATTGTGTGATGATAGATTATACCTTGAGATTTCTTGTGAGTCGTTGTTGTTGGTAGTCTTGGGATGTGTTCCCGTATTCTTGTTGAGAGTGTTGAGTCTTGTGTTGACTATTACTCTTGGTTTTGGACTTATATATATGTATTCCGTTTCGAAAATGGCTTTACAACTTATACTTTATCTATGTATGATATTTCACATGTATTGGTGGGTTACCAGTATTATTCGTTGACCGGGCGTCGTCCAATGTTTTATATGCATCTTTCAGATGATGCTTAGACGAGTGCGCGGTCTAGTGCCAGCTAGTATAGCTCCCCTTTTATGTTTTGTGGCATGTGAGCCAATCTAGACTTAGTACTCTGTTGGATGGTTGTAGATTTTAAACAATGCAGATTTAGCCTGTGCGTTCACCCTTGGGTGAGCGTGGCATAGCACCCCGTTTCCTTGTTTTATATATATATTCTCTTTCAGTCTTCCGCTGTGTTTGGTGTTTTGGTTTAAGTTATCTGCATGTTTTAAGGCTTTAAATAGCATGGTTTTAGGGGGTGTTACAAGTGTCACTTTGCATGTTGGAACCCTAATTTGATATGATCAAAAGTTATAATTCTCGTTATTGGTCTATGGGAGACTAGATTTGAATGAGTGATTCTGTTCTTCCCAATTGTGAATCAGGAGAAGCAGACGATGAGATTGTTCTTTAATTATTGTTCACTTGAAACTAGTTACGTAATAAAAGTTGTTAGGCATTATAAATTGTAGGAATATATTTACCATGGTATCAGAGCTCCAGGTTTGAAAGAAACATTTGGAGTTTTTCATTTATCATGTTATTATAGCATATTTAATTCACTGTGCATTATAGCCCAATTGAGTGACCCAAGCCCAATCTTAGTATATAACATAAGCATTCGCTTTGTTGTTATCATATCAATATGACTTACTTGTTATAGATGCACAGCCTTTAACAAACAAATGTGATATAAAACCATATAATCATTGAATATTCCTTGGTAGATCGCATTGCTAACTTCTAAATTCTTGCATAAAACAAAACATGACTTTTACTTGAAATTGGACATAGAACTAAAAACATACATGGAGCGTGCGCTGGATAATGTTAAAGGTGATAAGATGAATGTATTTGCTAAAAATAAGGAATTCTATATAAAGACCTTCTGCATAAAAAGTTGATTTCTTCATTTCTTGCATTTAGAATTTAGATTCTTTTTTTTTTTTTTTCTGTAGATATTTCAACAACTTTGATGCTAACCATTGTAGATTAGGAATGACATTTGTGGTTATTTTTCCAAGAGGTCATGCTTTATTCTTGTACGACCTTCGACTGAAAAGAAAGACTTGCAAAAGGTTGAGCTTGAGGGCGAGGTTATATGTATGCTGATATAATGCTACTTTTTGTGTGAAATTGGATTAAGGTAGTATATAATATTATTTTTATTTCTTTTCCCTCTCCTATGCATGCAGGAGGAACCCCGACCAAAATTTAAAATGGCTATGAATCTCTGAAAAAAATTTGTAGGAACACGTTGAGGATCAAGTTCTTCTAACGACATTGAAAGGATCTGATTTTATTAGAGCTATTCAATGTTTTCTTGACAGTATCAATGAAGATAACGTTTTTTTTTCATAATTAAGTCTTCATAGAAGGTTAGTGTCACTTTGCATCTTAGACCCATAATCCAATACGATCACAAGTTATAATTCTCGTTATTGGCCTATAAGAGACTAGATTTGAATGAGTGGTTCTGTTCTACCCAACTGTGAATGATGAGAAGCAGAACATGAGACAAGAGAGAGAGTTGGTAAAATAGATTGTTCTCTAATTATTGTTCACTTACTAATTACGTAATGAAGTTGTTAGGCATTATAAATGGTTGGAATATATTTACCATGGTATCAAAGCTCCAGGTTTGAAAGAAAATATTGAGTTTTTCATTTATCATGGTATTAGACCATATTTGATTCACTGTGCATTATAGCCCAATTGAGTGACCCGAGTTCAATCTTAGTTTATAACATAAGCATTCGCTTTGTTATTATCATACCAATATGAATTATTTGTTATAGATGCACAACCATTGACAAACAAATGTGATATAAAAGCATATAATTATCGAATATTGCTTGGTAGATCGCATTACTAACTTCTAAACTCTTGCATAAAACAAAACATGACTTTTACTTGAAATTGGACATAGAACCAAAACCATACATGGAGCATGCACTGGATAATGTTAAAAGTGATAAGATGGATGTATCTGCTAAAAATAAGGTATTCTATATAAAGACCTTCTGCATAAAAAAAAGTTGATTTCTTCCTTTCTTGCATTTAGTATTTTGATTTTTTTTTTCTATAGATATTTCAATAACTTTGATGCTAACCATTGTAGATTAGGAATGACATTTGTGGTTAATTTCCAAAGACGTCCTAATTTATTCTTGCGCAACCTTGAACTGAAAAGAAAGACTTGCAAGAGGTTGAGCTTGACGGCGGGTTAAATGTGTGCTGATATAATACAATTTTTTGTGTGCAATTGAATTAAGTCAGTATATATAATATTATTTTTATTTCTTTTCTCTCTCCCATGTAGGAGGAACCCCGCCAGAATTTAAGAAAAGCTTTGAATCTCTGAAAAATTTTGTGTTGGAACACGTTGATGATCAAGTTCTTCTTAGGATAATGAAAGGATCTGATTTTGTTAGAGCTATTCAATGGTTTCTTGACAATAACAATGATGATAATGTTGTTCTCATAATAAAGTCTTCATGGGAGGTTATTGTCACTTTGCATTTTAGACCCCTAATCCGATATGATCACAAGTTATAATCCTCGTTATTGGCCTATAAGAGACTAGATTTGAATGAGTGGCTCTGTTCTTCCCAACTGTGAATCAGGAGAAGCAGAACATGAGACAAGAGAGAAAGTTGGTAAAAGAGATTGTTCTCTAATTATTGTTCATTTGAAACTAGGTACGTAATAAAAGTTGTTAGGCATTATAAATTGTAGGAATATATTTTCCATGGTATCAGAGCTCCTGGTTTGAAAGAAAAATATAATTTTTCATTTATCATGGTATCAGAGCATATTTGATTCACTGTGCATTATACCCCAATTTAGTGACCCGAGCTCAATCTTAACATATAACATAAGCATTTGCTTTGTTGTTATCATACCAATATGACTTATTTGTTATAGATGCACAGCCTTTGATAAACAAATGTTATATAAAACCATATAATTATTGAATATTGCTTGGTAGATTGCATTGCTAACTTCTAAAGTCTTCCATAATACAAAACATGACTTTTACTTGAAATTGGACATATAAACAAAAACATAAATGGAGCGTACACTGGATAATGTTAAAGGTGATAAGATGGATGTATTGACTAAAAATAAGGTATTCTATATAAAGACCTTTTACATAAAAACTTGATTTCTTCATTTCTTACATTTAGAATTTAGATTCTTTTTTTTTTTTTCTGTAGATATTTCAACAACTTTGATACTAACCATGGTAGATTAAAAATGACATTTGTGGTTATTTTCCCAAGCGGTCCTGCTTTATTTTTGTGCGACCTTGGACTGAAAAGAAAGACTTGCAAGAGGTTGAGCTTGATAGCGGTTTATGTGTATGCTGATATAATGCTACTTTTTGTGTGAAATTGAATTAAAGCAGTATATAATTTTATTTTTATTTCTTTTCTCTCTCCCATGCAGGAGGACCACGCCAGAATTTAAGAAAAGCCTTGAATCTCTGAAAAATTTTGTGTGCTGGAACACGTTAATGATCAAGTTTTTCTTACGACAATGAAAGGATTTGATTTTGTTAGGGCTATTCAATGTTTTCTTGATAGTATCAATGATGATAATGTTGTTCTCATAATAAAGTCTTCATGGGAGGTTAGTGTCACTTTGCATGTTAGACCCATAATCCGATATGATCACAAGTTAAAATTCTCATTATTGGCCTATGGGAGACTGAATTTGAATGAGTGGATCGGTTCTTCCCAAATGTGAATCAGAAGAAACAGAATATGAGACAAGAGAGAGTTGGTAAAATAGATTGTTCTCTAATTATCATTCACTTGAAACTAGTTAAGTAATAAAAGTTGTTAGGCATTATAAATGGTAGGAATATATTTTCCATGGTATCAGAGCTCATGGTTTGAAAGAAAAATATAGAGTTTTTCATTTATCATGGTATCAGAGCATATTTGATTCATTGTGCATTATACCCCAATTTAGTGACCCGAGCTCAGTCTTAGTTTATAACATAAGCATTCGCTTTGTTGTTATCATACCAATATGACTTATTTGTTATAGATGCACAACCTTTGATAAACAAATGTTATATAAAACCATATAATTAGTGAATATTGCTTGGTAGATTGCATTGCTAACTTCTAAAGTCTTCCATAAAACAAAACATGACTTTTACTTGAAATTGGACATATAAACAAAAACATAAATTGAGCGTACACTGGATAATGTTAAAGGTGATAAGATGGATGTATTAGCTAAAAATAAAGTATTCTATATAAAGACCTTTTACATAAAAATTGATTTCTTCATTTTTTGCATTTAGAATTTAGATTCTTTTTTTTTTTCTATGGATATTTCAACAATTTTGATGCTAACCATGGTAGATTAAGAATGACATTTGTGGTTATTTTTCCAAGAGGTTCTGCTTTATTCTTGTGCGACCTTGGACTGAAAAGGAAAGACTTGCAAGAGGTCGAGCTTGAGGACGGGTTATATGTATGCTGATATAATGCTACTTTTTTGTGAAATTGAATTAAGGCAGCATATAATATTATTTTTATTTCTTTTCTCTCTCCAATGCATGCAGGAGGAACCCCGACCAGAATTTAAAATGGCCTTGAATCTCTGGAAAAAAAAAATTGCAGTAACACGTTGAGAATCAAGTTCTTCTAACGACATTGAAAGGATCTGATTTTGTTAGAACTATTCAATGTTTTCTTGACAGAATCAATGATGATAAAGTTTTTCTCATAATTAAGTGTTCATGGGAGGTTAGTGTCACTTTGCATGTTAGACCCCTAATCCGATATGATCACAGGCTATAATTCTCGTTATTGGCCTATGGGAGACTGGATTTGAATGAGTGGATCGGTTCTTCCCAACTCTGAATCAGGAGAAGCAGAACATGAGACAAGAGATAAAGTTGGTAAAAGAGATTGTTCTCTAATTATTGTTCACTTGAAACTAGTTACGTAATAAAAGTTGTTAGTGTTGGGAGTATTTAAAGGGAAAGGCTTATTTTAGCTTAACCAAGTTGTCCCACATTGATAGTTTAACCTCTCTTTTCCTTCCTTATATACTTCAAGTCCTTTGAGATGGTTTGAAGTGTTATGAGAAGGGAAAGGAGGTAGACCACGCGCGCGCCGCCGCCGCCGCCCGTCACGACGCGCGGTGGGGTGGGGTGGGGTTAACGTTTTGCTCTCAAACTCTTTTTCTTACCCTATTTATGTGGATCCATTAGGACCTTGTCCGCACAACATAGTAAATGTGCGTACAGGGATGGTCTTCACTGATTTGTAGTCCTACTTTTATGGGTAGTGGATGGTTGGCTATTGCACATGGAGTACTATATAAAGGTGATGGTTTTATGTTGTTAAAGGCGTTGGTGAGAGGTCTGTTTGAACTATACTGCTTGCATATATCATTCCGTATATCTGCTTCATATATATATATCTGTTTTGCGTATATATATATATATATATATATATATATATATATATATATATATATATATATATATATATATATATATATATATATATATATATATATATATATATATATATCTGCTTTTAGTTCGAACAACACAGCGAAACACCACCTTTATATATAACTGCCTGAGAGTCCGTTCTGTTTTGCCGGTCGAAAGCATACGACTCAATCCCTGGTCGTGAATGTTTTTAAGGCAGTGTATTAGACACGATACAGAACCTTTGTCTTTGTCTTTTCGTTCCCTAACCTTACATCCACAGTGAAGGAAAAAACTCAACAGTTAAAAACATTCAGATATCAAGTTTGAGTCAAAAATGTCTGCATCAAACACTGTGTCTGATATTGCTCCTATTCAACCACTCACTGGTGGTTTGAACTACAAGAGATGGGCTGCAAAACTAATCATGCTTCTGGAATCGAAGGATGTGGACTATGTCCTTTTTGCAAACCCTGCGAAGTTCAATGTGCCTACTACACAACTTGCACTGCAGACCACGGCTTCAACTGCTGCGATAGACCCGAAGTCTACAGATGGTACAGCTACTGCAGAAACTTCCACGGACCCGAAGTCATCATTAGTTCAAGATACATCTGCAGCCGAGGCAGCTCGCATCAAATACGAAAAAGATAACAAGACTGCCCGGATAACCATTCTTCAACGTGTAAGTGACCCGTTGTTTGATATGTTTTCTGAATACAAATCTGCAAAGGCAATTTGGGATTTAATGATTGAGAAATATGGGGCTGATGATGTGGGGAGACGCAAATATGATGTGGATCGTTGGTTACACTTTAAAATGGTGGAAACCAAACCTGTAATCGAACAGGTCCACGAGTTTGAAAATTTAGTCAGTGACATGAAAGCAGAAGGTGGGATAGTTAATGAAGTAGTCCTGTGTGACTCCTTGATTGACAAACTGCCCGACTCCTGGGTGGACTTTAAGAATAAAATGAAACATGATCGAAGGAGCTACACACTGCAACAGCTAATCAATAGCATAAATATCGAGGAGGAAAACCGCCTGGTTCAAAGGTCTGTTTCTCTTACTAACGGTGTTAAAGTTAATATTGTTGAAACTAACTCTGGCTTTGAGAAACCAAAACCTGGTGACAATTCTAGAAACCAAAAGAAGAATCATAAGAACAATAACTCCACTCGCGGCAAGGGTGGAAAAATTCAGAAAAAAAGGAACAATAGTGGTGAATGCTATGTGTGTGGAAAACGAGGCCACCGTGCTGCCCAATGCTATAAACGCTATGGGTCTACGAGTCAGAAACCAAACAACGAGAAGCCGAAGAACCAAGTTAATCTGGCGGAGAACACAGAAGACGTTGATTTGGTAGCTGCAGTAGTAACTGAAGCCAACATTGTGGAAAATCCAAACGAATGGGTTGTGGACACTGGAGCCTCACGACATTTCTGCAACAACAAAGCTTCATTCAAAACCTTTGAGCCTATCACTGGTGGAGAACAAGTCTTCATGGGAAACTCCAGCGTTTCCGAGGTAAGTGGTAGAGGAAAAGTAGAATTACTGCTTTGTTCTGGAAAACATTTACTGTTGCAAAATATGCTTTATGTCCCTTCCCTTCGAAGAAATATGATTTCCGGAGGCCTTCTTAATAAGGCTGGAATTAAGATGGTTTTTGAGTCTGACCGTCTGGTTATGACTCGTTGTGAGAAGTTCATTGGGAAGGGATATTTCCGTGGAGGTCTTTTTGTACTAGATGTCTCTATAGTTAACAATAACTCTGATGTATCTGGCTCTTCTCTGAATGCTCGTGATAATAAGAATGCTTCCTTTGCTTATACTGCTGTATCAGTTAATGTTTGGCATGCTAGATTAGGACATGTTGGTGCAAAATATTTAAATAGACTGAAAAACGTGAATATGCTACCAAACCTGTCTAATGATACATGTGAACAATGTGAAACATGCGCTGAGGCAAAATTTGCTAGAACATCCTTTTTAACTGTAAAGCATCGTTCTTCATCACTGTTAGAATTGGTTCACACTGATTTAGCAGATTTTAAAACCACTGAAAGTCGAGGTGGTAAGCGATACTATATAACTTTTATCGATGACTTTTCTCGTTATACAAAATTATATTTGTTGAGAACAAAAAGTGAAGCCGAACAAAAATTTGTTGCTTTTAAAAATGAAGTAGAAAATCAGTTGGAAAAAAGGATCAAAAGGCTTAGATCCGATAGAGGAGGAGAATATGAATCAACCTTTTTGAAAGATCTGTGTGAATCTTCTGGCATTGTACACGAAGTAACTGCACCCTACACACCCCAACAAAATGGCATAGTGGAAAGAAAGAATAGAACCCTCAAAGAGATGATGAACGACATGCTAATCAGTTCAGGTGCCTCTGATTCATTGTGGGGAGAAGCTATTCTAACAGCTAACCACATTCTAAACCGAGTCTTACACAAAGGGTTTGAAAAAACCCCTTATGAACTGTGGAAAGGGCATGCGCCAAATCTTAAATACTTTAAAGTATGGGGTTGCTTGGCAAAGGTGGGACTTCCGTCCTTTAAAAGGCCCAACTTGGGACCTAAAACCTTAGATGCCGTTTTTATTGGATATGCTGAAAATAGCGCAGCTTACAGGTTTATGTGTTTAGAAAACCGTACAATATGTGAATCTAGAGATGCAGTTTTCTTTGAACATGTGTTTCCCCTGAAGGGTGCTCTTGAACTAGATACGAATAAAGTTCAACATAATCTATCTTTTCCTGATTTCTCATGTAATTCAGAAGAGCCTAGAAGAAGTAAAAGGCCCAGAACTGAGAAAAACTTTGGCTCTGACTTCATAACATATATGACTGTGTGATCGTTTTATATGTCAACTTGTGTTAGAAGAAGAACCAAAATCCATCCAAGAAGCCATGCGATCAGTAGACGCCACTCTATGGAGAGAAGTAGTCAAAAGTGAGTTAGACTCCATACAGTCTAATCATACATGGGAAATCGTGGATTTGCCCAAGGGTTGTAAACCCATAGGCTGTAAATGGATTTTCAAGAGGAAATTGAGACCAGATGGTTCAATTGAAAGATTTAAAGCCAGGCTGATAGCCAAAGGTTTCACACAGAAATTCGGTGAGGATTACTTCTATACCTATTCACCAGTAACAAAGATAACTACTATACGTGTTCTATTTGCTTTAGCATCTTTATACATGTTGATAGTACATCAGATGGATGTGAAAACAACCTTTCTAAATGGTGAACTAGAAGAGGAGATCTACATGGAACAACCCCCCGGATGTGTTGATCCAGGCCAAGAAGGGAAGGTATGCAGACTTAAAAGATCTCTTTATGGCTTGAAACAAGCCCCTAAGCAGTGGTATGAAAAGTTTCACAAAACTTTGTTGGAGCTAGGTTATACCACTAACCGCTCAGATGCCTGCTTATACACAAAAGAGGTAGAGTCTAGCATCGTAATCATCTGTCTCTATGTAGATGACATGCTTATCTTTAGCTGAAGTATAGGAGCTATAAAAGAGACTAAAAGAACTCTATGTGACAAGTTTGATATGAAGGATCTAGGGGAGGCTGATGTAATACTCGGGATAAAGGTTACAAAAACTGAGAGAGGTTACCTTTTATCCCAAAGTCATTACACAGAGAAACTCCTGAAGAGGTTTGAGAGTTATGAAGTAACTCCAGCTAAAACCCCCTATGATCCCAGCGTCAAGTTATCAAAGAACATAGAGGCCAGTGTGTCTCAAGAAGAATATGTAAAGATAATTAGGAGTCTAATGTTCTTGATGAACTATACTAGACCAGATCTTGCATTTGCTGTGAATAAACTCAGTCGGTATACTCACAACCATGGTATCTCACATTGGGATGCACTGAGAATGGTACTTCGGTATCTAAGAGGCACAATAGACTGGGGCCTTAACTATAAGGGAGACCCAGCTGTGCTCGAGGGGTTCTGTGATGCAAACTGGGTAAACGACGCTGATGATGTAAGCTCAACTAGTGGATATGTGTTCACTATGTGTGGAGCCGCGATTTCATGGAAATCGACCAAATAATCCTGTATAGCCAGATCAATTATGGAATCAGAGTTCATAGCACTAGATCTAGCAAGTCAGGAAGCCGAATGGCTGAGAAATCTATTGGCAGACGTGCCATTGTGGGGGTGCTCAGCACCTGCTGTTCCCATACATTGTGATTCCCAGACTGCCATTTGTGTTGCGCAAAACAGTGTCTACAATGGGAAACGTAGACACATAAGAGTCAGACATGAATCTGTACGGCAGTTAATAATAAATGGGGTAATCACAATGGTTTTTGTGAGATCTGAAAGGAATATTGCAGATCCTTTCACAAAGGGCCTAAACAGAAAGGCCGTCCTTGATACATCAAGGGAAATGGGTTTGGGACCCATAGATACTTTGTAGCCAATCTTGGTGGTCTGCGTTGAGGTAGACTTGACAGAGTTGCAGGTCTATCCTAGAATAGATCTAACAGGGGATATTTTAGGGTCAAGAGTATGACCAATTATGGCGACTAGAACAAATTAAGTGCATTCAAGTTCAAACTTTGTCTATCCGATGAGTTCAAGATCTAATTCACTCCCGCGTAGAGAAGTACTTAATGTCACTATATGACAGTTCAAGTTTTATACACTGGCATGAAAATTTGTTTTGGTCGTATTCAGGCAATGTCAATACCAGCCTAATCCCTTTTCATGGTGGGGGATTGTTGGGGAGCATTTAAAGGGAAAGGCTTATTTTAGCTTAACCAAGTTGTCCCACATTGATAGTTTAACCTCTCTTTTCCTTCCTTATATACTTCAAGTCCTTTGAGATGGTTTGAAGTGTTATGAGAAGGGAAAGGAGGTAGACCACGCGCGCGCCGCCGCCACCGCCCGCCCGGCCCGACGCGCGGTGGGGTCAACATTTTGCTCTCAAACTCTTTTTCTTACCCTATTTTTGTGGATCCATTAGTGACCTTGTCCGCACAACATAGTAAATGTGCGTACAGGGATGGTCTTCACTGATTTGTAGTCCTACTTTTATGGGTAGTGGATGGTTGGCTATTGCACATGGAGTACTATATAAAGGTGATGATTTTATGTTGTTAAAGGCGCTGGTGAGAAGTCTGTTCGAACTATACTGCTTGCATATATCATTCCGTATATCTACTTCATATATATATCTGTTTTGCGTACATATATATTACTTCTAATATATATATATATATATATATATATATATATATATATATATATATATGCTTCTAGTTCGAACAACACAGCGAAACACCACCTTTATATATAACTGCTTGAGAGTCCGTTCTATTTTGCCGGTCGAAAGCATACGACTCAATCCCTGGTCGTGAATGTTTTTAAGGCAGTGTATTAGACACGATACAAAACCTTTGTCTTTGTCTTTTCGTTCCCTAACCTTACATCCACAGAGAGGGAAAAAACTCAACAGTTAGGCATTATAAATTGTAGGAAGATATTTTCCACGGTATCAGAGCTCCTGGTTTGAAAGAAAAATATAGAGTTTTTCATTTATCATGGTATCAGGGCATATTTGATTCACTGTGCATTATACCCCAATTTAGTGACCTGAGCTCAATCTTAGTCTATAACATAATCATTCACTTTGTTGTTATCATACCAATATGACTTATTTGTTGTAGATGCACACCCTTTAACAAACAAATGTGATATAAAACCATATAATTATTAAATATTGCTTGGTAGATCGCATTGCTAACTTCTAAAGTCTTCCATAAAACAAAATATGACTTTTACTTGAAATTGAACATAAAACCAAAAACATAATGGAGCGTGCACTGAATAGAATGTGAAAAAGGATTCTCTCTCATGCATGCACACATGCATGTTCTGAGATGCCAACCATCTTAAAACGCAAAAGTGTTTTAGTTGGAAGAATATATATTTCTAGCAACCCACCATAGGAAATTCTTTAGGTTGATCACTTTTAGAGAGTCTTATAGTAGAAATGTTATTTTGTGCATGTTAAATATTAATAGGTTTGAACTTATTTTGTCCATGCTATTTTGGCAATTTGAGGGTGCTGGATATGACTAACAGATAATTAGAGTAAGGAATATGGATTTTGGGTCAAACTCGAGGATATCACACCCATCAAGGCAACGATCAAGTGCTTGGGGTTAACTATGGAAATTGAGAAAGATTCTGGAAAATTTAGGGTGTGTTTGGTTCGAATATGGGAATCAGAATTGGAATGGGTATTAAATTCTCGGTAATGAGTTTTAGTGAAAGTAAATGTTATGCTATTAGAGCAAGGCCATTAGCTTTTTTAGGAGTTTTTTCAAATAAAAAAAAAAACTTGAGGTTGGTTTTTATACTAACTGGAAACACGGTTTTTTATGAGTTTTTTTTTCTTGCAAATTATAGTTTTTTGTGAGTCCGCAGAAAAGAGAAATGAAGGCAAATATACGACATTCACCGCCCACGCGTTAATCTGTGTTTTTCTTTTTAAAAGAAATTTTTTTTTTTTTACTTTGGGCTTGTTTGGTTAATGGCGGATCCGCCAAAATTTTGACGAATCCGCCGTTTTTGGCGTTTTGACCACGTCAAAACGCCAAAAACTTTGTTTGGTTAGTCAGCGGTTTGGAGCAACGATTTGCTCCAAACTGCTGAAATCCCAAACGCTGCAAAGGTTAGCGTTTTAGGGAAGGATTTTCCTTCCCCAAAACGCCCTCTACCATATAAAAAAAAATTAATTAATAACACAAGAGCCTAAGGCCCCTTTCGCCTTCCCTATTCGATGTGGGAACACATCAGATGGGGAAGGTTTGGAAATAGGGGAGTTGAACTCCTTTTATAGAGGAGTTTAACCCCCTATTTCTCTTCTACTTTCGATGTGGGATCATTTTGATCCCACATCTGTTTATCTTTTTTTTGTTTGTTTTGTTTTGTTTTGTTTTTTGTTTTATTATTATTATTATTATTATTATTATTATTATTATTATTATAATAATAATAATAGTTGTTGTTGTCTTGTTATAATTATTATTATTTTGATCTTGTTAGGTAGTATTATTTATTTTTTATTTTATTATTACATAATGAAGTTAATAATAATAATATTATTATTATTGTTATGAATGTCCTTTTAGGTCTTTTTACCTGTTAGCCGCTAATCTAAACAGTTAATTTTACTAAACATCTCTTTACAAATCGCTGATACAATCTGCTGGTCAAACCCGCTAATACAATCCGCTATTTGTGAACCGCTAATATGATCCGCTACCGCTGATTTGCCAAACAAGACCTTTTTTTTTCCTCTTCTTTCTCTTTCTTAGGTGTAGTGCAAAAACCAAGAAAAAATCAAAACAATGAGGTTGGTTAATTTGAGGGCAAAAATGCCATTTTGCTTTTTATTAGTCACCAAATACGGCAGTATTAATTGATCCTTGGAGGGAAAACTGGAGAAGCTTACCATGGAAGTTGTCCAAAGTCCTCTCCTGCCTTCTCCCAACCCCCAACCGATTTTCCACTACGCTACTGTTTCGTAGTGTCTCCTCAATTGAGGAACGAAAATGGCGAACTCTCAGTCCGATTTGAAGACTTTCAGCGTCCGGATTGTGTCGATGGACTATTACATGTCCCCTCCTATCCCCGGCCTCGACATATCTTATAGCAGTTTCCAGGGTAACTACTTTTACACAGTTTAAGGAAGTTAATATGGCAGTATGATGAGAAAGAATTAGGATTGTTGACGACTTTAATTTCAAACAAATGACTATTTGTTTAATTTGAGCGGGGAAGTGTTTAGGGTTTATTTTTGGTGAATTCTCAAATGTTTTATTTGTAGGTGGGAAGGTGAATGAAGTACCTGTTATAAGAGTGTATGGGTCGACTCCGGCTGGTCAAAAGACTTGCTTGCACATTCATGGAGTAAGCTCATTAGTGCCTCAATTGTTTCTATTATTTTTATTTGAGTTAATCAACATTTTGGTCCCTGAATAGTTTTCCAACGGTCAATGTAGTCTCTTGTTTTCAATTTCAACCAATTTGATCCGTAAGTGTTTAAAATTTCGTCAATGAAACCCTTTCAGGGACCAAATCTACAAAATTTTAAAAATGTGAAAATCACCATTTTGGTCCCTAAAAGAGTTTAATTGACGAAATTTTAAACAATTCGATGATCAAATTTGTTGAAATTGAAAACTAGGGACTACATTGACCGTGGAAACAATTGAGGGACCAAAATGTTGATTTTCCCATTTTATTTTTATGTTTTTGTAAGTAAGGATTTCATTACAACAATAAAGAACAAATATTATACGAGTTTTAACATATCCAAAGTATTCTTAGGTGTGATAGGATGTCTTGACACTGTTGAATTCCATAGGATGATGTCTTTAGATAAATTTAAAGACCACATTCTGCATTTTCACTACTTTTATGGTGTGTGATAGGATTGATAATCATATTTGGTTGGTGGCTAATTTTAGATACATTCAATTTGATTCGATGTGTAAACAGTTGAGGGGAGCTTTGTTTTTACTTGCTGGCTCCATTGAGCAACTCACTTCCCAATGTGATTTGAGTCAAATGCCTAAAATCTGATCCAAACATGTTCCTTATACTGCCTTTTCATTAATTGGTCAATTGTGTATTTCTGTAGGATCTAATCATTAATTTTGCATATTCTTGCTTAAAACTGTATTTATTATGATGATCTATTTATTTTTGATAATGTTTATTACTGGCTGCTGTGACTACCTATTAGGCTTTTAGTATATTGCAAGTTCTATGTATTTGTATAAATGTTCTCTGTGAATTATACTATTATTGTCATTCCTTATATCATCCAAACTCTGTAGTTTGTTAGACATCAATGCCATTATATGTAAAGCTCTCATAAACTAATTTTTAATGTCCTGCAGGCTCTACCTTATTTTTATGTTCCATGCTCAGATCTCTTCCTTCAACCTGATCAAGAAGGTATGCTACATTTCGAATGAGTACCGTGTAAAAGCATTACGTTTATGATTATAAGTTGTAGCTTGGCTTCTACGAGAAAACAAAAACTAATGAATCACAAGTCATAACCACCAAAGAAAAGTTAACGTATGTTTTGAACTTCAGAATTAAATGCCTTTGTGATAACCTCTTAAACATGGTGGATAGCAAGGAGCAAAATGCCCATAAAATGATTGATGGAATTGAAAATGCTAAGATGAATGTATAAAATACAAGAAAAGATCATACTAGAGATGAATATATTCAGTGTAACGTGCAAGTGGCACCACTTTAAGACAAGTTGAGAATGAATACTTTATGATGGTTTGGACATCTTCAGTTTAGATCAATGGATGTCTTAGGCAGGATAGATTAATGATAGTAGTATGAAATAGGCAAGAGAGTTTACACTGACACTTATATGGGTTGAGATTTGTTAAGAAAAGAAATGCTAGTATAGGGCACTAGTACCAAATTAGTTTAAAGAAAGCTGCATGAAGCTGTGAAGTGATAAAATCCATATAGTTGGCTCCAACTAGTTATCTCTCAGCCAAGTGAGTTGATAATTTATAGAAACCCAATTATCAATATTTTTTACTTCTTCAATTTACTTCTGCACTTTGGATATACAGCAGATTAGATGCAATAGTACTTGTGCTTCTCTATGATAGTAATAAAGGTAGACAAATATGTGAAGCTCGCATTGAACTGATTTACTTATATATCACTAATATTTTTGCTATATTATTACCTATTACAAAATTTTGAAGGTGAAGAATGCACACGTGGCATATCCCATGCTCTTGAGAAGGCACTAAAGGTATAACCATTTCGGGTGGGGAGTGCTAAACAGCTATCTGACCTGTAACAGCTCCTGTTGTATTGTTACTGATACATGATTTCTAAATTCATACAGCTTAAAGGCAATGTGGCCTCAAAACGTCAGCATGTGCACAGTTGCAGTCTTGTCCGAGCAAAAAAGTTCTATGGTTATCATTCTTCAGAGGAACTATTTGTGAAGATTTATCTGTATCCTGAGTTGGACATCTTGTTATTGTTAATTTATTCATTATTATGCACTCAATTTTTGAATATTGGAAAAGATAATAAAAGATGAATGTACTATGGTCAGTAACAATGATGCTGGATGCTGGTTTTTCCCTCCAGTTCATATATTTGCAATGTTTAATGTTCTTTATTTTGTGCTCCATATGTGCTTCTTGTTACTACATGTCCATCTTTCATTAATATTTAGAAATTGCAACGGAACTCCTTAACAGAAGTATAAGCTACTATCCACAGGATGTCTCTCGTGCTGCTAATCTTCTTCTGGTACATTATATAGTATATTGGCTTTTTTCTTTTGATTTCCCTTCTTGCATTCACAGTTACAATTTGCCTCATTGATATGCAGCAGCTATGCTCTCTCTGTTTCTGTGAACATTTCTTGCCATTTTCATTTCTTCAAAGAAGCAAAGAGAAAAAGGGAAAGTGAAAATGAAAGAGGGCAAGTGTAAGTAGGAATTAAAGATGGAAAACAAAAAGAAAAAAAAAAAAGAGAAAAAGAAAAAGGATAAGGTGAAGAGTTTAAGAAAAGACCAATTGTCCGGCATGTGACCAGCATGTAATATTTCTCCCTCAATTTAACAGAATTGGAAATGGAAGACCAAAGTTGTCCACTTTCCCACAGTAGTTGGATGAAAATTGTCCAATTTGATAGTTAGGTGTTCGAATACCACTATAATCTGTAATTAGTTTTTAAACAACTTATTGGATTATAGTTGGATGCATATATGTTGCCACTTTATTGCTGTGTTTTAACCCTAAGGCTACTTATCCAGTGGTAATTTGTTCCACTAATTGTCTCCAAGGAGAAGTGCTACTAAGCATAAAGGAAGAATATTTTTAGGAGATTCTCCAGGCTAATTTGGCATTTTGAGCTTTCACTTGCATGGTCTGTTTTTCTTATGCCTTGTTGCATGTTATACTGGTAGTAATAAGATCTTGTATATATATTTGATGTTCCTTAGAGGCTATTGAAAAGTTTAACCAAATTTAGGTTTTGAGTATAACTCATTTCTTTATCTTTTTTCATCTTTTATTGAAGTTAATACATGGTATGACAATTTCATGTCATGAAGACCTCTATGTATGCGCACATCCATGGGACCATGACATATTGACATGATTAAAACCATATCCTGTGTTTGGCAAATAAAAAAGGCAATTCTACATTCTAAATGGATGTCTTTATATTATGTGGACCTCCTTCAATAGTTGAGAAGTACACTTTAGTCATTTCAGGTTTATGTAGTTATTTTTGTTATGCAGAGGAATCATTCTTTGTTTCTGTTTCTATGCAGGGTGGAGCTGTGCTAGATAGGGTTTTACAGCCCCATGAATCGCATATACCATTTCTTCTCCAATTCATGGTAATCTTTTGCGTTCACAAATGAGTTTAGGTCTTGTCTAATACTTTGAATTGCCACAACTTCTTTTCTAAGTATTTTGTATCCTTTTATGGACAAATCTCTTTCCCTTAGTTTGCAGGTATTTTTTTTTTAGTCAATTCTTTTGTTTCATTCAATGAATAATAGATGTTTTTTTTTTTAAAAAAAAAAACACCATTCAGGTAATCAGGTTGGAAATATGAATTTGGAAAAAACACAGCAGCTAAGCAAGACTGTTCCTCAAGAAAAATGGCAATTTTTATTCTGGATATTCTGTTTGATATGGGAGATAATGATGATTAGTTTTGCAATTTAGAGCGATTTCCTAATCTCTATAAAAATGTTTTCTCTAAATTTTGTTGCAATCTTATTGGGTCAAACAATCTCTGAGGAGCTTATTTTAAAGGGAAGTTGGACATATTAGGCCTTTTAATGTATTAGCATGCTTGTGGATATACTCTATAGTCTATACACAGTATTAATTTGAATGTTTTAACAATTTGTCCTTTTGACACTACCAGTAACAGTTTGAAGATCCAACACTGATACCATACCTTAAGCCTTAGGAGTAATATCTTTGTAATAATAACTAGAAAAAATTTCTCAAGTTTAATCTTTATTCTATATTTTCGTACATTTGTTCCATTTTTCTTTTTTTACTATGCTACTGGTATGTCTCCTAATATGTATTCACTCCATGAAAACTTCTAGGTTGATTATAACTTGTATGGGATGGGTCATTTACATGTGTCAAAGATGAAATTCCGCTACCCAGTTCCAGATACTTTCTCCCCAAGGAAGTCAAATCACAATGAGCCAAAGAGAACTATTATGGATATTCCTGCTAACACTTCTGCAGATTTTCAGGTTAATTTTCTCAGTTAGTTATTTGCTGCTACTTGTTATCTTGCGATATTAAAAAAAAAAAAAAAAAAGAAGAATTACCTTTTTTTTTCTTTTTTTTTTTTTTTTTTTTTTTGTGAAAACTTAGGCAGATTCAGGTTATGATCCATATTCGGATCCACCAATTTGGATATCATCCACTATTCCAGATGGTTGGGTCTGGCTGTACTCTAGTCAAGATGATTCTTCCTCTGATCAAGCTCTTCCTGCCATGAAGCGTTCAAGTACTTCTGCACTTGAAGGAGATGCTGTTCTTGATGGTTGTTGTGTTTTTTATTCACAGAAACTCTTTTTGCTGTTTCCTGAATTGTATGGCTGAAGAAGTCTATATATGCATGTGCAGCAATTCTCAATCAACAATTTTTATCATACACATCCCTTTCACAGAAATGTTCTAAAGTAAGAATGATTCAATCACTGATACCAATCTGGGAGGTTAGTTCTCAACTGGGATTTCATTATGGATGCTCCTTTTTTTCATTTTCTGTTATGTTTACCTATTCTCTCTCCTTGGCTTTAGGAGTTTGAAAGGAATGGGATGCATGAGTTGGTCTTACCTCCTGATCCAGGGAAACCACTTCCTGGGGATGTTTTGAGGATACTTTCCAATGGAATTGGATTTGAAGATATTTTTCTGGAACCTGATAATGTGACTGCTTTATGTTTTCATTCCCAATCAATAAACTCATCCACAGAAGAGGTAATTCGAGTTTAGACATACTAATTCTGTAGACAGCATAAGAAAATTTACAGACTTTTTTATATCTTAGGGGAAACCATTTCAAGATGATGATTTGGGGAAATCAAATGAGAAGACGAATGCATATCCAAGCCAACTGTCAACTGAATGTTTGGAAATATCCAACAACATTCAATCATCTTCAGGTGTTAAGGTAATTAGTTGGGCTTTCAAGCGTTGACAAGTTCACATTATCAAATTATTCCTCTTTTTCACTTGGTTCTCTGTTTGGTTTACTTATGCTTATGATTTTGGTGAGTTATTTCTATGGTTTGACTTGAAGGAGCTCATTGCCCTGACCTGACCAGGGGCTCCTATTATGAAGTCTGCTACTGAAATTGATGACTTGGTGGCACTGGGACCTTCTAGGAATTTTTTTCAGTTCATCTTATTTTTGTATGTTGTTTTTCATTGGTGTGTTCTCTAAAATTGTTTTAATGAAATAGAAAATTCATTCAATTCTGGAGATTTGGTAGTACTCTTTTCTTTGTTGTTGGCCCACTTTTTCTGGGAGTACTTAGTGTTGAATTTGGAAGATGGAATGGCCTGGCGGGTGGAGAATAATACCACCCGCCAGTTAGGCGGAAGCAATATGAAGAATCAAGGATTAGGAAATGTATATAAAACTGAAATTATATTGGTATTCTCTCTGTTTCTAATACAGAAACACAGTACATATATATACACAAATACATAACTGTAAGTAACTACCCATAACTACCCATAACTGACACCTATTCATAAACAGACACAACCCTATAGATAAACCTAACTCTTTAGTTTTCAACACTCCCCCTCAAGCTGGAACATCTAGAAGTTCCAAGCTTGGATTAAAACATACACTCTACATTACAAATGAAGATTAAAAGCAGCTAGAGAATAACAGTGTTGGATGGCTTCGGAGGAACAATGCTATAAACAACCCTTGGGAATGAAGGCACCAGGGACGAAGCTTGTCACAAACTGACACGAACACCCTCACAGCAACATAAGCACTCTAGGATTTGCCAACAACAATCTTCATCACGAACGACAGAGCAAACCAATCTGAGCAGCAAATGGGAGGTAGTAGAGCCCACATGATTGTTGTATGAATACCGAGAAAACCACATGATTGTTGTTTATACCTCTTATAGGATAAGTGAATAACAAAAGAAGCTTCCGGAAATAAACAAGGTGCCAAACATGAAAACCCTAGGGACTAAGTATGGTATACCGAATATAAAGAAACAACTATGGTTATACCAAAAATACCCCGGAAAGAGGTTTGGCAACGAACCCAAAAAGCCTTCAAACTTCACCAAAAGGTCCAAGGGCAAAACAACAATCTGGAATTTTCACCGGAGAATACATCACAAGGAAAAATACAATTTTGATGTTTGAAATACCCTAGGAAAGTAGGCTCTGATACCATGTTGAATTTGGAAGATGGAATGGCCTGGCGGGTGGAGAATAATACCACCCGCCAGTTAGGCGGAAGCAATATGAAGAATCAAGGATTAGGAAATGTATATAAAACTGAAATTATATTGGTATTCTCTCTGTTTCTAATACAGAAACACAGTACATATATATACACAAATACATAACTGTAAGTAACTACCCATAACTACCCATAACTGACACCTATTCATAAACAGACACAACCCTATAGATAAACCTAACTCTTTAGTTTTCAACAGCAAAAAGAAATTAGAATGTGTTGTTGCACTTTTGTTCTAGTGCATCAAGGGCATATTCTCAGTAATTAATTCAGTGCCTACCAAAGATAATAAAGGGGAAGTACAACTTACATAACAGTGATAACACAATGAAGAAGTTTAAAGTTGGAACCATATCATAAGCTAAAATCTCCTATTTCTTCTTTGTAATGCTAGTTTTTGAAAAGCTGCATGGTATTTCTGCTTCAGTTTGAGTTGTTCCTTATACCTTATCTCTGGAAGGATATCTGGGTCTTTTAGAACTTTTGACTACAACATTACATCTTGAAGTTGAATGATACATGGATACAGAGATAACGTAGAGAGTTATGGATCCAATTTTGTTATCCTCTATGTGGCTCTACACATGTTCTTAAAGTAGATCTTTAATGTATTTTTTGAGAGGCACAACTGTTGATTTTTACGGAGTGATCTGCACACAGAAAGATGATTTAATGCATATTGGCCATTTGATCATCTACTATGTTCTATTCACTGATGTGATGTCTGGTCAGACTTTTTGGATGTTATGTAGTTTGACTTTTGTTTTCTTCTGCACTGAAAATCACTGCTTCAAATAGTTTTCTCTATAATATATTTCTGATTTATTTATAGTAACAATTTCAGGTTTCAGATCATGATGCTTTGGGGATTCTGAATTGGCTTGCATCTTCTCAAGCTGCTGAAGATATAAACTCAGATGATGACCTTGCTCGTGAGACCATTTTGAGTCCCTTAATGCCTTCAACAACCTTAGATAAGGTTTTAGAGAAAGCCCATGTGGATTATGAAAATGAATCTCAACAAGAGTGTGAGGACATCCTTGATACTGTACAGGATAGAGCTAACATCGAGGGATTCGATGGGAGAGCTGCTGATTTGATTGATTCTAATCATTCATGCGAGACTTCTTCATACAGAATGATACCTCAAGTGGATGGATCTTCTGATAGTTTTGATGCATTTTCATGTGCTGGTAAGTCACACCATGAATCTGGGGCCCCTTCAGGAACTGATTCATGGCATGATGCTCATTTGGCTATGATCAGTAACCGGAAAAAGAGAAGACAGAAGTGGGGCTCTTTGCCTGTTTCATCTGGTCAGAGAACGAATGATCTTTCACCTTCTACTGCACTAAGCACAATCAGCAGATGTGGCAATCACATAAAAGATGATTCAGGATTGCCTAATAGTGTAGGAAGTGGAGCAAACTTATCTCCCAGTATAGTAAAGGGATCAACCAAAGAGATAATGATTAACTGCTCTATGCGGGACCTGATGAGAAAGAAACGTTACTACCATGCTGAACCATCTGAATGCAGGACTCAGATAAAAAAATCCCCATCTGTTGAGGAAGACAAAGGTTCACTTTATATTGGACAGACGCTTGATGAGCAATACAAAATCCCCTTTGCTTACTCCATGAACATGAATTCGGGTGCTATTCAGCAGAGAGAATGTGATGAGACTAACTCATGTACTGCATTTCAGATGCATTATGAACCTTATGATGCCAAAACTGACAATTTGGCAAATGGTAAGTTGCCTATTTACTCTGGTGATTGCAATACATTGCCAAGAGACTCATCAAATGTTGAACCATGCCATTCTTTTGAAGGAAGTGATGTTCGGGGAGTTAGTGAAGCAGGTGTAGATTTGCAGAACAGTGGATTTAGTGGTGCACCACTATTGAATAAGAAAACTGATCCATCAGAGCAATATTCTCATATTAAGAGTTCTGTGTGTGCAGTTCAGATAAAACATTGTGCATCTAATGGTTGTGAAAATATGGACATCAGTATTAACAGTACTAAACCTTTAACTACTGATGTTGTTTATTCTGAGTTTGTTCCACATGCTCAATCATCAGAACTTGCAAGTGAGAATAAATCTTCTGGTGGTGAGAAAGTGCTCCGACGTGATGCAATTGATTCAAGTTGCCTATCTTCTTCAATTGGAGGTGTAACTTTTAAGGATGGAGCTGCAACTTGTGCAGAAGTAGATCATCTACAAATGACTGATAAGACTGGTTTTACTGCCCATAAGAGAAGTAATGATGGAATTTTTTCTCAGAAAGGAGCTCCTGATGAACTTCGTCCTTTCTTTGGGATGGATTGCCTGGTAGAAGGAGATTGTTACACTAGTAGAACATTGGACCATAACCAAGGAGGTCTATTGGGTGTACCTATCCACTATCAAAATGATGGTTCCTATCTATTCATGTTGACCCCTGTCTTTAGACCACCACAAACCAAATGTGTTGAGAGATGGCTGACACTTGATTCCACAGATGTTTCTGAAGAGAACAAAGTTGTATGTCCAGCACTTGCTCCATCAATTAAGGAATCCTCTAGTGAGGCAATAGGCTTGCAGAATTCTCGGGCTTTGAGTGGTAGTCAGCCTCTGATAGAAGCTGTGCCTGCGTCAGATCTAAAGCCTAATCTAGATCTGATAAATCAGCAGCATAAAGGAAGTCATAATATGGAATTGGAGCATTTTCATGATGGTATCAAAGTAATTCCACAATGTAAGGAGGATATGTTAAAATGTAAACCATCAACTGATTTCTCAGAGGATATATCTCAGATATCAGGCCCGGATAGAAAATCAAAGCTCACTCCTCTGAGTCAAATTGGTTTCCGGGACTCTGCAAGTATTGGTTGTGGGCAGCAGCTAACATTATTGAGCATAGAAGTCCAAGCAGAATGTAGGGGTGATCTAAGACCTGACCCTCGATTTGATGCTGTCAGTATTATAGTTCTTGTTATTCAGGAAGATGATGACCCTGTAGCTGATTCTTATGTTCTCCTGCATTGCAATGGTGCACCTGTTCAAAGAAACCTTGATGGATTGTCTGGATGCAAGCTTTTGGGTTTCTCTGAAGAGAGGCACTTGTTTACACAATTTGTGAAGATATTTTCTTGTATTGATCCAGATGTTTTGATGGGCTGGGATATTCAAGGTGGTTCCCTTGGTTTTCTTGCAGAAAGGGCTGCACATCTTGGTTTTGATTTGCTAAATAAAATTTCTCGTACACCATCAGAGACCAATGCAACTTCTAGATGCTATGAGGAAGAAAAACTAAGTGATCTTTTCTCTGAGTCTATAATCACTGATTCTGTGCTTCATGATGATGCTATGATAATCGATGATGAATGGGGTAGAACACATGCCAGTGGTATCCATGTTGGTGGTAGAATTGTTCTTAACATTTGGCGTTTGATGCGTGGTGAAGTTAAGCTTAATATGTATACAATGGAAACTGTGGCTGAAGCAGTGCTTAGACGAAAAGTTCCTTCCATTCCTAGCAAGGTATTGACAAGTTGGTTTTTAAGTGGACCTGGACGTGCCCGATTTAGATGCATAGAATATATTTTGGATAGAGCAAAGTTGAACCTTCAGATTATGACTCAACTTGATATGATAAATCGGACATCAGAACTTGCACGAATCTTTGGCATTGATTTTTTTTCAGTTCTCTCACGAGGTTCACAGTACCGTGTGGAATCTATGTTTCTAAGACTGGCTCATACACAAAACTATATTGCCATCTCCCCTGGTAACCAACAAGTAGCTTTTCAGCCTGCGATGGAATGTCTGCCTCTTGTAATGGAACCAGAATCTGGATTTTATGCAGATCCTGTTGTTGTTCTTGATTTTCAATCACTTTATCCATCAATGATAATTGCATATAATCTCTGCTACAGTACTTGCCTTGGAAAAGTCACTGCTTCAGAGTCCAATATCCTTGGTGTTAGTTCTTATTCACCTGATAGAAATGTTTTACAAAAATTAAAACATAAAATACTTCTAACACCAAATGGAGTTATGTTTGTGCCTTCTGAGGTTCGTAAAGGAGTACTTCCCCGCTTGTTGGAAGAACTATTATCAACTAGGATTATGGTCAAACAAGCCATGAAGAAGTTAGCTGCTTCTGAGAAGGTACTTCACCGGATATTCAATGCGAGACAACTTGCATTGAAACTAATATCAAATGTGACCTATGGTTATACAGCTGCTGGATTTAGTGGGCGAATGCCCTGTGCTGAGATTGCTGACAGTATAGTTCAATGTGGCCGCAGAACACTGGAAAATGCAATTTCATTTGTAAATACAAATGATAAATGGAAGGCTAAAGTTATTTATGGTGATACTGACAGGTGCGGAATTTTCTTTGAATTGTTCTGTATTGAATACAACTAGTTTATTTGTAAAAACAAGCATTTATATACTGACATAAGTTTGAAAGTAGTTACTTTATTATTTAATCTAGTTGGATTTGGTTGTGCTTCCTGGGCTCAAATTGAAATGAAATTTATTTTGTTTCGTTAAATACAATTCCTGTTTATTTTAGTTAATGATTTCATTTGTTTGTCCAGCATGTTTGTACTACTCAAAGGACGATCTCTTAAAGAAGCCTTTCAAATTGGTCATGAAATTGCTTCCGAAGTGTCTGCAATGAGTCCTAATCCAGTCACTTTAAAAATGGAAAAGGTTTACCACCCATGTTTTCTCATTACCAAGAAACGATATGTTGGCTATAGTTATGAGAGTCCTGATCAGAGCAAACCAATATTTGATGCTAAAGGTATTGAGACTGTAAGGAGGGATTCATGTGGAGCTGTGTGCAAGACAATGGAACGATCACTGAGACTCTTTTTTGAGCATCATGACATTGAGAAGGTACTGCATGTGACTTTTAGATTCATCGAAGTTTTTGAAATGCTGACCTTTGAATTCAAAATAAGTACATGCACTTCAATCTTACCTTCCTAAAATTTGTAGTTTGACTTGCACTAATTTTGATATCTTTGACATTCAAGAATTGATGCTCTG
Source organism: Ipomoea nil (assembly GCF_001879475.1). Taxonomy (NCBI): domain Eukaryota; kingdom Viridiplantae; phylum Streptophyta; class Magnoliopsida; order Solanales; family Convolvulaceae; genus Ipomoea; species Ipomoea nil. The sequence goes on from NW_017619484.1 coordinate 645,917, forward strand.
TTGATCTTTTCTAAAATAGTCACCTTTGTACAAGATAGCCCTCATAATGTTTTTTTTTATTCAACTATTTTCTTTTTAATTGCAAAAGGAGCTTGTTTTATGCCAGAGGTTGTTAGAGTCGAGTCATAATTCATTGATATCCTTGGTTTGCCTTAAAATACCACTTTGGCAAATGCATTTAAAGCCCAACTTACATTTTAGTATATTGATTCCTATATATGTGAATTCTGATTTCCCCACTTTAGAATTTCTTTTTAATGATTAATGTTTTTGTGGATTCTTATTGGACATAGTTTGTGTTAAAAGTAATAATAAATTAAAAGTTAAAATAAAATTTCATCTCCTTTTGTTTATTTCTAGGTTAAATCATACCTGCTACGGCAGTGGAAAAGGATTATGTCTGGCAGAGTTGATCTGCAGGATTTTGTTTTTGCAAAGGAGGTGCGCTTAGGTACTTACCGTGCACGGGCTTCTTCACTTCCTCCTGCGGCAATTGTTGCAACTAAAGCAATGAGAATAGACCCAAGAGCTGAACCACGCTATGCAGAGCGAGTACCTTATGTTGTTGTTCATGGTGAACCTGGTGCTCGGCTTTCTGATGTTGTGGTTGATCCTTTCGATCTTTTAACTATTGATTCACCTTACAGGGTAAATGACATGTATTACATTCAGAAACAAATTATCCCAGCTTTGCAGCGAGTCTTTGGTCTTGTAGGAGCTGACTTGAACCAATGGCTTCAAGGGATGCCTAGACCAGAGCGGGAAGCCATTGGGAAACGTGGTGTCTTTTCTCCAAATGCTCAAAGAACAAGAATTGATTATTATTACCTTTCAAAACATTGTATCCTGTGTGGTGAGCTTGTTCAGGCATTTGCTTCTCTCTGCCATAATTGTTCTAAGAATGAAGCTAGTGTTGCTGTAGCTTTGACCGGAAGGACCTCTAAACTGGAAAGAGACATTCATCACCTTGTTGCTGTGAGTATCATTATTACTAAGGATTTGAAGTTATTTGATGTGGATGCCTTATCACATTTTTTGGTTGCATTAATTGATTTGTAGCAATATTTAGAATCCAGGTTATGATCTTAGTTTGATCAATATATATATATATATATATACTCCATAAAATACACAGCTGCATAAATTTATTTTTCTGATGATGAGATGAACTCCTTTATGTTATTTTCACCTTCTTCTAGATATGCCGGCATTGTGGAGGGGGAGATTGGGTTTTAGAAAGTGGCGTGAAATGCACATCTCTTGCGTGCTCCATTTTCTACGAAAGGAGGAAGATTCAGAAAGAACTACAATCGCTTTCTGCAGCAGCTTCAGAAGCAGGTTTTTATCCCGGGTGTGTGGTTGAGTGGTTCTGAATTTTACAGATCGAGTAAGACTTGGTAGTATATTATGAATGATTATACAACTAAAAAGGGTGAAAAACAGCAGGGTCTTGCAGCCTGCAAAACTTTTGTTATATGTTTCTTGATATACATTAGCTAACCTTAATATGTACAGCGCGAGTTCTCAATAGTAGAAAGTGCCAAAAGTCAATATATATTTGTAGGGTCTTCACATTGTTCAGGTTGTAAGAAATTGTGTTGTACACTTGTACTTTGGAATTGAGTTGAAAACTTGAAATATATATATATATATTTGTCATTGATACTTAGCGGTTGGAAATACGAGTACCATTTTTTTTTTTTTTGAAAACCAAAGGACTTTAATCATTAAAGTAAATGTTCAATACATAATGGAATAGAATCAAGTCAAATTAAATCATCAGAGTTCGAACGAGCTGCCCTTGCCAGAACATGAGCGACTTTATTCACTGATCTTGAAATGAACTTAATAGACACACTTTCATAGTGTCGTTGAAGCTTTCGGCATTCGTTAATGATGCAACCTGCAAACGATAAATCTTGTAACGAGCCCGTAAGCAAATACGAGTACCATTTTTTATTCTCCTCACTTGTATGTAGAACTGTGTGTTAGTGTTTGGAGTAATAATGGGTTATTGGAAATTTATATAGTAAATGTATGTTTAAGGATTTTAAATATGTTACTGAACTTAAGTAGAGTTAATACTAGTTGGGGTTTCACAACTATTGTGATTTATTAAAAAAAAAAAAAAAGGTTACAAGATTCGGTCATTCAGTTAGTTCTCCGTCAAAAAAAGTAGTTGGAGACTGAAAGGCAAGCAGAACCATGATAGTATAGTTGATGTATAGTTCAACACGTTCGAGGTTTTAATTTTTTTAATTTCTTATTTCTTAAGTTCTGAAGATGATGTAGCACACATATTTTTGCATTATCTTGTAAAAAAATGGCTTTTTTTCCTTCTTGATCCCCCATTATAAAGTTCAATGACAATTTGAAATAGGTGATCACATGTAGAATATAATGGTATTTAAAATCTTGGAGAAGAGAAAATGATACCACCATGAAAATTTCGCATTATGATTTTCCTGCAATGACTACTACAAGGAAAATAATCTACACTGGATAGAAACAAAAGTGTGTTGCGCATCAACTGGCAAAAGTTCTTTAACTTCATATGTGGAATAGCTCAAGGGCTTCAATATCTTCACCAATATTCGGGCCTTCGGGATTTAGAAGTAGAATAAGCTAAGAGATTCATGGTCTCTTTTGAAGTTGGACATCCTCAGGCCATTACATAACTCTTAATGGGTGATTTTAATAATCTTAGAAATGATTATGAGAATTGTGCATCTAACCATTGAGTATAGCTGATCGCAAATTATGTCCTGGAAACGTGTTCACCGTGAATGGTGAACACAAGTCCAAACGACGTCGTTTTTACACCAAAAAAAAAAAAAAAAAAAAAAAAAAAAATCGCGGATGTGGAGTTAACGGCGCCGTTTGATCAAATTATGAATTTTCTGTTATGAGATTATGAATGTAATGAAAATTCATAATCTCATAACAGAAAATTCATAATCGCATAAAAGTAAAATATTTATTAAATTATGAATTTTCTGTTATGAGATTATGAATTTTCTGTTATGAGAATGAGATTATGAATGTAATGTAGATTCATAATCTCATAACAGAAAATTCATAATTTCATAACAGAAAATTCATAATCTCATAATAGAAAATTCATAATCTCGTAACTGAAAATTCATAATCTTATAACAGAAAATTCATAATCTCATGGTTCCAAAGTGAATGTGCAGGCATGGATTCATAATTTATGAATGTCCGTGATTTCGGACGGGAATGTGTAGGCATGGTTCCAAAGTGAATGTGCAGGCATGAATTCATAATTTATGAATGTCTGAAATCATTGCTCACCTCAAATTAAAGTGAAACCGCGAAATGTGAAAATGAAGAAGAAAAGTCACGCAATTAATTAAGGAAAAAAAAAAGAAGAAGAGATAACGGTGTACTAACACCGTTGGAACCGTGTTCACCATGAATGGTGAACACGGTTCCATGGCATAACGATTGATAGCTGATTCAATGTGCCAAAACGTGAAAAAACAACTTTGTTCCTAAGTTTGACGGAGAATTAACGAAAAACTTAACAAATGATCAAATTAGGTAACATTTTTGTAGTTAGGGGATTAATTCGAACAAAAATTTAAATAGATGACATTTTTGAGTAAAACGCTATAGTTGAGGGATCCCAACTGGTATTAACTCACTTCAATAATATTTTAGAAATTGTGAAGTTAAAATATTATTTTAAGTTTAGGAGTTTTATTAAAAGTTATTTGATGTTATGTTGATTGGGAAATGAAGTTTTGTCAAGGCCTATTGATTCATGTTACCTAAGATCTACTGATATTGTACGTGGTCCGCTGATGTACTCTAAAAGGAGATTCAGTAGTTGTATAATTTCGGCAAATGCATCTGTTGATTTCACCTAATGTCCATGGTTTCACCTTGTTGCAATTTAAATGGAAAATTTTTATTTGGACCATGGTTCAAATAGCTTTGTGGATCATGAATACAATGTACATTTTTAATATACTAAAAGTATATTATTTTTGTACTTAATGTACATTATTTGATAATATATAAAATAATATACTTTCAAAGTTTCAAATATTGTTCTTTACAATATACACAAATAATGATCTTTACCTACACAAATAGAGTAATTCTATATGCACGGTTAATTCGTACTATCATTTTCTAATCCTTATGACATGGCATGCCTTGATTACTTAATTTAATAGGGGGTTTATCCATTACTTTTTTTCTTCCTCCAATCAAATGTTAACACAAGTTGGATCGGAGTAAAATTTTGACAATACATGAAGTATTTTTCACACAAATAATACATTTTATTCATGGTTCACATGGACCATGGTCCATGAAATAATGATTGAATTTAAAGTTTAAACACTCACCGGTGAACACGTGGCCCATGTGCATGACTTCAACATTTTAAAGGATTTTGCATAACAGCATGCATGCTACGTAGATTGCATGTAACCGTGTGTATATATATATTATATATAGGGTTTGGCTTCCATACGAATCACTATTACCATGAAAACTTGTGGTCATATCTAGGCTACTCATCTAATCTAATGCACGGCTTTGATGAAATTTGGATTTCAGATCACCTTGAACACCGACGTTTTGGGAGTTAATTAAGGAGGGAAAACGTTGGCGGTGGGAAATTAGCTAGGTGGTATCCGACAAAAATGATGCTCTCACCTTATTCAAACACTCCAAATTGTGAAAGAAAACCTACACTCCATATTCTACGACATCAACCTAAATGGGTCCACGGGAAACACTATATATAGTGTTGGCGGCAGAATGGCAGATTAAATGAGGGCAAACGCACCCTTCACGTTGCAAGTAAAAACTTTCGCCGTTGCTAGGGATCGAACCCGGGTGACAGGCGGGAATACTCACCACTATACTACAACGACACAATTGGCAAAGTGAGGTTTTGTTTGTATATATTAGCTTATGAGGGACAAAGTTGGCGTTAATTGTTAACCAAAAGAAGCGCGCAGTACCGAGTTGTATTACTGAGTACGAGTTCACTCAGTCCATGGAAACCGCTGGATGCTCAAAATTTTCTCTCACACAAGTCTCAACAGCCCAGAAAAAGTAGCGCGAAAATCAGGTGTTTTGGGTTGACTTTTTTGTGTAGATTTAACAAAAAAGAGACAAAAATAGGTAGAAATAAAAAAATGAACTAAAATATGTAAAGTACTAATCTGATTACCTTCTTCTTATTAGGGTTTAGGAGAAGAAGGTAATCAGGTTACCTTCTTTAACAAAAAAAAAAAAAAAAAAAAAAAAAAAAAAAAAACCAAAAAGTAGAAAAAACTGACAAGCGTAAAAGAAAGAGAAGAAGGTATTCTTCTCTCACCTCAATTATATGTAATTTTTTTTTTATTTTGTTAAATAATTATATTTAAAATTTATATTATTAAATATAAATTATACCATTTTAAATATCTTATTGGGACGATCGAAACAAGACTAATATTGAATATATATTAATTAAAATTTCAAATACATCACATATAACTAGAACATAATAAAATTAATACGGAGTAACGATAATTGATCGAGAAAAAAAAAATGATCCATTTGATATCGGTTATCGATTTCGTCTTTTTTCGATAAGAATGCTCACCACCAATTTAGCTTTAATAACTCATTTAAAATCAATTCATCGAAGAAATTTTGAACGTTCATAATTAGTTTATCAAATTACGAAAAAATTTTGACCGCAAATTTATCAATTAAATAATACAAACTTTAAATATAAGTATTTAATAAAATAAAAAATACATACAAAACAAATAAATGATACATTTAGAATTATAAAAAGAAGCAAGGGCAAAATAGTAAAAAACTTTTTAAAAAAAGAATGTGAAAAGTTTGTGGCATTTTCGGCCAAAGCAAAAAAAAAATAGAAGAAGGTAGTCCAATTACCTTCTTTTCAAATAGGGTTTTGAAAAGAAAGTAATGACATTATTACTTTACACATTTTTGTCTAGGGTTTTGAATCAACACATTTTTGTCTCATTCATGTCAAATCTACACATTTGTTGCTATGTCCCGGTGTTGGGTTTTAGTTGAAAAGTTGATTTGTGGTTGTGGAGATGAAGCTATCTGCAATTTAATTTTGAACTATTATTCAAATTTTCCTCTACCAAAATGGGCAGTCGGGTTAAAGGAAAACCGGGCCTTTACTCCCTACCTCCAGGTACTCTCTACTCATTCCAAATTGTTGCCTCAACCTCCCTTAATCATACCTATACATACACTCATTTTATATTCAATTCTTCTGTTTCTTCAAGCAAAATGAAAATCTGGACTTGCATCCTCCTATTGATTAAAATCTGTCTTGGAATTATAATTGTATCTTTGTTCAAGTGCAGAAGAATCAAGAAATGTAAATGATTCTGAGAAGTGAATTTGTGGGAAAGACTACTGACTAGATAAAGCTGCCATGTTGGTCATTGAGTCAAGTTTCTTTTCATGGAACATGCTTTCTTTTCCATGGATAGAACTTGATAGTACAAATGTGGGGAGGAGGATGTTAAACACTAATGGTTGGTGACCGGAAGCGTCCACAAGCGAGGCAACCCGAGCAACGAGGTATGATTTGTGCGCAATCTTACTAACAAATATGTAGTGGGGGGTTGTGATTTTGTGCGTTTAGGACTTAAAAAATGGCACCTGATGCATATGGGTAAATGTTCTTCACTTTGGAGAATTTTGTAAACTAGGGTTGTGATGCTCAATATTATTTATGGGTCCACGGGAAACACTAGTGTTTAAACTAGTTGCTACATACGTTGTGCATACCTAGCTGGAAAAACATGCATTCGTTAGTGGGGTAAGTGTGATCTGCATTGGAGGTGACAGACTAATGGGACAAGCACCTGACCCAGGACCACCTCAGCCAACGAGCACCTGACCCGGACCTTGAGAAGGCCAACGGGCAGAAGCATTTACTACAGAATCATAAGCCAACGGATAGAATTATTTACTACGGAATCATAAGGCCAACGATTAGAATCATTTACTACCGCTTATTCAAGACAAAGTATTATGATAAATAAAGTGTTCGGCTCCTCATTATGATGTAACCCTTACTACTTAATGTTAGAAGACTAGTATAAGTAGGGGGCTTTTTGCTAAGCAGGGACACTCCGATTCTTGTACTGAGACTAGAATACAAGCTGAGCATTCCGTACGAAATTTATAGAAGATGTTGGCAGGACATTTTCTCTTTCAAAACAAAGAATGAGAGTAGAGAGAAAAATAAAATGTTTTGATAGTTCAAAATTGGCGTGTAAAAAACATTTTGCCACCCCAAGTTTTTTTTTTTTTTTTTTTTTTTTTTGAATGCTACTGACTCTATTAGATTGTAGTTTCTGTTCAAACATACTTTCTCAACCTAATGAAGCACAAAGAGTCAACAACGCCCCCACCTGAGGCTCGATTTCATGACCTCACATATGAGAGAAGTCACTACATGTCATCTGAACACAATGTGCTTGGCCCAAGCTATTTATTTGTAGGGAACCAACACCACCACAACACCACCGCACCACATCACAAGCACACCACCTCCACCACTATCACACTACCACTACTATCACTACTACCACCAACATCATCAGAACCACCACCACCACCACCAACACCAACACCACTACCACACCACCACCACCACCATCACCACATATTATTATTATTATTATTATTATTATTATTATTATTATTATTATTATTATTATATGTTCATTTTCTGAAAAAAGACCCTAACAGAAAAAATGCAATTTCTTAACTTTGAGCTAAACAGAAAAAGATAATTTTCTGACATTTAGCCAAACACCAATATATATATATATATATATATATATATATATATATATATATATATATATATATATATATATATATATATATATATATATATATATATATATATATTCAGAAAATGAGTCATTTTCTAAAAATCATTTTTCAAATTTCATCACATACTTATAAAAAGATTGTCAATATGAAGTTACTATATTTTATTTCCAGTGAATTGAAGTAAATGATTCACCAGGCTACTGTCACATTTATTTTAATTTTACATTTTTGGAAGTGTCAAAGTGAATATCTCTAAGTGAAACTAACTTTATTATTGTTGTTGTTGTTGTTGTTGTTGGGACAATGTCTCCCGCCACCATATTACTTCCTATAGTATTATTTAAAAAAAAATAAAACGCAAACCACTAAAGTCTATCTATTTGTCCTTAAATGTGGTGTGCGTTAATTGACTAAAAAATCTAATGAAATCTCAATTTCTTTTCTTTTAGTTAAATAAACATATATGATTAGAGTGTACTAATTATTATCCTTTGAATCTAACTTTATAATTGTTATTTGCTGCCCAGAGTTGACATAGCCATTACGACATCATATGATGTATTGTAAGATTTTCCCCATTTTTAATTTGTTTAATGTGGTCTATGTTCTTGGAAAATGATTTGCACAAAACATTCTTTAGGCTTATCTCGATCAATCCACTATTAAGATGTCTTCTCTTTTTTTTTCTCTCTCTCTTTTTTTTTTTGTTTTTTTTTTGTGACAAGAAAAATTCACAATCATTATTGTATATGTGCACAAAAATCGAGGTAGTGCTGACAAAAATCAAACTCTATAATGATCTTCAAATAATGCTCCACTCACTTAACCACTCTTTAGTCCTTTCGAACATAATGATATCTTTTGATGATTGATTTGCAGTGAAATTATTGTGCTATTGGACGAACTTGGATTGTTTGAAAGTAATCTTGTGAAAGTACGTAAGATCCACATGCTTGTCTTGATTAAGGGTGTGCAAACTTCGGTAAATGTTTGGTTAATCGACCGAACCGACAAAGTTCGGTTAAGTGTTTTTAACCAAACTTTTTCGCATGGCTATCCCCCTTTGCTGGTTGAGGCTCGGCCTTTGACTCCGCTTGCGCCTCGGTTAATGGTTAAAGCTTTTTTTTTTTTTTTAATTTTAGTTAACGGTTAATTCGGTTCGAAATTATCGCTTAGCTTAACCAAAATTTTAAATAATATATATATATATATATATATATTGAAAATATAATCTAATATATATATAATCTAATATGTAAAATTCCTATAAATTTGTAATATTGTTATGGTATTGTTTTTGTATATTTTCTTATTGATTTATTATTATATGTATTATTTTAATTAGATTTACTATTATATGTATTATTTTTAGGATTTAACCAACCAATTAACTGAAAAAAACTTCTGATCGATTAATTCAGTAATACAAAGTTCGGTTCGATTAACAGTTAATGTTTTAAAAACTTCGGTTAAAACGGTTTGGTTTACCGATTGCACACCCATAGTTTTGATATACAAAACTAAACTAAAAGCAACCCCATCTGTGATTTTTTGTGGGGTTCAATATGAGTTGGAGGATAGAGAAGAAGGAGAGATAGATCAGAGTGAATTTTGAACTCCTGAGAGATAATGGTTTTTTTTGTGGACCTCAGGAGAAAAAAAATGAAAAAAAGACGGCGCATGCTTTTTTTGTGATACATTTTGGTTTTTGAAATAATTAATAGGAAGTAACATGGTGGCAGGAGACATTGTACCAATATCAAATATAATAACAATAATAATAATAATAATCCTTTATATAATAAAGCTATATGGTTTGGGAAATAATTAATGTTACAATTAATGCCACAACATCCTTTATTATAAAAAAAAAAAAACACAACATTTAAAAAATAAAATAGCTATATATTATATAATCATATAAAAAATATACTTTTGAAAAATAAAATAGCTATACATTATATAATCATATAAAAAATGTGTTCAATTAGAGTTTAAATTTACACATACAAAATTTGAAATTTGCTTTCCAAATGTAATTATCTTAGTTATTATTCGTATTGTGAAAATTATAATATAGATGAAATACAATTAAGAATAAATCAATGTAATTATGTAAATTCTATCTATAAGTTTATTTGAATATGCACATAATTAGAGATTATATTAACCATACAAAATTATAATTATAATTTTAATTTTAATTTTAATTGTAATTTTGTATTCTATAAAAATAATAAATACTTGACCAATGGAAGCTCAAAAATATTATTATATTAAATAATTTAAAATATTTTAGTTTTTCTATTTTTTATTTATATTTATAATAACATAATTTTTTTCCCGTGCATCGCGCGAGTGAATTACTAGTAATAATAATAATAATAATAATAACAATAATAATAATAATAATAATAATAATAATAATAATAATAATAATAATAATCTATCATTATAATAAAGCACTAAGTTTTTGCCTAAAAATTTTTCCCACCCACACAATACTACGTCGTTTTAGAGATTGAATATCTGACTTAATTAAATTGTTTCATTAATTGCTTTTGGTCCTTTGCGTTATTCAATGTGTATTGGGTTTGGAAATTTTTTTGTTCCCCAAAATTCATTAATTATACTCAGATTTGAACGTTTGAAATTTAAAGGGTTGCAAATCAGAATATGTGAATGCAACTGAAACAACTTTTGGAATTCTCAATACTAACATTAAATACACAAGAGTTTCTAACACTATAAATAAATCCTCACAATTCATAAAACAATTCAGAAAGATGGAGAGTAGACAAAAATGGTGGAGATGCATTCAGAGCTGGGAAAGCATTCACGAGGAAGAAGACATTTTCTTGAAGATTAAGTATCCAATAGAGAACACCTGCACATTTGGTAAAGCTCTATATCATCTTTCAACTTTCTTTTGAAAAAGAATATAATTGTAGATATATGAAAATCACACTGTTGGTGCAAGTAAGGTATTAAAATCTATCTACGGATGGAATGACTTAACTTCTTCAGTCTTCACATCTCAATGGATACAAAAAGGTGAATGGCTTAAAATCTATCTACTTCTGTTCACTGTTTTTGCTTCAGTTTGGTTTCACTGCCAAATATTTTGGTTTTCTGACTAATCTCTAAACATCCTCTTTCAGTCTTTTTCCATTCAATATCCAGCCATAGTCTATAAATATTTATTGGTATTTTTGTGCAACAATCATATCATATACGGAGTATATAACAATGAGGCAATATATAATAAATTAAGTTAGATGACATGGAAATATTGCATTATGCAACAAGTATTTAATTTCTAGGATTATTGAAGAGAATGTAGATGATGGCTCTGTTTTTGTAATAGCATATAACTGTGTGCATTTAAACATGTAAAGGAATAGCAAAACCCAATGAAATAAGATAACTTACCTGTTTAGTTACTGTTTTAACTCTTTGATCTTCAGCATAGTAATTTAACTGCTTGAGAAATCAAACAACTCTGAAACTAAGAAGCTATCAGAATAACATTTATGTGGTCATATACACTTTCTCTAAAGTTAAGAGCTAATCAAACTAAAAAAGTTAAAAACATAAAGCATTTAGGTTTTGCCTTTGTTCTAACAGCTTACATAATCACAATAGGGATAGACATTTAATATGTGAAGTCGTGAAGATGGATTTTTCTTTAGTTGGGCAGGTACTAAGCTTGAAGAATATTAGGCTTAAAACAACTACAAATAACCTTATAGTAAAAATGTGATAATGCAATACTAACAGTCATGAAGAAGATTGAGAGATCTGTTACCATAGGGTGCACTAGGAAGAACCTTATAGATGCAAATAAAGGTACAATTCTGACCATACCTGATTTTACCTGAACGAAAAACTGTATGTTTTGACTAAACATTTTACAATTTTTGCAGGATGGTGATTTTATCATGTTTACAGGTCAAAAAAGAGTGAAATCAATTCAGTCACTTAGCTGCAGTAAATGAACCTTAGTACATGGAGATGAAGCAGCAACTTAAGTTGTTCTACACATTAGTAAATGAAATCTATTCAGACACATTGTAGTAAATGAACTCTTTGTAGTTTTATAACAAGTTCTAACAATTGTATAGTTGTTCTAAACATTAGTTTGGGTCATTGTAACTATTTTAAACTTTTTTTTTTTTTTTTTTTTGTAGTTTTATAGCAAGTTCAAAGAAAAAAACACCATATATCATTAAAGTGTTTTATATTAAAGTATTTCGTATTTAAGGTCCAAATTCATAACACTTTTTTTGTTCAAATTTAAAAAATATTTGAGTTTAACAGCTAACCAAAACCTACTAATTTTATAATATTGAGTGGAAATTTTTCCTTTTTTGATTTTTTTTTTTGGTCAGCATATGCTAAGAAAATTAGTCTATGTATTGTATCTTTAGAAATTTTTCTTTGACACTTTCGAGAGAAGGGTTACTTCTGAATCTCTCTGCATGTATAGGTCCAATTGTATGTAGTAAGATATGTAAAAGAAAAAGTTAGGGTTTTGATGTAATGGTCAAAATTATATGTTTGTTGGTAGAAAGTAAAGAAATCATACTTGATTGTGTTGAATCGGGAGGATGATATATGTTGTTCAAACAATTTAGGGCTTAGACGTAATGTAGATGTACTATCTATTTAGGTTTTGCGATCAACGGAATTAGAAGGGCTAGATTTCTGTAGTCATGATATATGCTCGGTCTCTATTTCTGTAGAGAGGAGGGAGGAATTGCAGAGAAGGGCAAAGAAGACAGTGGGGAGAGGAGACGCACAGAGAGGCTGCGAGAAAGGATGATACAGGTGAAAGACTACAGGACCAAGATGTCATCTTCATCCTCAAAACTAAGAACACACAACAAACGTAGATTTTCTAAGAGCATCTCCAACCCCTCTATCTCCAAAACACCAAATTTTTCCAGCAAATGTCACATCAGAAGGAATATTCCTAGCATATTCTCACACCAAATTTTATTCATCTCCAACCCATTTACACCAAAACACCAAAACACCAAATTTTTACACTAAAATAATTTAATTTCTCAATTATTAGTTCGAACTTAATTAGTTTAATATAAATTATAACTTATGATGTAAACAATAATTTTTATTAATATTAATTTTTTATAAGATTAATTATTTAAAAAAAATCAAATTTAACAATATTTTTGAAAATTGAATTTATTCCAATAATAATATAGCATACAACATCTAGTACATTTAATTATCAGAATTACTATATCGTTCCCACAAATACTCAATCAATGCATTACAGAGTGCATAATGAGCTTCTTTATCTTTAATTTGTCTATGCCGAGCAAGAAATTCTTGAAATATATATTTTTTTAAATTGTGTTTGTATTTTCTAATATTAATATTGTGTCGTATGTATTTTAATTTGTATTATGTTCTAGTCATGTTTGATGTATCGCGTATGTATTTTAACTTTTATTATGTTCTAGTTATGTTTGATGTATTTGAAATTTTAATTAATATATATTCAATATTAGTCTTGTTTCGATCGTATTAATGAGATCTTTAAAATGATATAATTTTTATTTAATAATACAAACTTTAAATATAAGTATTTAACAAAATAAAAAATTACATATAAAACAAATAAAGGATACATTTGGAATTATAAAAAGAAGTAAGGGCAAAAGGGTAATTTTCTTCCCTATATTTAATTTGCCGCGGATGAACAGTGCAGCGCCAAATATGGCGCTGCACTGTTCATTATCGCCATTTTATTTGGCGTTTTGGCGCAATGCAGGGATACATTGGAGAGAGTAATTTGGTGGGATGGGGTTTTGGCGTTGATATTTGGTTCACATTGGAGATGCTCTAATTCACAAAAACAAAAAATGCATACCCAAGTCAAGATACGAGTTAAACTACACCTTCTTCGCCATCGCCTGTCTTCTTCATCTTCTTTCGTAATCGCCTTCTTCGAACATCTTCACAATCGCTGTTTCTTCGTCCTCGATTTGCAGTGGAAAATGGGTAGGGATTGGGAATTTGGGATTTGCCGATTGTGTGTAAGTGGGTTTATTGTGGACTTCTGCGTTTATTGTGGAATAAAATAATAAAATAATGTTTACATTACTATAATTACATTTTATATTAAATATTTAAAGTTATAAATTCTAAAACAAAGTCTTAATTTATGAAAAATAATAATTATTTCAGTGAAAAAATAAAATTTGGAGCAGAATTTGTGTAACAGGTTCGAATAGAAAAATTAGGTGTGAATATTTCTTTAGGTGTAAAAGCAGTTGCAGAATTTGGTGCAGAGACTTAGAGATGGTCTCAGGGTTAGGAAAAAACGTTTTATTAATTGTTTTATTGGGTTCGGATTATGGGTTACATTAGGACATTAGTTTTGGGCTATTTTAAAAAAAAAAAAAAATCAAGAAATAAAGCTTGTGCCAATAATTTATTATATTAAGTAGTATATTTGTTAATTAAATATACTAGACATGTAATTATTTGACTATTTGTTAGACTTAATAGATTAAAAATAATGAAGATGTAATAATCTTCAAGTTCACCGTATCTAAAAATCTATTATTACAATAAAGCAGTAACTTTTGGCCTAAAACATTTTCCTGCCCACACTAACCGTCGTCGTTTTAATAAGATAACTCACAGTCGAATTAATTGTTGCTAATAGTCTATTACCGATGTAAATAAAGACTTCTAATAGTCAAAGAGTTCTAATTACATTGAGAAGCTAACCTATAATCTACATTTATTTACATCTATAAAGATACAGATATACACATACAGCTATTACACATCTACTATATACGAGAAAATGCTTCGAAAAAATAATCTATTAAATGTAATCTTGGGTTTTGAAACGTTTCAAGCAGCATTCATAGTTCCAAGACAATATTCAAAATTGAAAAACAAATCCCAGCCTCTATATAAAGCTCCCTTGATATCAATGTTCACTCACAAGTAAACATCTCTCCGGTTCGAACCCACCTGCAAATACGCAAACAAATAAACAAAAATCTGGGCAAAGATACTATTTCATCTCAGTATTGTTCATACACGGGATGCACACCAATGTTGGATTCTAATACAAATGATACACCAAAGAGTGTCGTTACTAATGGTAAATGGATACATTTTAATTAGTTTGATATATGTTAATATTTATTTTCATTTAATTATTTAAAAACTTTTCTAATATTTATTTTTGTTATTTGTAGTCAAATACGACTCTTTTAGTATACATCTAAGTACCCCTAACATGGAATATACAACAAGCAAAAACGAATGTAGAAAGTTTGTATTAGGAGCAAGAAGCCCTTTTTTACCTACTGGAACAAGCGCAATATCTACTGGTTAGTTCAATTAATTGGTTTACATCATACTTAATATTTAATACCATGATCTTGACATTTCTAATAACCTATTCAAAAAACATTTTTGAATTTTCATAAAATTCTATGTAAAAGGTAACGTACGACTGACAAAAATCAGAAGAGAACCTCTACAAGATATATCAAATGGTAAGATATTTTCATTTCAGTTTTATTAGTCACTTAACTACTTAGTGTTTAATGATAGATGATAGATTATTAACTATTTTTATTTTAGTAAACGCACACCGTCAGCCTGAAAACAATCTAAAAATATGACTACAAATATCGTATATAAAGAAGTCTTTAATAATGTCTAATAAAATTCACTTTTTTAGATTTTTTTAATATAATACTATATATTATATTATTATATTTTTGGCCGTGCATCGCACGGGTGCAATTACTAGTAATAATAATAATAAAGTTAATACCCATTTTGGTCCCTTGACTTTAGATAAAATGATATTTTTGTCCCTCTCTATAACGGTGGATGGGTGACAAGTGTAACGGAGGATCAAATTGTGTATTATTTTACAATTTAGAGGATTAAATTGAATACTTTTAATAGTTTGAAACTAAATTGCGCATTACCTAACAAGTTGAGGAACCAAAATGGATATTAACTCTTTTTTTTTTTTTTTTTTTTTTTTTTTAATTAAGTGGTCCAATTACATTTTCACACGTAAGTTTGAGAGCTAATTAGAGCCTTATTCCTTTATTCTTTCTAGTAGTCTAGCTGCTCTTTGTTTTCATGGTGAGGGGTTTTGAATTCCCCTCTCTTTCACTTTCTCCCTCCCCAAAATGGCCACCTCTGTTCTCCTCCGCAGACGCCTCTTTTCCCAAAACCCTAAACCCTTCAACTTTCTTTCTCTAAAACTCCTTTCTTCTCTCTCCTCCACCCCGTCCACCTCTGGCCCCACGCCCTCTGAACCCTCGTCTCTCTCCGCCCGGATGCGCTTCGTCTTTGATCAAATTGACGCCATCGAGAAAGAGCACGCCGAGAAAGACCAGACCCTCCAACGCATACGCGCTTGGCGCGAATCCAAGAAGTCCACCACTCTATCACAGTCCCAACCCCAGCCGCCGCAATCGCAAACTCAGAGCGAGGTTTCAGATGTCGATTCGGTTCCTGATAAGTCGAAGGAGAGGTGTTCTCTTGTTGGTCACGGCGGGGGGTTGATGGATAAGGAGGTGGAGTTGGTTCACCCTTGGCCGGAGTGGATTGAGCTGATGGAGAGGCTGGTGCAGCAGAATTACTTCGATCATAAGAGGAAAGACGAGGATAAAATGATTGAAGACTTGGGCTTTAGTGTTTCCGATGCCGTAGAACAGGAAGGGTTCGATTTTACTAGGGATTGGAAGACTGTTCAGACTGCTGTTCTCAACTTTGGTCGCGATAGATTTGACATCTTAAGGTCTAATACTTTGCTGTTATATCTATGGAAGTAGATAATAAGTATTTTTGCTTATAAATTATCGGGGTGGAATTAGTATATATAGAAATTATATGGATGAGAAAATGAAATATACAAGCCCATGGCATACTACATTGTGAAAGTCATTGATTATTGCTGTGGTAATTGGTAATTGATTTCAGGGCATTGTCAAGACATGATCTTCAAATTTTTGTTGGCTATGGATGCCCTAGTGCAGACAAGAGGGTTGTATTTTCTGCCAAACTATTGAGGAAACATGTCCATCTTGATGAAGGAGATGTAAGTATGGAAATGCATTTTGTTTGGGGTTCAGTTTAATTCAATCTCTATTGACAGTGTTGGAAAAATCGGCCTAGGCGCTAGGAGGGCGATTTCCCCCTAGGCGTCCGTCTAGGTGCCGAGTTGGGGGTGAATTAGGCCGAGTTAACTCGTCCAATTTGGCCGAGTTAACTCTGGCTACTCGGCCTTGCTAATATTTTATTTTCATTATATATATATATATATGTGTGTGTGTGTGTGTGTGTGTGTGTAATATGACATACACCCACACAGGTACACTTTTTTTTTTCCTAGTTAGCCGCGCGCTAGGCGCTACTCTATCGCCCGACTAGCCCCTAGCACCTACTGCAACTGACACTTATGATCTAATATAAGGTTGTTTCAATGTTTTGCCTCTCTTCTCTTTCTGCATCTTACGCATGGTGGTGATAGTGTATTCATGATTTGACCACTGTACATGTTTTCAGGTTTGTAGTTCCTGCAATTTGAGGAGCTCTTGTGAAAGAGCTTACCTACTTACAAACAAGGAGGATGAGGCTAGGACTATTGATGTTATGCGCGTCTTATTGACATATGCTTTTGATCCTGTGAATGGTTCAGTTGCTAATAAGTCTCTTCTGAAGATGAAATCTGTGAAGAGTGTTATACGGAAGTTACTTCATGAAGTGGTCAAGTTAAGTGCTGTTCCAATAGATCCAAATCTTCAACCTCCTATTATCAAAAAGCCTCCACCAAAGGTGAAACAGCCACCTCCTCCTCCTAAGAAGCGAGTTGGGCGTGATGACATTGAAATGAAAAAAGGAGATTGGCTGTGTCCAAAGTATGCTTATTTCTTTTCTTATTATTCTTTACTCTATGTTCATTCTTGAGAAATAAGAGTTATTAGTCATTTGAGATTCTATTTTCCATGAAAACTTTTTCTCCGGATGATCTCTGTTTCTGGTAGGGGATTATCTTGTGATGGTCTAACTCTCTAAGGTGCTTCTCTTTTATTCCAATCTGACCTTCCCTACATGTTACAACCATACTTCTGCATATTTTTTATGGTTTGAATTTTTCTGACACTTGCAAGTTAGGGGTGTGTTAAATAAATCTTGGATAATTTTCCCTGAATAATGAACAATTACCAGGTGCCTGTCTAATTTAAGGCCATAGATTCATGTCAACTACACAGTGACTGCATGAAGTTATGGCCCATGGCAGGCACATCACTGATCACTGTAAGAATTTTTCAGATTTATAATCTAATGGTTGGATTTCAAATATTTAACCTTCTGCTTTGGCATTAAAAAAGACATTAGTCCCAACAGCTTGACTATATTACCAACTGAAGTCTTAGAAAGAGAACCTAAGCATCTATGGTCCTATGGATAACTATCGCAACAGTTTCCATTTCACTAATGGATGAATTTTGCTCTCAGGTGCGACTTTATGAACTTTGCCAAGAATACTGTGTGTCTACAGTGTGATGCCAAGCGTCCAAAGAGACAGCTGCTTCCAGGAGAATGGGAATGCCCCCAGTATGTACTTGTCTTGTTTTTCCAACTCTGTATGATTTATGCACTTGTTCATTATTATTTTGCTGCAAAAGAACTTTTAACTCAACAGAGGGTACATAATCCTTGTGCCTCCTAGTATAGTTTCCCTATGTTGCATGCTCTAGTAGGTTGCTATGGTCTAACAGTATTGAATTAAACTGCTATGTTTGAATAGTGTTTTATAGAACTAACTCAACTAAGCTAAACAAAATCATATATATCGTCATTCTCGCTTCACTTTTCTCACTGAATTTTGCTGCAAAATAAATTTGGAGTTAAGAGAGGTACATGGTTCTTGTGCCTTCAATTATAGCTGCTCTAATGTTGCATCCATGCTCTAGTAGGTCATTATGGTTTAATGCAATCAAATTGAACTGATATATTTCACTTGTTTAATATAAAACTAAGCTGTCATCCTTCACTTTCCAACTTGGACTATCAGCTTTGCTACCTTGGAGAATCGCTTTACAGGCATTCCAATGTTAAATTACTCATCCTTTCTAGGCTATGCTATCAAATTCATTATGTTAGAGTTTGAAATGTTTGACTTCATTTTATGCCTTCTAGGTGCAATTTCTTAAACTATCGGAGAAATGTGGTATGCTTTCATTGTGAATTCAAGCGCCCACCAGATGATTACACTGAAATTCAACTTAAGGAGAGGCAGCGTGGTCCCAGAATGAGTTTAGATAATAAGATGCCAGCTAGGGTTGCTAGGCAGGATGTCTCTAATGCTTGGAATTTTAATTTTGATGATGATGAGTCAGATGGTGCAGATGTTGCTGCCTTTGAGTATGCTGATTCAAAAAAATTGGATATCGATTTTCCGCTAGACAAGCAAGTAGAAGTAGTTTCTAGGCCTCCAAAGGGGTACGAGACAGATTTTTCTGGGCGACAGAAACCAGGACTAGGATTTAACGATTTTGATGATGAGGAAGATGATATTGACAGTTATGAGGTAGATACTCAAAACGAAATACAGAAAAATTCTCAAATCAATTACTCAGAGCTTGAAGTTAACTCTGAATCTGAAGATATAGATGATGATAATCTGCTCAGCCGTCGCCACAACAACTCTTTGACTGATAGAAAATCCAAGTCAATGCGTGAGAGAGTCACTTTGCCTGGTTCTGAGGATTCCGAAATTGATTTTGATTCTGACAATGAACATCCAATTCGTTCAAATAGGAAATATAGTCATGTTGCTACCTCTAAACCAAGAACTACCACTAGACATTCCTCAAGTTTTGAGTCAGATGATGATGTTGGTCTTAGTTCTGGCAGTGAAATTGATGAGGATCTCAGAAGCCGGCACAGGAAAGGAAATAAATCCATTAGGGACTTTGGGAGGAGAGGAAGCTCCAAGAATAAAGGAGAGCATTTCTCTGATTTAGAGACTGATGATGATGACCTAAATTATCACAGAAGCAGACAAAGCGGTATTGGAACTGGTCGAAATGGCAGATTGAGTCCCATGAATCGCAGTGACAAGATTGATAGGAAAAGAAACTCTTTTGTGGATGACTCTAACAGAAGAACAAGGGATTTTCACAGGAACGGCAAGGGTGTTAAAGATAATAGAGACTCATATAGAAGAGATTCTACATATGGTGAATCATCGAACAGAAGTGGTAGAGGATCCTATAATAGGGGTCAGGGAAGCAATAACTATGGTAATCAACCAGACAGTTACCTAGACAATGAAAGATACAGGAGGCCAAGAATAAATGTCAGATGAAATTGATACATGATGAACAATGTTTCAAGCTTTCAATTGAAGGATCTAGCACAATTCAAGTAGGTTTTCTCTAAAGAAGGTAATTTTTAGCATTTCTAATGCTTCTGAGTAATCTGCAACTTGAGAGGATGATATCTGGCACATTAGCTGTCAACACCTGAGTGTTACTCTGGATTTTTTATTTGCAGACTAGGTGAAGTTAACGCAGCCACGCAGGAAAAAGTGAGGAAGTAAAAGACAGACTGACTGACTCTAGGCATGACAGAATTACCTTATCTGGCTGAACAAAGTTGGTAGAAGTGAGACTTATTTATACAGAAATTACCCTTTCGTCATGTTTAGGTTGCCCGAATGATTACTCTTACATAGGCTTTCAAGCAAGCATTCCATTGAGGTCTGCTCTTAACAAGTTACATGGTAATATCTGGAGGGAAACCTTGATATCATATTTATGCGCCCAAGCAGAGTGTATGCAACTAAGGCGGTGGGCCAAGCAGCCTAAGTGACATCCCGCTGCTACTAACTTGGTGCCAGGATCTCGCTCTGGGTGTTTGTAAAGACGGTAAATTGTGACACTCTTTAGAATTAAAACTAGTTTTGTGGTGTTGAATATTTTTCTAATTTTTCATTTATGCATTTTTATGGAAGGGCTTGTATTATGAAGTTTCAGCCCTAACCGAGTGGTGGAGCAGAAAAAGTGTGAAGGGCAGGGTAATGAAATACTTGTGGTTTTCTCTGGATATAATGGGTATTTGCATTGTTGTTATCACTGGCTTTCTTTTATGGTTTGTGGACAGCTAAACTATGTTTCTAATTACTAACGAAGAATGTGTTGTATCAGTCTTGCTAAAAACTTATGCTTCTTTGCACAATATCTTAATTGAATATTCTCATATTTACATTTTATAAATAAATGTTGGATTTTTTTGCAATTATCTTTTGGGAAAATGACATTTTTTCCCCCTATGTTATATACTTATAGCACTTTTTCCCCTTCAATTATTTAAGTGGCTCTTTTTCCCCCTGAAATGTTAAATGGACATATTTACCCTTAAAATAAATATTTCATTTATTTTTATTCTCCAATAAATTATTACTATAATTTGGTTCAAACTAGATACTATAGTAACCAAACCAAAATATTTCAATTACAATTTATAATCAAAACGTGATATTTAGAGTTTATTAAAATCGCGAACCGGAATGGCCGGTTCATGTTCCGAACTGAAAAAATAAAATACATTTATTGTTGAATTTAAACTATTTTAAAATAAAAAATAAAATTTTAAAATAAAGACGGTTCAAAATCGCGAACGGGATCCGGAACCGCCGGTTCATGATCCAGTTCTTTTTTATTCTTAAATTTAATAAATTGAAATCCAAATATTGGGTTCTAGATCTGAATCATAACTGAAAATTTTTAATTCGATTGCTATAGTGTCTGGTTCAGTTCAAACCGAACCGTGGTAATCGCTACATATACGCAATAATTTGTTGGAGAAGTAAAATAAATAAAATGTTTACTTTAAGGGTAGAAATGTCAATTTAATATATTAGGGAGAAAAACCACCACTTTTAAAATAATTGAGGGGCTAATGTGCTTACATAAATAATTGAAGGGGAAAAAGTGCTATAAGTATATAACATAGGGGGAAAAAGTGCCATTTTCCCTTATCTTTTTTAATTTCATTTACTGTTATTGAAAATTAATTAATAAAACTATTAAACCTTGAGTAACACTTATGTGAGATTGTCTCACGGGTCTTAATTAGTGAGATAAATTGAATTTTTTTTATTAATGGGTCAAATATTTGATTAACGAGTCGGATCTTTGACCTCATTAATCAAATATTCGACCCGTCTAACGGATTGATACTTGTGAGATAGTCTTACACAAGTTTCTGCATTAAATCTACCCTTGCCCATTACTAATATTGGAGCTACCATCAACAAGTCCAAGTTCATTCCACAACTTTGAATCCTAGATAGAATGAGGTTTGACTATATTTCTCGCTCATTTTCAATAGTGAGCTCTACTAATTACTATTATCTTACTTCACTTTACTAACCATTGTTATCTTACCATATTTAAATCTATTATTTTAAGAAGTAAAAGTTTAAATTCCCTTGCTAAAAGTTAAGAAAAGACAAAAAGGACAAAGAATACGCATAATGATAAGTTTGACACATAAGACTATCTTTATCCTTACAATACTCTTATTTTTAAAAGTAAATTTTACTTCCATATCATCAAATTTGTTATTCTGTTTGCTTGACATCTATGCAATTCCAATTCAGTTTCAAAAGTCGGCTTCACTTTCATATTACATTAACAAGTTATTATCTTTTATCAATATTTTTATTTTCTCTTCACAATTATTCTTTTACTATTATATCGAGTGAATTCTTTTTTTGGTCCTAGGTTTATAGTGGCTTGGACAATTTTAGTCTTCCATAAAAAAATGTCATTTTATGGACAGACTTATTGACGAGGACAATTTTGATCCTCCGTCTGTACTTCCGTTAGATTGAGAGAAAGACAATTGCGTTAATTCATCCTATGTCCTTTTGACACCATGGCTAAGGCCATACAGTGCAGTAAGCTAGTAAAGCAGCTCTCTCTAGTGAAGTCTGAGTCAAAATCCTCTCTTTTTAGAATACTGACGAAGCACTTCACGACATTGTCGTTGAGCATGGCTGCGCGGCCTTCCGGGCTGGCTACAAGATTGCAGAGAAATAGGAGAATGCGACCTGTCGTGTGGTTGGATTTCACCATGGCAAGTATGGCTTAAACGAAGTCGAGTTTCACCAGCGACGTTTGCCCCCATTAGCACACATTAGTTAATTCCAAGCTGAATAAGTCTACAGGTACAGTTACAGTTAATTCGTTGTACTTGCATGTTCAAAGTCAGGGTCTATAATAACGTTCTTACCAAGTTGAATACCAAGTAGATACTTAACATTCTCCTACAGCAAAGTTTGGGAGATACCCTCCCCATATTTAGAGATAACAAAGATTGCAGGAGGCATAACAAATGTACAGTGCTAGTAAATGACAAATAAGCCGAGGAGCATAAATTGGTTTTGTTGATGACCGCGGATAGTTTCTCACCAGTTGGTAGCACCTCCTCGAATACCCACATCCTCACTTAATCTAAAATAGAGAAATACCCAAAATTCAAGTTCGGATTGATATTACATTATGATTTACGGCACTAAAGGGTAATAGTAAGTTGATAGTTTGGGCTGGTAATATCGTCGAACAATATATAGTCAAAAAAGGGAGAGATGCAAACTATGGAAAAAGTCGAGCTTGAGGGTGTTGGATGTAATGAGCTTAGCAGCGACCCTGCCCTAGTTACCGCTGCCAAAAAAAGTGACTCTCAATTTGTTGTTGTTCAGTGTTCCGGCGGCGTTGCCGGACGAAACATTGCCATTGGTTTCTTTGTCCAATGGCTTAGAATCTCTCGAGGAAGCCATGAAGAGAGAGATTAGAGAGGAGAATAGACGAATAGAGGAGAGAATTCAGAGGAAAGGGATATATAAAGAGCCTTTTGCTTGAGCTCCTGAGTGGTTCCTTCCCTGCATACTGTGATCGCGGGGAGACTGAGGTGGCGAGAAGAACGATAGCAGAAAGTGCGGCGTGAAGACGTTGTCGGCTCAGAGCATCGTGGTGAGGAAGAGGAGGAGGAGGAGGATCACGGAAAGACGCAAGAGATGGGAAGCTCATTCCCGGCGGGCTGAAGATGAACACTGCCGAGATGTTTCAGGCCGAAAGGTTGGGAGAAGAAGATAGGGTGAATTGACGCAGTTGCCCTCATCTTAGACGGCCATTTAACGGAAATACAGATGGAGGACAAAAATTGTCCTCGTCACAATAAGTTCTATCTATAAAATAACAAAATTTTTTATGGAGGACTAAAATTTTCCAAGCCACTATAAGTCTAGGACCAAAAAAGGAATTTACTATTATATCAATATATAAATTACAATCAAAGATTAAAAATAATAAAAATGAAATTTTATTTGATGGGTAAATACGCATAGAAGACTGATCCGTATAGCCGGTCCGTCAAGAAGTCATCCAACCGGTCTGTTACGGCCATCAACCCGACGGGGCTAAATCACTTGTGAACAACCGTACCGCTCGACGGGGCTAAATCACTTGTGATCAATTGTACCGCTCGTACCGATAGGCCTCGTGACAAAGAAGATGCTCTCGGATCACCCTTGGAATTGCCCCGACGAAAAGTCACCTGGCCGGTCTACTGTAGGTTGACCGGTCGGCCTACAATGTGACGTAGCATGCAGAGCTGAAAACGTAATTTATACGACAAGTTATAAGGGCCAACTTGCGCTTGCAGAGCGGCGGTTGACAACCTGCAAAAGTAGCAGCTCTACCTCCTCGATCAGTCAACCTACACATAGTTGTGGAGCAACTGCCTGACCAAGCCAACGAGACGGCGCCATGTCAAGCCGCTTGCAGCAGGTGCATTAAATACGTAGACCGACTTAGTTAGTATAAACAGGAGGGTCTCCCCTCATATGATATCTTCATATGATACAACTACTACTTGCTACAATGTAACCTACACCCCGTGTAACATCAACCTGCTCATAAATTGCAACATGCACTCTTTTAGCGGCCTGCACTATTTTAGCAACCCGCTTGTAACCACTTAATACTTGTAATAATACTTAGCCTCGGATTGCTCGGTCGGCCTGCACTATACATTTGTGGCCATCATTTTTCTAATATAGCCAATAATGGCGGAAAAGAAAAACCCTATAACAAACAAAGGCTCTTTGGTTACTGGATTACATTTATTGAATTAATACCAGTGGGACTCTTTGGTATTTGCAATAATTAAAAATAAGTATTGATGTCCAATGAGACTCGTATCCACAATAATTAAAAATAAATATAAATATCCTATAAATACCCGATCTTCAATCTCAAAGTTAAATATACCTTATCATGAATAAGTTGGCAAAAAGATGAAACATCTACCAGAAAACAAAGGTAAGTTCAGAATGTATCATTTTTATTATGTTTACAGTTTAGGTATATAAAGAAAATTTCTACTTCCATCTATCTGCATACTTGTAGATTGGAAAAAAAGCTCTTTTTTGTCAATTGAAAAAATGTGGAGCTACACGACCAAACAAAATCCAAATCATCTGCAATAAGAGAAAGTACAAGGTAAGGTAAAATGATTGTAGTAAAATAGAGTGCAAGGAAGAGGTTAACAAATTCAGAATAAAAAGAACTTATCTTTTATAATAACATCGTAATCTTGCAGAAAATCTTGTGTATAACCAGTGTTGATAAGGATTTTTCAGCCATTGAATTGTTTAGAAGAACAGATGTGAGAAACATATTGTCCCCATAGAGGATCTGGACGTTTTTCAAGAGGCGGTGTAATATGAGTAGATTCTATTGGTGGACAAAAGGGAGTGGACGTTTTTCAAGAGGCGGTGTAATATGAGTAGATTCTATTGATGGACAAAAGGGAGATGAAACCAGAGAAGAAGCTGACCAATTTTTTTTTATTGGAAGAATAGAGGGAAGATGAACTGTTTTCAACTTATATAGACTTGTTAGGGTTTAGGGTGTGGGTTGGGCTTGGGTAAGAGTAAAATGGGCTTGGAAAAAATAATTTTGTTAAGTCTCATTTGTTTATTAAATAAAATTTTTATTGGACTAATTTTTAATATGTAGTTATATTTTTTATTTTCGTTATAAGTCTGTGTGTGTGTGTGTGTGTGTGTGTGTGTGTGTGTGTGTGTGTGTGTGTGTGTGTGTATATATATATATATATATATATATATATATATATATATATATATATATCTTTCCTGTACCTATCTTTATATTTAATAGGTATATTCTTTTATTATGATTATTAATTTTGTAATCTTCGAAAATAATACTATTACAAACCTATATTTCAACAACATAATTAAAATAAAAATATTCATAATGGGTATCCTTATTCGAATTAACGAATATGTAGGCTTAGGGTTATACTATGGGCCAGGCTTTTGTTTATTATTATTGTATTTGGACCTAAAAAATGATTATTTATGGGTCCAAAATATTTTTTAATTAGTAGGTAGTTGTATTTTTATGTATGTATACAAGATTGTTTGTATTCTTAACTTTTTTTTTGGATCTTCTTTATTATTCCGTATTATTTAGTAAATGATGATGGTGATTAATAGTCATTCATATTTAAAAATACACATGCATAAATTTATTTATGCATACTCATCTTTAATCCGTGCATTGCACGAGGCAAATACTAGTGTGTGTGTGTGTGTATATATATATATATATATATATATATATATATATATATATATATATATATATATATATATATATATATATATATATATATATATATATATATATATATATATATATATATATATATATATATATATATATATAGGGTGAGGTTCAAGTGAGGCTATTGTGTTAGGTGAGGTCTGTGGACAATTTGCAACCATGAGATCACACCATCTAACGGCTGTAAAGTGTACAATGTGAGAAATTAAAAGGTCACTAAATAAGACAAGTAACTGAAGGAATAATTAATTATGGGGGAAAAAGGGTAATTAGGTAAATGTTTGTGCACGATGGGAAAGGAAAGGCCGAAGTCACCGGGTCTGTACCGTGTAGGGTTTAAACGGGGGGTGTCTAGTCAATGTGTCCGCATTGCACGATAAACATAGTGGGAAGAGCAAGCACGAGGGGAGAAAGCGAAGAAGACCCGTCCGATGACATAAGAAGAAGACACCAGCGAGCAAGCACGAAGCTATAGCGGACGGAACCCCAAGACGAAGTCACCGATATGCATCGATTGAGGAAACAAGTAGACTTCGTAAGAAATTGGCTGTGTGCAAAATTATATTGCATGTGTGCGAAATTGGCTGCTTGAACACAGTGCGTTAGAGTAGATATTGGGTAAGTTTGTTTGTTTTTTTTAATAATTTTTAATGATGGAAACTTGCTGATAATGGCCGCAAGTTGATCGGACTCTGTTGAAGTGTCATTGGTTGGGGAGGACGGCAAACTGACGGTGGCCACCACAGGGTGAGGGGGGTTCTGGTACTGTGGGTTTTGGTTGTGTTTTTTTTTTTTTTTTTTTTTTTTTGTGGATAATAAAAATTGGCCGACCATGGGTGTGGAGTGTCGCCGGCCGTATGAGCAACGCTGCTTGAATTGGGGTTCATGCACAAAAACACCACTTGGCTTGTTTGTTTTTGTGTGCATTATTACGAATTGATGGTGGGAAATATGGGGTTCATTGCGGGAACATATTGGGTGTGCTGCTGACGAACAGGATACTAGAATATGCAGAACTGGTAAAAAAGTAATAAAAATGCATAAATTGATGGTTGCACAGATTTGGGCAAAAAATAATGGGGGACCACAGACCTAGCAGTTGGATAAAGAAAAAAGTTTGGTTAAAGTCCAAAGAAGAAGGTATTTGTTGGATCACTATTGTTTATAACGGTAAGCTCCTAAGTTCAAGTGATTTCATAGTTATGTACTTTTGATCGTTTGTGAAAACAGCCCACATTACATTCGTACTCTATTTGACTGTGCAAAAAACAAATATGGTATTGCAGATGCTATATGTAGATATGGTTGTGAACCTCATTCGTTATGTGGAGCGCCAAAGGCCGTCTTTCAAAGGTTGGACAACGAAGTTGTTAAACGAGCGTGAATTTGCAGAAATAAAAAAAGGAGAATTTGGTTTAGGGAAAATTGAACAACCCTTGGACATGCAGGAGGATATGAATGAGGTGAGTATTGCTGGATTTTATGAGGAAAAAAAAAACAAGATACTGGTTGCACAATTTATATTAGTGACTGTGCACAATGAAGTACTAGATAAAAAGTAAAACCGTGTTGAATACTTGATGACACTAGGATGCATGGAGGCGAGGCTGCGGATGAAGAAGATATGGAAGCAAACGAAGAATATTAAGAAGAGGATGCAATGCAAGTAAAGATTTAGAAGATTATTAATAATGTCAATAATGTGAAAGTAAAAACTGTAAACAGCATGCTATTGCACAAAACTGTACTGATCAACATGTAATCGAAGTTGAATGTGCAACTGAATAACTGTCTAATGTGCAAACAAGGTTAGGTTTACAGAGAACTTTATATTCTTCTGAAGGACAAAATCCACAGTTTACAAAACTGAAGGACAAGTCCATTGTTTAAATTGTTTCTGGGTGCACATATTACACAGTTGACTGTGCACGGTTAAGTAAAATTGCTTTGGTAAGCATCCCGCATTTTATGTTTGTATAATTAGATGAGTCTGATAATAAAATAAAGATAAAAAAAAATGTGCATTGCTGTGATATAATAAAGTGCAGAACTGTTTGATGAAAGAGTAATGGTTGGTGTGTATAAATTTGTGAATATACTGTGAAGATGTGTGATAAAATTAGTGGTCACACATAGTAATAAACTGCGCATTTGGATGAATAAATATTTTGCATTTAGGACACCATTTAATGTGCATTACAGCGCATGGTATGGACCGTGACAAAAAATTAGAGCGTACCTACTGTTTTTAATAATGAAAGATGGTGAGCAAAGCTCAGTTACTAACTACTGAAATTTTATGTCAACAGAAAGACATGATGGGTTGTTTCCTAGATGATACGAAAGACCATAAGATGGGACCTGAAATACTAAAAATGGAGCCAAAAAGAATGCAAATGCAATGGAGGGATGCAAACGAAAATATGGATAGTGGAGTGTACGCAATGAGGCACATGGAGACATTCATAGGAGAGAAAGCAACCAGGTGGGAGTGTGGCCTAAGGAAAGGAGACAAATCCATAACAGAGGCACTGAGAATGAAGTACATGAAGGACATCCTACTTAGCAAGTGCAACGAGCATCACGGTAAAAACCTCGCAAGCTCACCAATATTTGAGGATGGAGAATTCATGCAACAGATGTAGCCACTCTAGTTACCGCAACAACTTAAAGGGATTTCATTGCTAACGTGGGTGCAACACAAGTGACTTACTCTTTTTTATACGACTTTTGACATTAGTTTTTTATGACTTAAAGAGGCATGGAGAACATAGAGTACCATGCAACTAGACCATTTAAATTTGCTAGTAACTATCTTGTGTTATCGTTTCGTCAAATGTTTAATCATGGTTTTACTGGAAAAAAATAGTGAAGTTGTCGAATGTGCAACCATTATAATTTTCCCAGAAGATGATTGTGCAACATGGTTTTTTTTAGAAGAGTCTTTAATGTGCATTAATTTATTAGAATACATAAAGTTGTAGCATTAAAGTTATTGACTGACATTGGCAATAATAGGTTCAGAAACATGCTACTGGCTACTGATTGAGGGTTAATAGAAAATCAAATTTGCGAATCTGTAACAGTTTACTAACGAGTAATGGATATTCATTATTTAGGATCCGTGCAACGATGGCGTGAAAGAATGTGCAAACAATAGAAACCCCCCAACACTGGTGTGTGCAACGATGAAGTTTATAGTAATGCAATTTTACGTGGATTTGGTAGTGATCTAATATTGGCAAAATGGGTATTAACCCGTTTAAAACTTGTGCAACTAAGAATTAAGAAACAGAGCAACTGCAAACGAATTAGATAGACGAAAGTGTGCCCCCTAAGTAATTATGTAAATGCAATTTTAATTTAAAAATCAAAGGACCGAGAAAAGTAAAAGTGTTTGACAATAGTGTTTGACAAACCACAAAGCAACACAACTAAAACCAGTGAACTAGGAAGACAATATAAAAAAGACACGGTAAATAACTCAGGGAATCAAAAGAAATCTTAATTACCATAATTAAGCCAACTACAAACATGCAATCACCAAAAATAAAATAAACAACTAAAAGGAAAAAAATACAAAGACTAAAAAGACCCCAACTAAAATGGCGGCAATAATTAAAAAGAATCCTCCTAAAAATAAACCAACAAACAATAGCCATAGATCTAACTAAAATCAAGGGTCAATATTTGACCACAAACCTCATCTAGAAACATGACCTCATTTGATCCTCTACCTATATATATATATATATATATATATATATATATATATATATATATATATATATATATATATATATATATATATATATATATATATATATATATATATATATATATATATATATATATAGGTAGAGGATCAAATGAGGTCATGTTTCTATATATATAGCTTATTTTTGGGCATTACAAAAATCAATTACCATTTTTTATAATATAATAAAAAATAAAAGTTTTAATATAACAAATGTTGGGCCAATACATGATCATTTTTTTTTTTAAATTTCTGGTCCAAACCTAACCCATTGCTACAACCCAATACCCAAAACCCACTAAACCCAAATATAAAATGAAGTTTCCAAACCCTAATCGGGTTGAGACTGACCATTTGTCTTCTTTCTAGCCTACTGCACCATGCCTTCTCTCTAACCATGTCTGAAGTATATTCTTCTCCTTCGCTATTCTTAGTGAATTTTTTCGTTATTTCATTTGATTTTAGATGAAATATTATAGTTTTCAAAGTTGATACCATAGTGCCGATTTCTTTACCCCCTCTAGAACTACGCCAATAAAATGATTTGATAACAAAGCCCATATATGCTCTTTTTATCAAAAAATCTCAGTTTTCAGGTGTTAAGTTAGGAGTAACGACCACATAGAAGTAAACAAGACCAAAAAAGGAAGGATGTACATAAAGTTAAGTTGATTTCACCATTTCTTATTTTTTCATATTGAATCTATAATGTATGTCAACATTTTGTAGCAATATTTTGTCTTCTTTTATTGCTATTGCTATTGCTATTGCTATTGCTATTGCTATTACTACTACTATTACTACTACTACTATTATCACTATTATCATTATTATTATTATTATTATTATTATTATTATTATTATTATTATTATTATTATTATTATTATTATTATTATTATTATTATTATAAAAAAACGAATAGGTGGCTCAACTAGGATTTCTTTTGATATAGTCCAAAACAAGATATTATTGAGAAATCAGTAGTTTATTTTTAAGGATCTCGGTTACCATATACATTCATTAAATATCTTGAATATTTTAATTTCACGATTACTTAGCTAAAAATAATTTATATGGAATATTAAATAAGGAGATTCAACATAGAGTACTTAAATTTGTAAAATTAATGAAATATTTCTACTCGTTCATATTGAGGATACAATCTAGCAAGTTGGATTTAAAAAAGGTATAGCAGTGATGAGGATAAATGCTTACTGGTAAGATAAAAAATAAAAAAGTTAGATGGTATGAGAATACCTTTATTTGACGTGATTTGCTTTCTCTTGCCCCCTATAATTGTTGAGTCAATGATTTTCCTCATAGTGTTGTTTTGATATCTTATAGTAGTTTAATTACTGAAATAATGTTTATAGTTTGTTCACTAATTCTAAATCTTGTTTATTGATTATGAATGGGTAGTTTAGATATATTTAAAGAATAAAACATTAATATCTAATGATGTTATGCAACTTGACTATTGAGTTTTTATTGAAATGAAGAATGTGAGCTACTTTCTTTGTCAATAAATGAGCATGTTTCTCTTGTTTGGACAACAAATGATTAGTTTTAATTTACAAGTTTATCAATATTAACTAACATTTTGATAATACCGACAAACTTTGAGATTTGTAGTGTTGCATATTCAGTGTATGGTCCTTTTATTTATTTTATTCCATATAATTGAATGGATGGAATGTTTGAATATTTCAGATTTTATTTGTTCTAAATGTATTTATGAATTACAAAGTTTTGAAAATAAATATATTTTTGAAGGTAAAATTATTTACATTATGTGAATTAAGTAAACTACTTAGGAATAAGAACATACTTAATTCAAAAAATTAAAATTGAAATTAATTCAAAATTAATTCTTTCCAAAATAGTACCCAAAAAGTACACTCAGAAGGTTACACCCGAAAATTGAAATCAACTTTGTGGTAAAAATCAAAAAGTAAAACTTTACTTCTCTGTCAAAACCAGTTTGTCTGAGAAGTTGTGGTCCAACATTCCACCAGAAAGTGGAATTGCATCCAGTTATCGACGGAATATAACCTAGACCCACTAAGTCACTTCTCGGACAGTGACTCTGGTTGGAAAATTTTTACAAAAAGTTGGCATAACGTTTAACGGATGCACATGAGTCAAGCCTTTTCATAATCATTTTGGGATTTGATTTACACTCCCTAAGAGGGAGAGATAGAGACTCTAAGTTATACAATTCAAACTCCCTCTAAAAGGGCATTGTATATATACTAGTGCAAACCACTTTCCTTTTCAATGTGGGGCAAATGCTTCTTACAAGCCTTTTCCACATTTTTTAAAAACTCAAATAGATCTACTTTGAGACTCAAATTCTCATTCATCCATCATCCGTTTTGGTCGTACAATATATCCATTTTTTCGTCTCACTTCGAAGAACCCGAATCCATTTTAACCATACATGAATCAGAATTCAAAAGTATTGATATTTGTACCACAAAATAGTCACTTAACATGTAATTTTGTTGGTCATGAAGGGTTGTGTTACAAGTTTAGAGGGGGGACGAGGGGGATGAATAGACTTGTACCGAATTTGAAAATTCTTTACTGTTTGAGATTCTAGACTTAAGTTAAAATAACTACTCGTAAAGTCTTTTGGCAATGGAAACGTGAACCCTTTTAGTTTTAAGCACAAGTTTAGACTTGATAAATTTAGGTTTTATACGTTAAAACTTTAATGAAAATGCGGTAAGAGAGAGAGAGAGAGAGAGAGAGAGAGAGAGAGAGCGATTTTTGAAGTAGTTCGGCTATCAACCAGTCTACGCTTACTCATCTCCAAAAACTCCTTGGAGGATTGTAGTAAAAAAACTCCTAGTACAATGAATAACACTAGAGCCTTGAACACAAAGTCGACCACTAGCTTCTAGGTTACTCACAAGTCTTAACTTGTTACTCCACCTCTTTCTACTTCAACCGAGTAGAGTTACAAAAGGTTTTCAACAAGGTGAATGTTGATCCTCCAACTGATAGACATGAATCTTGATTTCTGACTTCTCGTTGCCAAAGTCTTCTCTCACTGGTCACTAATTTTCTTGGCACTTGGATCGATTGAACACTTATGATTTCTCACTTGATTGACCAACACATTCTTCAGTCTTGATTGAAGGTATTTATAGGGCCTGTTTGAAATTAATCCGTTGGAGGGAGATAAATTTTCAAATGTCTTTTTACCCTTGGTTATTAACGAATAAGATTTTCCAACCGTTTAACACGCCTTTACCTGCTCCATTATACTTTTTGCTTTACACCTTTTATATAGGCTTTTAAGAAAAATCTACCTTGGAAGGTGTACCTAAGACTCATTTGTCTTGGTAACATTACACATAAAGTTACTGACTTTTTAAGGATACGAACTGTTTGCTTAAAGAATGTCTTGAACAGTTCTTTCTAGTGGTCAACTCTTTCCTTTTGAGTTAACGCTTTGAGCCTTAAGCTTTTATAACCTTTCGTTCAAATAGTTGTCCTTGCTATTCGACACACTACAACTCGACAAGGTTGACCCTCCCACTATTCGGCTATTGCTACCTTTTAGTCTTCAATTCATCTATTCTTTGATTCTTAAACTCTTCGGCTCTTCGTTTTGAACTCTTCGCAGCATCAACTATTCGTAGTTCATTGACTCCTCGCCTGAGAGCTTGGTTGACTGTTCAAATTGTAACTGTTTGTATTACAATTCGTACTCCTCAAAATTATTCACTCTGGATGAAAATTTCTAAGTCTAGAAAGAGTACAACAAATTGGGGACTAAAATTTCGTAAGTCATTTGGTATCAGCAAAATCTAATTTACACTTGTTCTTAACACATTTTACACTATTTTTTCCAACAATCCCCAACTGAATACAAAATTGATTTTTGCGACTGTAAAATGACAGGACTATGTTCAACGGTCGATTCCTGTATAGGGTAGGTAGGTGTTACCCTTTGAACCTTCCCTTGTGAATATATATTTACTCTACTGGTTGTCTGGTAGAACGTGGTGTCTTTGAACCGTATTGCTGTTTGTGTAGACGATGATAAACCTCACACAAGAACTTGAATTCACTTTGACCTGATCGAAATCAAAAGTGGGTCCCATTGATATTTATACTACAAAATAATCACTTAACATGTCATTTATACTATTTTTTCCAACATCAAATTTGAATCACATCTCAATCAGAGTTGGCATTACAATTGAATAGATACTATTTGTAGGTTAGACTGTATTAAAAAAAAAAATCTTCTATCCTATAAATTCTTCACGATTTTGTCCTCTTTCCAAAAATATACAAGTATTTTTAACTAAATAATTAGTATATAGAGTTATCTAATTATGTAAAACTTACATATTACTATCATCCGGTCAGTAAAGCCGTGCATGTCGTGATAAGTTTTAGAGCATCCACAATGGTGGAGTTATTTGAAGAGTTATTGTAAGAATAATTAGGAAAGAGAAGATGGTGGGAGAGAAAAAAAATCAAAATTGATTTTAAAAAAATAAAAAATGTTTAAAACAGTGTCAGACGACGCGCCCGGGCATGTGCATTGCATGCACCCGATTGGGCTTCTGCTGTGCGCAAGACGCGCACAGCTGCTCCACCTTCCTCATCCCTGCACTGTTCAAATCTTCCGAGTCTTTACAGAAGGGACTGAAATTTCTCTCTCTCCATTTCTCTTCCCTCCAACTCATCAAACATTGTACTATTATCCCCAAATAAACCACTGATAAGGTTGCCACATCACCACATGATCCCCCTATATAATGAATTTAGATTTATATTTTAAATTTATTTATTTACTATAAGATACGGAGTATAATTTTGTTTTAAAAAACTCCATTTATTCTCTTTAAAAAATTTTACTTGCATAAACGACGCCGTCTTTACCAACCCCTGTCTCATCTGTTCTGCGTGGGTGCTCTAAATTGAAGTTTCATCATTTCATGCACTGAAGAGACATATAAAGCGAGGGAGAGAGTGCGATATGCACTTTCCCTGCCACAATGCGTTCCCTAAAGCCCTAAACCCTAAACCCTAAACCCTAACGAGTAAACCCTATTTTCCCCATTATTTCTTTTACGTTTCTTCACTTCCGTCTCTCTACACTGCGCTTCATATACACACACGCCTACACGGACACTAATCGCAGCTTTTCTGTTTGTGTAAATTTCGGATTGAAGGTGTGCGCGTGTATGCATACATAATCAATCTGCGGTCCTTCTGAATAAATTCCTGTTTGTGCATAAATTCCTGTTTGTGCATGGATTCCTGTTTGAAAATCCTTATCAGGATATCTGTCAGGGTGATGATAGAGTAGATTCTCATGTTATAGTAGTACTTAGATTTACATGGCTAATTTGATCTACTGTATTTTGCTATTAGGCTTAGTTCTTGAAATGTACCTGTCCAATGAGGTTAAGTGCATCTATATTGGTTAGCATGATGTAAATTTGTTGATTGTAGTGGCTTTGAATAGTATATTTCATCTAAATCATTTTTTGTGCTAACTAATCTTGGAATTGTTTGGGCATTTGAAGAGCTTACGAAGAAGGCATAGATAGATACTTATCAAAGAAAAGAAGGGAAAATTAAATAAATAAAAAAAGATGATCAGGTTGACACTGGAAGATGGGATGAATAGATTGGAGGATGGCATTGCCAAAGCGTTGATGATAATGGATGGTTACACTGCTAGTGCACTGTTTAGTTCAGAGGAATACATGAAGTATTATGAGTATCCTTTTCTGCTTGCTGGTACTTTGTTAGATGTACACTGAAACATACACTTCTATTTTAAATTGGCTTTCTCGTATCTGTCCTAGTATCATTAATATGCTCTCTAATTTTGCCAATTACTGAAAAACTATTTTTGAGTGTTTGGGATGTGTAGGAACTAATCAGCTTTAAATTATGGGTTTTTGACTGAAATGGAAATAGACATAGGTTTATTGAAAATAATAGAAATGAGTTTTTTTTTTTTTACAAAAATAGGAAAACTGAGTTTGGGAAACGCGGTTGGGCTGAAAACCGCATTTCCCAAGCTCGGTTGTGGCTGAAGGCCACGTCGCTAACAGCCGCATTTGAGAAATGCGGCTGTAGTATAATATACGACAACTGCGTATCTCAAATGCGGTTGTCGTATACACAAAAACGCATTTGGGAAATGCGGCTGTCGTATATTATACGATAGCCGCATTTCCCAAATGCGGATATGATTCCGATTTCCCCGGAGACTTCCGATTTCCGATTCCTTTCACCTTCCAACCGAGGTGGGCTTATGACAGCCATGGTTCTATTATGGGTCTTCATGGGCATATTTGCAGGCTACTCCTCATCACGTCTATACAAAATGTTTTGGGGTACAGAGTGGAAGAGGAT
The DNA here is from genome assembly GCF_001879475.1 of Ipomoea nil. NCBI lineage: Eukaryota > Viridiplantae > Streptophyta > Magnoliopsida > Solanales > Convolvulaceae > Ipomoea > Ipomoea nil. Next base: position 682,692 of record NW_017619484.1, read on the forward strand.
TACCTTGAAAACTGCTTTCATGTTCCCTGGAATTCTTTTTGCAGTATTCTTTGTACTTAATGCTCTGATCTGGGGGGAGAAATCTTCTGGAGCTGTTCCATTTGGAACCATGTTTGCGCTAGTTTGTTTATGGTTTGGGATTTCAGTGCCATTAGTGTTTGTGGGTAGCTATTTGGGTTTCAAAAAACCAGCCATTGAAGATCCAGTAAAGACAAACAAGATACCTAGGCAAATACCCGAGCAGACACGGTACATGAAGCCGGCCTTTTCAATTCTTATTGGTGGCATCCTTCCTTTTGGAGTTGTTTTCATTGAGCTGTTCTTCATCTTGACTTCCATATGGCTTAACCAGTTCTACTACATATTCGGCTTCCTTTTCATAGTCTTCCTCATCCTACTGATCACATGCGCAGAGATATCCGTGGTGCTATGCTACTTCCAATTGTGCAGCGAGGACTACAATTGGTGGTGGAGGGCCTATCTCACCGCCGGTTCTTCAGTTCTCTACCTTTTCCTCGGAAATCGGAAATCGGAAATCGCTGGGGAATCGGAATCATATTCGCGGCTATCGTATAATATACGACAGCCGCATTTGGTTTTTGTGTACATGGATGGTTGTGACAAGATTTGACGAGGAATATAGGTTATGTTTTTGACAGGTTTACCTCTTAATCACTGAATGTAAATTTCTTGATGGATTCAAAAATAAAAAATGGGACAATTAGAAAAGTTGAAGATAAATATGGGTGAACAATCATATTTATAGACGTTGTTGTTACCTTGCTGCTGTCTTATATGGCATCTGCCATAGTGACAGCAAAAATCTAAATGTTGCAAGTTGATTTTTTGACAATTCTCTTGTGAGATATCTTTAACATTTCAATATTTCATAGTTGTGTTTATCTTTTGTGCGTTCAACCGCCGCCAAATGACTACTCATGGCAGCTTCATGAAAGATTTAAGAAAGCTTTGGAAGAAAGTATTTTTTTAAAGGTGAGACATTTTTAATCTTGATATGTAATGATATTGCTTTTATGCATCTTCAGTGAAATTTGAATGCTTTGTTTGCTTAAAGTAGTTTACATTTTGATTTATTTTCTTGTTTGTTAAATATCATGTTTAATTTTTTTCTTTAAAAGAATTAAAGAATAATATTAGTATTTGCAGCATATTTTCATTTAAAGCCAGTGCATCTTAGCTTTCATAATCTTATAACAATATTGCTGGAAAACAATCTGTAATGTCAGTGCCACTTTGTTAGTGCTAGATGTGTTTGTGTTTCTATCCGGAGAGTATTTGTTTAAAGCACAAACTTTTCCAACTGTGCACAAAATCCTTTAATCAGTTATGTTGTCTTCTTGTTAACAATCATCTCATAAATTTTCATTTTACTTGTAGGTTTTGCCATCCCTAAGTGATAAAAATGGAGCTCCCCTGTTATCTGAACTTCGACGTTTATGGGCAAATTATAAATCAATGGTGAAATGCCTTGGGGGATTTTACTTGTACCTTGATCAGAGGTTTTCTGACCGCGAAACTGCTGCACCCCTTTCTGAAATTTCAGTTTGCTGTTTCCATGACTTGGTGGGTACTTTTATATACTGTTGTATTCTTTCAAATTCCTAATGGGCCTTGTTTTTTTGGTCAATCATTGCTTGATTTATTTCTCTATTTCAGGTCTGTACTGCTTTCCTCCAAAAATTTATAGATGCTGCTATATTACTGGTAGAGTTACTTAACTGCCTATTTAGTAGCATGAAAATTTTTCTATTTTACAACTCCATACTCCTAAAGTGGGCCAACTTGAAAAAAAAAAATCCTTACTCCACTATCCACCCATATTTTCTAGTTTTCCAAATTGGAAAAAGTTTTCAAAATGTTCTCCAATTTCCAAAAAGGAAAAAAAGGGGAAAATGGAAAGCAAAATCCACTTGAACATGAACACTTTTTTTATCATTTTTCCAGAAAGTTCACTGAATGCATAATGTTTCCAGTTTCAAATTCATTATATCATTAACACAACTTGATCTGACTAGTGAAAATATTCACATATAGATCACACAAGACCGCAATGGGCAGCCAACTGACCAGACCTTTCTACAGAGTCTTTCAAACTTTTTCACTGAAGTTGGAGGGAAAACAAGACCATTCTGCTATAACAAGTTTGAGGAGGCAATACTTGTTGACACAGGCAATTACTACTCTCAAGTAGCTCCAGAATGGCTACTGAATTATTCTTCAGCAGAATATGCATCTAAGGTTCATATGCTTTATGTATTATTTTGTCATGCTTAAGTCATATTCCTTTCATATGTTTTCGCATTAAAAAACCATGAGAAGTATTTTAGTTTCCTCCATGTCTGGATTGGGGGTTCTTTTTTTAATTTTTAGGCTGAACAGTGTTTGAGGGAGGAAAGAGGAAGAGCATGCAAAATTTTGCATCCACCTGGAGTAGAGAAGCTTCTACAGGTATTTTAATTGATTCATATACTTGTCCAATTTCTGGTCTTGTAATGTTAGCTGAGTCTTTGTTTAAAATAAACACTGTACTACCTCTAATATTTTTTTCTGGAGTTTTAGCATTTGTTCTTCCAGAGCTTCCTCTCTTTATATTCTAATAGTGATTTTACAAAGTTCAATATTTTGCTGTTATTTGTCCTGGGTTGCTTTTCCAGTAAGAAAATGTGGCTTTTTCAGATTGTGCACTGGAAGTTGGTTGGTGAAATTACAAATCAATTGATTGAAAAGCAAAATGCTGAGAATCTTGATGCATCAAGATATAAGGTTTCCTTCAAATCTCTCCTGAAACCCCAACCCTCTCTCCCCCTCCCGTCTAGAAAATTCTGTCTGGCCACAAGGAAATAGATGTGTGTGTGTGTGTATATATATATATTATTTTGTGTTTTTGGTTCTCATTTAATATGCCTTACATTTACATTCTAGTGAAATAAAGAAAGAAAATTTCATCTTATTATGAAGAATTTAGATGTTGTGGTTCAACATTTAGCATTACCTTCCTACAAAATATGGATTATCTTGCCTTTTACTCTGTATCTCATGCTTCCAAGATTCCAAAGAACTTGCATTGATTTCCAATTCCTCCATTCCACTATGGTAATGTGTGATTCTGGATGACGAGGGAAACCGCGCAACCCTTTCAAGTATGAGTAAACCCCGCCTTGGGACCTTAGCTGGCAAAGGATCACAAGGAAGTAAACCAATCTAGGTTACCCATAGTTGACCTGCTCAAACCAAGAGGGCAAGGATTTGAACTCGTGACCTTGTGGTTACAAGTGTGGATCTCTTTCCATCTCCCGTAATGTGTGATTTTGTCTCCATGATTACATGTTTCATTCTGTTTGTTTGTTTGTATGGCAGGGAATACTTGAGCAATGTTCCAAATTAAACATTGGGTAATGAGTGGTGGATAGAATTGTTGTGATCGTGTGACTTGCTCGCGTTCTCAACATTGGAAAAATACAACATTCAGAGACCTCTAGTCTAACTCTCTAAGTACTAACAATAGTGATCCGCTTAATACATTTACACACCTATTGTTTCATTGGACTTATGAAAGAGTTTTGTGTAGCTTTTTTGAGCTTACTCCTTGCATTTGTAAGTAATATCATTTCATAGTACGATGTGTCCATAACACAATTAAGTGACAACATTTTGTTGAGCAATCCAACCAATTTGTAGTTTCCCATCATTTAAGATGGATGGTTTAGATTAGTCTACATTTTTCACGGGTTTAGCTCCCATAAAAATTATGTCTTAGGTGAGAACTGTGGTATAATTTGGACCATTAAAATTAAGCGATGGTCCAATTAAAGATACTATTAGCATGATATAATAGGAAATATATGGCAAGGCAAATTAGTCTACCCATAAGCAGGATTGGTCCAAACATTTTATAAGATCGGGAAAAATTAAAATTAAAATTTAGTAATGCTAAAAAAATGATAATATCAAATAACAAGAAATAAGATTAAAAAAATTTTAATCAATAACAATTCCTAATTTCATGACCTACAACAAGTACCTAATCTGCTCTGCAATTCCTAACAATAAAACAATACGGCATTCAGCAAGGCCTGAGGGCGGCGTATTACAAATTTGTAATTGCAATTGCATCATAGTTTTTAAAAAATCCCCAAATTATAAAATACCTTTGTAAATTGCAATTGCAGATTATTGAGATTAGGTCAGCGAACTAGAGAGTGGCGAAGGCCGAAGGCGAGGGTGCGAGGCAGAAGGCGGCAAATTGGAGAGTGGCGAAAGTGAGGCAGAAGAATATATATGTATGACATGGTGATCCTAATGGTTGTTACTCCGTTAAGAACGGCTACAGACACATTGTTAGAAATTATGGGAATAATAGTAATGGGACCTTTGATAAATGGCTCACATGGAAAATTAAATCCCACCTAAATGGAAAACCTTTTTATGGAGAGCTATAAGTGATACATTTCCCACTACCAACAATTTGCTTATAAAGAGGGTAGAGGTTGATCCGATGTGTGCCATGTGTGGGATCTCTAGTGAGGACACTATGTGTAACACCACGTGTTACGGCCTTCGTATCCGGACTAATTACGAAATTAATTTCCGTTAACATATAATTAAAAAGAATTTAATTAGACTAGAATTCTCATTAATTAATTAGTATGGTCCACAATGGATCATGGACCCTTACTCTTAACCAAGCCTTTAATTCTATAAGGAATATGAAAAGTGGACATTTACTATTCAGATTCTAGTTAGGACTCCTGAATCTATATATAGGGAATTAGAAAGCATTTAAGAAACCCTACCACAATTAATCCTACCACGCGGGATATTCCCCGAGGAACCTAGCAAAGGAATTCCCCGCCACCAAACTTGGAGGAATACATTGGAGAGAGATCTTAGAGAAGAACCTTAGTAGCCAGGGATATTGATTAGGGCTAAGATGTAACCCATGTCTTACAAAACCTATTTTTCTTGCTATATCTTGATTATTGGCTCCTTTGATATGTGATTCTGTAATTGAGTCATGATAGAGCCTTGCCTAGGGTTTATGTTGTGTTTATTTGATAATTTTGATGATCTTGATGTTGTGATTGATTATATGTGTGATCTTGTATTTAATTATGTATAGAGCTTGTCCCTAGGGTTTGTATCATGAATCTCGTTGTTGTGATGTTCTTGTTATATTTGGGTGGGATTATGCATGATCGGGTGTTGAGTCTAGCCTAGGACTTGTATTTAGGACTTTGCATAAAGATTTCTTGATGTTCTTGTGGTTCCGGATGCTCCTGAACCGTTATGTGATTGATGTGGAGTCTTGGCATGTTTAGGAATCGTGTTAGAACGTATTTGGAATGATTCTTGCTTTAATCTTCGTTAATTGAATCCATGATATTGTTGTTGTGTGTTGGAATGTGTCTGGACATGGTTTTGGGTTCCACGAGAGATCCCGGGACCGAAAAGTTGCTTGTGTATCAGTGGGGGGTAGGTGGGGGGATGAACACCCGCCACCTACCTACTGCCCCGTTGCCCCCTTTCCAGCGGGCAGCAGGCGTGTAGACGACTGCACGCCGGGCACCCGCTGGAACTGTAGGTCGCCGCCGGCGGGTGGTCCTCCACCCGGCGCCCACCCGCTGGAAATTGATGATGGGTCGTGATATTTTTCCCCGTGTCCCATTGTACCCCGTTTGTCGTGTATGAGTCTCGTATGATGTTTTGTGTACCGTTCTAGGAATGTATGTGTAGTGCGTGTCGTTGTTGTTATGTCTTGATTGTTATTGATTGTGTATGTTGATTGATTGGATGATGATGAGTATTGTGGTCATTGTGCAATGACCGGTGTGACTAATGATGATGATGATGAGATTGTGATTGGTGGAAATGAATTATTGGCGGATGGCACAACGAGTGCCCGGTCATTGTACTAAAGGTACAGGCCTAGCGGTTACTGTGCTAAAGGCACAAACCCACCTTCGACTTGCTTGCCTTGAGCATGGGTCAGGTTATAAGTGTTGCGGTGCCATGTCGAGGTTATATGCGTTGACCCCTTGGTATTGGTACTAGAAGTACGGATCATGCGAATGGCACTGTGGCTCTATCATGATATGAGGTGGTTGATAGGTGGTTTGTCGGTGGGGGCATGTAGTTGCCCGGAGGAATAAGGGAGGCGATATAAGGGTGGCCTGGAGGTACAGGTTGGAACTGATATAAGGACAGAGTATGGCTTGATGATTACCTGCTCATTGGTTGACTTAAATTCTTTGTTGTCTCTACTTGCTATTTATATGCTTATCTGTCTATTATGCCTTGTATCGTATTCTTATGATGCATGCTAGTCTTTATGATTGTTCTATGATGTCAAGTCTGTTGTTGTGTCTTGAGTCTTGATCTTGGATTTAAATTAGTGTCTCATAAGTATATATGTATTCCAGTTTCAAAATGATTTCTTATATCTACCTATATTGTACTTAACGCGTTAGAGTGAGTTACCAGCATTGTTCGCTGACGGTTGTTACACCGCATGTTTTTCAGGTACAGATTAGTAGCTTAGAGTGCGCTAGTTGGATTCTCGGATCTACTCTGGATAGTCTTAGATTCAGTTAGACGGCCTGCGAGCCTTGATTTGTACTCAATTATGGATTTATGGATTTATGTTTAGATAAGTTAGTTTAGCATGTGCATATAAGTTTTCCAGCTTTGATGTGGCATAGCACCCTGACTATTATGTTTCGTTTATGCTCTGTTTGGGATTTAACAATAGATTTGCCTTTATTTCATAAAGCTTAAAAGTTTTAAAAATTAGGGGTGTTACACTATGCACTCATTGGTATTGTGTGGTTATGCAAATTCCATATGGACTCAATCCAACCTTCCACTCCCCAATATTGTGACAAATATTTTTCATGAATGGTTTAGTGCAATCTTGAATGTTCTAGACACTAATGGAATTATGTATGCAGCTGCAATTTTATATCATATTTGGAGAGCACGGAACGGAGTTGTGTGGGATGCCTGTTTACCAATGCCAAGAAAAATACTTGCAACTGCTACGACAACGATGGAGGCGTGGCGACGTATCCACCACCATACCACCGTTTGTGCGGCGGCCGATCACAGTACCGGTGCAACCCCTGCTGCTATCCAAGCGTCGTCCGACCACAACGCCGATGTCGCTCCTCCCGCCGAACAGATGCCGCCTACACTGCCACTGCCATCCAATCAGCTCCACGGCACAACAACAACGCCGAGGAAATGCTATGTGGATGCTAGATTTCAGCATGGAACGAACTTGGCTACGGTCGGAGCGGTACTCCTCAACGCCGACAATCAGTATATATCGGCTTTCAGCGCTCCCCTTCCAAATTGTATTTCCCACTTATGGCCAAGTCATTTGCATGTAAAGAGGCCTTTTCTTGGCTAAAAGATCGTGGAGAACAGTCTATATAGCTTTTCACGGATTGTCAGACGCTGCAATACTACCTATCCGCACCAGATACCACAACTCGATCATATATTGGTTATGTTATTGATAGTTGCAAAACTTGCATCTCTGCTTTTATTTTCTGCTCAGTTTTATTTGTACCTAGATTACAAAATCTATTAGCGCAAACGTTATCTTCTATTGCTTTTGAGCTTACTATACCTATGTATTGGGACGCTGTCCCACCTAATTCTATTTCAACTCTTCTATAAATACAACCACATTGGTTGACCTTCAATATATATATATATATATATATATATAAAATAAGTGTGGATGAAGGTTATACCCTTCATTTATGCCCGTTTTTTTCGTTAAGTTTTATGATACATTATGCTATAAATGTTGTACTATACAATATTTTAGACAAACATACCCCTACCGTTATAACTTCCGTTATCTTTTCCACTATTGCTACTATGCATCCACCATATATTTTCTTATTATCAATAATAATAATAATAATAATAATAATAATAATAATAATAATAATAATAATAATAATAATAATAATAATAATAATAACAATAATAATAATAATATACACATTATATATTGGGGTTATATGTTAGTTATTTCTTAAAATATAAATTTTAAATTTATAGAAATGTTTTTTTATTATTATTATTATTATTATTATTATTATTATTATTATTATTATTATTATTATTTACAATAATTTAAATATCTAAAATTTAAATAAATTTAAAATTTTAATATAAAATATTAATATTGGGCACCTATTTTTTGCGCATCGCGCATAAGAAATACTAGTGTGTGTGTGTATAGTCTATGGGCCTTTGGCAGGGGCCCAGCCTGCCCATGCCCTTGGGCCGGCCCTGTGTAACAACCCAAAATTTCATTTTATAAATCCAGTATTAAGAAATTTCAAAATAGCTTTTTCACTCCATTAAAAATTCTTGCGATCAATCGGTGTTTGAATAAAATAATTTTGTTCCATTTTAAAATTAATTCGACACCGAAGAAATGAATTTCATTCAAAAATTCCAAAGTTTTCGGGTTCTTCGCGTACTAAGATTTAAATCGAGAATTTTAACCGAGTGAGACCGGGAGAATTCAAAAGGGAATTTTGAACAAGTGTTCATCCTTATAACTTTTGGGAAAATTCACTTTCAACCCCAAAGTAATAAAAGATAGCATTTCTAGCCTATGGTTCATGTTGCATGGTGGACCACAAGACATCCAAAATACCTTCTTGAATCATCTTTTATCTTGTGGAATTACCCCTTTGCCCTCAACCAATCATTGTGAATCATCCTAGGGTTTTGAACCCTTATAAATAGAATAGTATTAGCATTTTTCCTCCTGATCTCTTCCTTGGCTGCCAACATCTTAGTAGTAAGCTTCCTTCTCCTTTCATTTCCTCCTTCTCTAAGTTTCTCTATATATCATCTCATCTTAAGGTTTAAGACTTCGGTCTTGTGTGGTTGTTTGAGATGTTTAGGTGGTGAACGAAATAGAGATCCTTGAGTGAAGTAGGGCTGCAATCCAAGCAAGAAGAATAGACTACAAGAGGTATAACCCCATGGATTCCTCTTTAGATTTGGCTCTGTAAAGCCTAATTTTGAGTAAAAATGAGTAGAAACTATGAGTTTTTGATGTGTTTATGCTTGGAAGTGATCTAGTATGTGTTTGTGAGTTGTTGAGATTGTTTTGGAAATGTTTGGATGAGTTTTTGCAGGTAAAATCCCATCTGGTGCACAACACAATGTGCACCAGATCAGAGTGGCGGCCCTAGCCGCGGCCCATCAGAAGGGTCGCCGGCTAGAGTCGTGCCACCACGGGACTAGGGCACGGCCCTAGAAGAGGGCCGTAGCCTAGTCCCGGCACGTCAACGGGGCTCCAGGGGCGGACTATGGAGAGTCCCGCCCCAGGTCCCTGAGTATTGTTCCGATGAGGTTTTTTGTGCAGAGGCCGGGCCCTTGTGGCTCAACTACGTGTCATTTCAAACCGAGTGTTATGGGCCCTTGTGGCTCGGCTCTTCGGGTTCGTCTCGACACACGTTTTGGCTTTGATTTCGTGGAATTTGGATTAAAAACAAGTATGTTAAGAAGGATTTTGTGAAGAAATGTTACACAGTGCATATTTTGCTAAATTCTCTGTGTTTGAGAAATTGTTGATTTTGTGATCAAATAATGTTTTTATTTCGTAAAGAAGCACGATCCTTTGAGGATATGATTTATTATGAGAGCATGATTAAATTGTATTATTTGATCAATGAGAATAGAAGCATACTTGTTGAGTGAAATGTATAGAAATTGCTATTTTGCAAACCGAGCATGATGATATATCCTTGAATACTTCATGTTAGTGTACACATGATTTAGAAGCATGTTATAGAGCATTTTGACATTTCACATGAGTCATATTTCAAAAATGCATCAAGGGCCAACGTGAGTCCAATAATACTTTCAAAAACCATAAGCATGTGGTATATCATTCTTTGATGCATTGAGAAGAAATAGAATTGTTGCATGCATGATCAGATTGATGCATGAGAGATATATTTATGTATTATCTATATCGGTGAGGTTTTGGAGGATACGTTTGGACTATGTTCCTCTCGGGAGATAATTATGGACATTGCGGTCATAGTATATGTAACGCGGCGTATTCCCACGTTACGAGGTTGGAAACTTCCCGGGCTTGGAATCCTGGTTAGGGGGTGTGCACACTAATAGTTCGATACCTGATTCCAAAGAGTTTGAACCACGAGATTGGTTCCGTAGACGGTAGGAGATATTGGGTCGGAATTATGTCATTCCCGATGGGGTAAGTCACACTTCTATGAAACCCTAAGCCGTCTACGAGTATAAGAGAAAGAAAGAGAGTCAACAGAGACTCAAGAAAGAGAGTCAACAGAGACTCAAGTATGAGAGTCAATATAGGCTCGATAGAAAGAAAGAGAGTCAAGAGAGACTCGAGAAAGTAACAAAGAAACCTCCACAGAAAGTACTCTATTTTATATATGAGTGTATGATTATATTATTGCACTAGATTGCATATGAATATGAGTATATTGTTGCACTAGATTGCATATGAGTATGATTACTGTTGCACGAGAGTGCATATGAATATGAGTATATTGTTGCACTAGATTGCATAAGAGTATGATTATATCGTTGCACGAGATTGCATAAGAGTATGAGTATATGGTTGCACTAGATTGCATACGAGTATGATTATATTGTTGCACGAGATTGCATATGAATATGAGTATATTGTTGCACTAGATTGCACACGAGTATGATTATATTGCTGTACGAGATTGCATATGAATATGAGTATATTGTTGCACTAGATTGCATACGAGTATGATTATATTGTTGTACGAGATTGCATATGAATAAGAGTATATTGTTGCACTAGATTGCATACGAGTATGATTATATTGTTGCACGAGATTGCATAAGAGTATGAGTATATCGTTGCACTAGATTGCATACGAGTATGATTATATTGTTGCATGAGATTGCATAAGAGTATGAGTATATTGTTGCACTAGATTGCATGAGAGTATGATTATGTTGTTGTACTAGATTGCATAAGAGTATGATTATATTGTTGCATTAGATTGCACAAGAAGTATGACCATAATGTTATACATGATTGTATGCGAATGAAGCATCGTAAGAGAATTATTTAAATGAGAAGCTTAACTTAAGGTATTCCTTTGAGCATGATTGTGGTAATGAAGTAGAAGTTCTACTTAATGAATTATGTGATAAGAGTATGGAAGCATGTGAACACCTGTTATATGGTCTTTTAACATGATCCTATCTATAAGCATGAATTGCTTGATAAGCTACTTGAGAAGTCTATATGTTGATAAATCTATGTGATCAGTCCTATACACTTATAAGTATGCCAGCTGATATTATAGTGTGCAAGCATCTAGAAAGAATGTGATAAATCTAAAGATGATTTGAGATTAGCTTATTACTATAAAGATATCAAATGCTTTCAAAGTATATGTTAGAATGCTTTACAGGGTTGAGTGTGGTTATATTTAGCTTTGTGCTAACGAGTGTTTTTCCTGTTTGTCTATGTGTTGCTTGCAAAAGCCCTTTCAGGTGGGCCTAGCAATGAGAAGAAATCGAGTTAGATTAGTCTATTAGTTTGAGATATCTAAACTCTAGTTTTATTTATGATGATGTTATGGATTTAGAATTATGACTTCATGTTGGAGGATTATTGTAGACTGTATTGGGGTGACGTTTTTTCCCCTTACTTTTCCAGTATTTACTCTTAGTTCCCAGACTTAATAGTATTTGTAGTTTTTACCCCTTTTAGCATGTGCAATCACTCAAGAGTGGTGCTTGTGGCGGTGACACTCCCACTACTTATCATCTAGATTTCCGCTGCGTAGTTTATGTTAATGACTGTTTAGAGATGTAATTAAGAGTTAGAAAAGTGGGGTGTTACACCCTGCCTATAAGTATCCAATTGCGACAAAAAGATGAACCGTTAACAATACAGTGTGCATTATGTTTATGTTAATAATACAAATCAAAAGTGTGCATTCTGTGTATCACGAATATTAACATTAACGCCCAAAAATAAAAAAAAAATAACTCTACGACAAATAAACCCTAATGACAGTATGATGCGCTACACATCTAAGAGCAGAATGCACCAAAACTACAACAATGATGCACTGGCACTGTAACAAATACTACATCTACAAGTTGCCGCCATAACCGACGTACAACCACTTCCACACTACCTCACAACATCTGTCACCACAATGCACCACTGCAACCACCCCACCATATCAACATCTAAACCCTAACGGTACGGGCGTGCCACTGTTGCGTGTTTTCTTTTGATTTTGCTTCCATGCTCCTTTTAAATATGTTTATGATCCAAAATGATCAACTTTTATTTCCTTTTTCATTTTCCTTCCTCCAAAGTGTATTTGGAGTCATTCTGAGCACAAAACACTTTTTTTTAGTCCGAAAACCCAAATAAACACTTCAAAACAAGTGCAACAAGGAATAAAAATGAGGTGAAATATGTTACAAAATAAGAGTCATCAGGCAGGTCACAAACTATACGTCGTGCAAGATAGGCGATATTCTAGGTGCTCAAGAAATTGGCCCGGACGCCCCAATGGGCCAGGTCACGAACTATGTCGCGAGCGAGATTAGCGATTACACGGATGCTTAAGAAATTAGCTCGGATGACCCAAGGGGTCCTAGTCACAAACCATACCCTAGGCGAGATAGGCAACACCCCATGTGCTCAAGAAATTGGCCCAGACGCCCCTAAGGCACTCGAGTCACGAGCCATGCCTCAAATGATGTAGGCGATACCTTAGGAGTTCAAGAAATAGGCCTGGGTACCCCAAGGGGCTCGAGAGGCGAACCACGCCCCAAGGCTACATAGGCGGGACCACAAAAGCCCGAGAAATAGGCCTAGACCTTCTCAAGGGGCCCTTGCCGTGGGCCAAGTGCAAACCATTTTGTCGTGGTTGCAACTGGACTGCAAGCCAATGTTGTAAGGTTGGTTGGAAAGAAACGCAAAATATTGATGCGAGATATTTTTCTTAAGGGGAGCCAAGGTTTTCTTAAGGAAAATTTCGGAGGCCTGGTGTAATAAAATCACAATTGCAAAAATCGGTCTAGGCGCCTGCCTAGGCGCTAGGTGCCCCTAGACCATGACGAATATCCCCTTAGGTGCCTGCCAAGGCGACCGGTTGCCTAGGTGTCCGCCTAGCGCCTAACTCAGCCGACTCGGTCGCCTAGGGCCTAACTCGGTCGCCTAGGGCCTAACTCGGTCGAGTTAGCCGAGTCTACCCGATCGACTCGGCCTTGCTATTTTTTTTTTCATTATATATATATATACACACACACACACGCGCGCGTGCTCGCACCCACACACATGCACTACTTTTTTCTTTTTTAGTAAGCCGCATAGTTGCCCAACTAGCGCCTAGCGCCTACTGCAATCATGAATAAAATATTTGTTTTTGACAGGAGGGTGGCAACATAAAAAAATACCAGCAAGGTATTCTTTAGCCCGGAGGCATATAAGGTGGTCACTAGACTATCTCGATTCCCCCCCCCCCCCCCCCCCCCCCCTTATTGGCCCTATCGCATTCGGTTTTTGAGGTTTGGAACGGGTCCTCCAACGAAGACTCATCATCGCTAATATGAATGTATTCTAAGGGAGGAGTAGCTGTGTAGTGAGCCCCGACGGGTAGCACATGAAGGCCATAAGTATTTTTGGGTGTTAGATTATTTAAAATAAAGGGATTAAAAATATTTAATTCGTACAACTATTTGAAAAATTAAAGTAGGAATGAAAATAATTTATTTTGAGATTTATAAAATAAGATTTGGAAAAATAAATTTTGGGTTGTCACAATCTTTCTCCGGATCCTTGATCTCGCCTGGAAACTCCCAATTCAAAAGAGAAAAGGTCAGCTCCTGGCAGTGGAGGGCCTCGTAGATTTTCCTTTGCGTATCGAAGTGCCCCAAGGCGTATTTTATGGTGTACGTGGATATGCTTACCAAGTCTTTGCCAATAATAAGATTGTTTTAGCTGCAAGAAAATAGAATTTCCGCATCGACGAGGTGATGGTGCTCAGTTTTGCCGCTGAAGGAATCTTGCTACAGATTTATACAGCTACCATGTCATTGATCTAGATCTATGTCCATTTTCATGGCCGATTCCTAGTTATCTAGTTCAGTGAAGTAGTCTACCGCCATTATCTTCATTTTTTTTCAACTCTCTTGTTAGAAGCTTCCCATTTCTTGCTTGCGTACTTTGCATTTTGAGGTTTGGTTTTTACAGTCACATACAAGAAGAAATATTACTAGGATGGAAGTGGGTGATTTTTTTAGCAACGAGGTTAAAATTGGAAAGTGATGTACTTTTTTATTATTTCGGGACTAAGGGAGTAGTATTTTATATGCACGATGCGCAAAAAATATATGTCAAATATTAATATTAAATATTAAAATCATATTTATATTAATTTTTTTTAGAGTTAATGTCTCCAATTGTCTTCCGAGTATTAGCAATTTACCAGCTGTGGTCATTCGAGTTTTAAATGAGCATGACTCGGAGTTTCTTAAAAACTCCGAGTTTAAAATGAGCACGAGACGTCCTAAAAGGACCACAGGTAGTTATTTTTTAAAACATGGAGGACCATTGGAGGTCATTTAAAACTTGGATGACCACATCTGGTAAATCGCTAATAATCGAAGGACCATTGGAGGTATTATTAACTCTATATGAGTTAATGCCTCCAATTGTCCTCCAAGTTAATGCCTCCAATTGTGTGTGTGTGTGTATATATATAATGTAACAATATACTTGAAAGGAAAAATGACATTTTTTCTCCCTGTGTTATATACCTATAGCATATTTTCCCCCTAAATTATTGAAGTGGCTATTTTCCCCCCTGAAATGTTAAATGTACATATTTACCCTTAAACTAAATATTTAATTTTTTTTTCTCCAACAAATTATGACCATAATTTGGTTCAAACCAAACAAACACTATAGCAACCAAACTGAAATATTCCAATTACAATTTAGAATCGAAATTCAATATTTAGAGTTTATTAAAATCGTGAACCGGAACGGACGGTTCATGTTCCGAACTGAAAAAATAAAATACATTTATTGTTGAATTTAGACTATTTTAAAATAAAAAATAAAATTTTAAAATAAAGACGGTTCAAAATCGCGAATCGGATTCGGAACCACCAGTTCACGGTTCAAGATTCAATTTTTTTGATACATAATTTTAATAAATTGACATTTAAATATTGGGTTCTAGATCTGAATTATAATCGAAAACTATTAATTCGATTGCTTTAGTATCCGGTTCAATTCAAACCGAACCGTGGTCATCTCTACGTATACGCAATAATTTGTTGGAGTAGTAAAATAAATAAAATGTTTACTTTAAGGGTATAAATGTCAATTTAATATATCAGGGGGGGAAAGCACCACTTTTAGAATAATTGAGGGGGCTAATGTGCTTACCTAAATAATTGAGAGGGGAAAAGTGCTATAAGTATATAACTCAAGGGTAAAAAATGCCATTTTCCCTACTTGAAACTTGGTTCAATTAGACTGAATCACAAAATTATAAATGTCACAACTCATAAGTGATCGAGTGAACATTAATGATTGATTTTAGGAAATAAAATTAATAATTTTCTTGATTAAAAAAAAATTCACTAGTAAAGCTACAAAAATTTATCATTACACAAGACAATAACTGGCTAAATTTGCCATCATATAATTATTCTCAAAACAATGAAATCAAGGGCTCATACACAGCTAAGAAAATAGAGAAGAAATGGGCAAATTATACCGTGCACCATAGCGCACAATGCATTGTGCGTCCTAACCCAAACCGACGTCATTTTAGATCTTTTCGCATGTATGATGTTAACTCTTAAAAAAAAAAAAAAAAAAAAAAAAAAAAAAAGTCATGTTCGAATGTACAGAATTGTAGAATAGAATACACAACATTTTATACCTGAAAACACAAAATTTTATAACTGAAAATTCCCATGTTTCGAATGTACATAATTATATAATAGAATGCACAAAATTTTATACCTGAAAACACAAAATTTTATAACTGAAAATTCCTATGTTTCGAATGTACAGAATTATATATAATAGAATGCACAGAATTTTATACCTGAAAATACAGAACTTACCAAAAAGACGTCGTTTTGGGAGGCGCGGGCACACCTGGTACACGGTATAACGATTGGAAGAAATGGAGTCAGATTATCAGACATGAGGACACCTTAACTTATGCTATATATATGTTCTTAGGCATAATTGCCTTTGAGAAAGTGCACGGAAAAGATTAGGTTCTGTCAATAAAATTAACATTATAGCACAACATAGGCTCTAACTAGTTACAACAAAATAGCAAAAGGTTTTCTTCAGACTCCTTGCAACTAGAAGATGGTGGAAGGTGACAAGAGTGTCATCTTGGTCGTTTAGCTCCAAGGGGAAAAGAGACTCGCTGAGGAGCCTCTTGAGGCACATCTGTCCGATCTTGGGAAAAATTTTGGTTTTGGTTAGATGTGGGATTAGGATCGGAACCTTCTTCCTCCTCAGTTTCTTCCACATGTTGAGCAGTTCGTTTCTTGGGAATAGCAAGTTGATAGTTGGGGCTGATCAGGGTATCTTGTTCAGGAGGCAGTGGGATTCCAGGTCCTGAAATTGATTTTGGCAGAGGAATTTTGTTTCTGCTTCGAGCCAACTCTAACAGGACCTGACAAACAGTTGTTAGACACCATATGTTCATTAAATAAGAATTGACATCAGAAGGGGGTAACCCTAGCCAAGATGGCGAGAGATCCACACTCGTAACCACAAGGTCACGAGTTCAAATTCTTACCCGCTTGGTTTGAGCTGGTCAGCTATGGGTAACCTAGGCTGGTTTATTTCCTTGTGGTCCTTTTCCAGCTAGGGTCATCACAATGCGGGGTTTACCTACACCTAACATAATAGATCGGAATACAAGTCTTTGCTCATCCATGGCTCCTTCACTTCATTCTTTCATATCCATACACACAATTTATAGATATACACAACACATATTTCAACTCATAATAATATGTAATGTTTGCATCATAGAAAGCATTATCTAATCTAATCTAAGTATAAACATTAAACTTAAAAGTAATGGAGTGTATACCTCTCTGGGAGGGGGTGGAGCAAAGCTAAAATTAACTTTAGACTGAACTGCAAGCTTGAGATCATCAGAGTCTATCACAGTCTTGCCAGCATGCTCCGAGTACACCTGTGCATCCATCAACACATCAACAGCATGCCTATACATAAGCTCCAGGAACTGGTGGACCACACGTGGTTCGTACTCTTCAACACCCATTGATTTGAGTAGGGTTTTCACCACCTTTGCATCCCTTGGCAAGTCCTCTTCAGCTCCTTCTGCCATTTGCCTCTACTCTACCCCTCTGTGTGGCCAAAAAATTCAATCCAACCACCACAGTAGTCTGTAGATTTTCAACTATCATGAAACCATTCCAAAAGATATCAGACAAAATAAACAACTTATGAAATTTGCAAAAAATAAAAAGAGAAAACATGTAAAGATGTGGAAACTTTGTGAACAAAACATGTTTTTGCTAGAAATATCATAAAATAGGAAATTGGAGATAGATACGGAGGGGTTGAAGCAAAGTATGGACGAGGATGTTCATGTATTTAGAAGAGAGAGGCTGAAATGAATAGCATCAACAAGGATGTGCAGGGGAAGCATCACGAACGAGGATGTGCAGGGGAAGCAGTAGTTGTTGCTGCAAAGTCTAGGCTACAGAGAATCATAACTCAATCATGAAAAGCAAACTAGCATACTGGCAAGACAAAATCACCAATCATAATTCTCATAAATGCACAAATATCAGCACGCAAGCATATACCCTACACATTGTTAACAATAATTGTGAAACAAAGCCATGTCTAAAAATTAATGTTTGACACAGCCTAGACATGGCTGTGGCCGTGAATTTCCAGTCTTCTTCAACACTCAAGCAATCAGAAATCGAGAATCAAAAATCAATAATCAAGTTCGGCAGAAAATTTCCAGACTCGAAGACAGAAAAATCAAGGTTCAACCAGCAATCAGAAAATTTCAACCGAGAAATCAAGGAGAGGAGACCGGAGGAGTACCTTCGTCGTCGACAGTAGAGGAGACCGTTGGTCGCTAGGAGCATGCGAGGAACGGAGGCGGCGGAGCACGGCAGCCGGCAGCAGGCGAGGCGGGAGATGGAGGACTTGTCTCTGGTCTCTGGTCTCTGGTCCCTGGTCCCTGGTCCCTGGTCCGGTGACGAGAAGGTTAGGGATTTGGAGATGGAATTTTGGATCAACTGACCGGCGATTTGGAGATGGGACTTGGATCTCTGGTCATGATTATTATTATTTGGAAAAAATATGGCCAGTTTGGTAAAATAATTAAATTTTTATTTATTTGACTATTATTAAATATTTTATTTGGTTAAATAATTAATTTTTGTTTATTCAATCACTATTAAATGTTTTATTAGACTATTGTAATCTTTCAATAGAATTATATATATATATATATATATATATATATATATATATATATATATATATATATATATATATATATATATGTATATATATAGAAGCGGGTTCAGGTGCGGTTATTTCTTACGGTGCGGCAATACCAATAGTTCACCAAATATGCACCATCAACGTTAGGAAATACACCACACAAAACAGAGTAAACAGAGCCCTGCATCACCAAACACACACCATTAGGTGTGAGTAAAAACACCGTACACTGTTCGGAAATACACCATTGGGGGTGGTGAGTTATATGGTGTGTTTTTTGAGTCTGTGGTGTATTTTGTGATGTTTTATTACATTTCATTGGGGTGTGTTTTTATTACACTGTTGGTGTATTCTGGAATTTGACCACACCGCCGCACCGTAAGACCCCGCCGCATATGAGCGCTCTTCTATATATATATATGCTAGACTATTGTACTATTTCAGGTATGCATCTATATTCAAATACGTAGTATTATGCTATTGTAATATTTCACCAGTTAACAATGAAAAGTATAATATTAAATAAAAACCCAAAGAAAATTTGGACAAAAAATTATGCAATTAAAAAACAAGTATACAGATATTATAAACAAACGAATTTTATGGTTGGAAATGCCGGCGTCGTTTTCTTGGAGAGATGTTGTGTAAGGGTTTTTTTTTTTTTTTAAAAATTATTTTATTTTGACCGAATCATTGTATTTGGTAACATATCTACACTATCATGGCCCGTTTGGTTCACGGAATAGGCCGAGAATAGCATAACATTTCTAGTAATAGGCATATTCCTTTGTTTGGTAACCATTTCTATTACCAGGAATAATATTCCTGGTAATAGCCTATTACCTCAAATAAGGTAATAGCTATTACTAGGGCCCCCTGGTATTAGCCTATTACTAAACGCTCAGGAATAGATTTTAGAATCTATTTCCTTTTTTACCCCTTTCTTTAACCTAATATTTGTGTCCTATATATAAATTTATCATATTTCACCACCGTCGTCGCCGCCGCCACCACCACCATCGCCGCCGCCGCCACCACCACCACCATCGCCACAACCGTCGCTGCCCCCACCACCACCATCGCCACCACCACCATCACCACCACCGCCACCACCATCGCCACCACCACCACCACCATCGCCACCATCACATATTTTTATATTATAAGGGTATTTATGTCTTTTAAAACATATTTCATTTCTATTCCTTAAATCAACCAAACACTGTAATATAATTCCTAAAATCTATTCCTTATGCGAACCAAACAATAGAATACAATTCTTATTCTATTCCTTGCCTATTCCATTCCTTATGGAATAACATTCCTATTACCTCAAAATTCATTCCGTGAACCAAACGTGCTGTCAAGGTAACAAACAATCTGTAGGGAAGATCTGAGGTTAAGCCGACTATTGAAAGATAAAATTTGGGTATAATCTGTTAAAGTGTAGAGGAAATACGATATAGATAAAAACCCTAACCTACAACGAAGAAACTAACGAGAGTAGAAGAAACTAACGAGAGTAGGAGAACACTAACTATCAAAACTATCATATATACAAAATTATAATTATATACAAAACTAACGAGAATATTGGAATGCTTAGCAAAAAATATAGCATATGTCGATGCAAGAGCAATTATGTTTGTAACTTAAAGTTCATGACTGAATTAAGAAGACTAAGCGCTAGGCAACAAGAAAATTTAGGGTATTAGAAAAGTCAAGAAATTTTTGAGGAATTGAAGCAATTGTGGAGGAGAAAAGAACGACGATCAAGAAGGAGCAAATAAAAGCAGGAAGTAAAAATCACTTGATTCAAAAGCAGGTAGTATGTTGTGATGTTCATTACTTATAAACAAACAACTTCGTACTGATAAAGAAAGAAATATTTTTTGCAATTAAGTGTTCAAAATAATTGCTTGATTTTATTATTTAAAATTATTTTTAAGTATTTTTAGGTCTCATCAACAATAATGTCATTACTTATAAACAAACAAAGATCTTTAATTCCAATGATGTCCTTAACACCTTCTGATCCAAGATTGCCTTTTAAGTTTCAAAGAAAGCAATTTCCACTAATGTTGTCATATGTCATGACAATAAATAAAAGCCAGGGTCAAACACTATCAAACGTGGGTTTGTTTTTGAAGAGGCCGATTTTTAATCATGGTCAAATGTATGTAGCAGTGTTAAGAGTTAGTAATCCCAAGGGATTAAAAATACTTATTTGTGACGAAAATGTACAATCTAAAAATACGACTATAAATTTCGTATATAAAGAAGTATTCAATAATGTCTAATAAATTTCAAATGTTTTGCTACCTAATTTTGTTATTATATAATACTATATATTCTATTAATTATATATATGGTCGTGCATCGCACGGGTGCAAATACTAGTTATAAATTAATGATTCAATCCAATCTAGCAACTTAGTACTTCTACTCAAACTTGTCATTATTTCTCTTTAAACTCAGACTTGGAAATAGGGAAGGGGGGCTTGGTTTGGTTTGAAGACCAAACCAATTTTTTTGTAATTGTTCCTCACTTTAACCTGAAAAGTTCTTTATTGGTAATTCACATTGAAAGAAGTATACCTAGAGGCAAAATGCATTCAAACATTTTCACATAGGGGTGGGCGTTTTGGTTTTAGTTCATTTTTTTTCCGATTTCGATTTTTGTTATGAAAAAATGAAACCATTCGATTTAAAATTGTAGTTCGGTTCGGTTTTGGCTCCGTTCGGATTTCAGTTCGAAAATCCCAACTTCCTCTTTTTTTTTCTTTTTTTTTTCTTTTTTTTTTTGTCTAAATTTTGATCACATAATTACATGCTCTCAACATTACTACTTCATAGTCCAAGGTTTCAGTTCACAAAAACATAACCAGAAGGAAGAAACAGTATAATACTCACATCTGTTCTTTTTTTTTTTTTTTTTTTTTTTTTTTTTTTTTTTTTGAACCAAACAAGCAAAATGCATTAATAACTCAGTAAACCCGAAATACAGATAGGTGGGATAACAATCCATGACTTAGTAAACCCGAAATACAGATAGGTGGGAATACATCTGTTCTGTTTAGTGTCTTGAAATGTTTTTACTTCAAATCATTTATTGAGACTCAATCACGCACAAAGTTTTCATCATCTCAAAAGTTCAATACTACAAGCAAAGAAAACTAAGCAAATAAAAAAGGTAGAAACGAAATACAGGACATAAGGGAGAGCAAATAAAAATTTAAACAGCTAATTTTTTCAAATATCTTTTTACCAACCGTTGATATAATTCGCTGGTCAAATCCGCTAATATAATCCGCTAACGCTAACCGCTAACTACTGATTGTCAAACAAGGACATTGCGAGGTAGTTTCTCACTTCAATTTGTTGTGTGATTTGAATTCTCTCTTTGTCAACAAATCCCTCAAGTAGTTAATATAACTGGTTTTATTAATTTAAATTTTTAAAATTTTTTCATGGTATTAATAAAATACTTGGTAATAAATATATAAAATTATTTTGTATTATAACTTTGATATTTAATTAAAAAAATAGTGCACAAAAAAAGATAATAGACAATGTAGTGAATATAATCAATTGATGAATTAGAATGTAAAGAATTTTTACATTGGAGAAAAATAAAGACAATATAACTAATGAAATTATTTCTCTTAATTAATTTATTGATAATGAATAATTTTTTTTTTTAATAAAGACATTGTAGGGACAATGTGACAATATAGCGAATATAATCCATTGATAAATTTAAATATAAAGAATTTTTATATTAGAGAAAAATAAAGACAATATAACTAATGAAATTATTTCTCTTATTTAATTTATTGATAATGAAGATTTTTTGGTTGTAGCTACTAAAGTATTATTTAAATTAATTTAATAAGAGAAAAATAGAGTACTAATTATGCCAACTTTGATTAGGATGTGGTTCGAACCTAAGACCTTTCTTACTGAAATCAATGGATAAGTTAACAGTGAACTGACAGAAATTAACAGAAAAGATAGTATTTAACGGAAAAGTTATAAATTAAGAAATCTCAAGGAAAAATTAAAATCTGATCAATCTGAGCCATTCATTTGATTAAAATTTGTGGCCGCCATTTTTTCTACCCATTATAGACCTAACTCTCTTGGCCTCTTATTAGTATAGTAGATATAGAGCTTATTTTTGGGTATTACAAAAAATAAAATAAAAAAATTACCATTTTTATAATATAATAAAAAATAGAAGTTTTAATATAACAAATGTTGGGCCAATACATGATTACATTTTTTAAAAATTTTTGGCCCAAACCTAACCCATTGCTACAACCCAATACCCAAAACCCACTAAACCCAAATATAAAATGAAGTCTCCAAACCCTAATCAGATAGAGACCGACCATTCGTCTTCTTTCTAGCCTGCTGCACCCCGCCTTCTCTCTAACCATGTCTGAAGCATATTCTTCTCCTTCGCTATTCTTAGTGAATTTTTTCGTTATTTCGTTTGATTTTAGATGAAATATTATAGTTTTCAAAGTTGATACCATAGTGCTGATTTCTTTACCCCCTCCAGAACTACGCCAATAAAAAGATTTTGATAACAAAGCCCATATTTGCTCTTTTTATCAAAAAATCTCAGTTTTCAAGTGTTAAGTTAGGAGTAACGATGACATAGAAGTAAACAACACCAAAAAAAGGAAGGATGTACATAAAGTTAAGTTGATTTCACCATTTCTTATTTTTTTCATATTGAATCTATAATGTATGTAACATTTTGTAGCAATTTTATGTCTTTGTTGGTTTTTTTTTTTCTTTTTTTAAAGAAAAGCGAATAGGTGGCTCAGCTAGGGTTTCTTTTCATATAGTCCAAAACAAGATATTATTGAGAAATCAGTAGTTTATTTTTAAGGATCTCGGTTACCATATAATTCATTAAATCTTGAATATTTTAATTTCACGATTATTTAGCTAAAAATAATTTATATGGAGTATTAAATAAGGAGATTCAACATAGAGTACTTAAATCTGTAAAATTAATGAAATATTTCTACTTGTTCGTATTGATATTTGTTTCTATTTAGCCTTTGTATTCAGACACTGATATTTGTACATTTTTCTATTGAGCAGGGAATTTTACATATAGAGGATACAATCTAGCAAGTTGGATTTAAAAAAGGTATAACAGTGATGAGGATACATACTTATTGGTAAGATAAAAAATAAAAAGTTAAATGGTATGAGAATACCTTTATTTGACGTGATTTGCTTTCTCTTGCTCCCTATAATTGTTGAGCCAATGATTTTCCTCATAGTGTTGTTCTGATAGCTTATATTAGTTTAATTACTTAAATATTGTTTATAGTTTGTTCACTAATTCTAAATCTTGTTTATTGATTATGAATGGGTAGTTTAGATATATTTAAGGAATAAAACTTTAATATTTAATGATGGAGTTTTTTCCCAAAATGGTCCCTTGACTATCGCTCATTCTCAATTTTGCATTTCGACTTTTAATTGCACCCAATGTGGTCCCTTGACTTTTAAAAACTCCCCCAAATCGGTCCTCCGTTAGAAATTCTGTCTATTGAGTGTTAAAATGAAGGGCATTTTCGTCCGTTTACCTATTATATGCCTAATATACTCTGAAAAATAGTTGAGGGACCATTTTGGGAATAGTCGAGGGATCATTTTGGGAAAAACTCATTTATTTATTTCCATTTTTTTAAGACTATCAAATTAGAATTTCTATACATTTTTTTTTCTTACAAATATAAATAGTTAAAATTCACAATCAAAAGTCAAAATTTTAAACTTTCTCTACAATTTTTTTCCTTCTATCTAAACATACCAACTTCCCTCTATTCCTATCAAGTTTTACAATAAGTTCCGTAAGTTTCAAAATATAATACTCATATACTTTTTATGTTCACACACACACACACACACACACACACACACACACACACACACACACATATATATATATATATATATATATATATATATATATACACACACACACACACACACACACACACACACACACACACTTCAATAGACAATCAATCACTATGTATCACATTAAATATTATTTTTATCAATAAAAATAACATTACTATTTTTATCAGTTTAGACACCCAAAATGTACGCTTCATTTCTCGGTCAGTATGCCTTTGAAAATAAAATTATTATTTTTACAATCAATCGCTATGCTTCTAGCACTTCTTGGAATTGAGAAGTACACGTCACTTCTCGGTCAATGACAAAATCTTAGAAAATATTTTTGAAAAGTTGGCTTACCTTAACTTGCAAGGCCATTAGTTTCATTCCAAAGTTAGTATAAATCATAACTACCATTTCCAAATGCCTATCTACCAAGAAGTACATCATGCTAAAGAGAGTCTACAACTATGGCTATCAATTTTATGTGTTGAAAGACAAGTAAAATAAACCAAATGCAAAAATAATTAGCAGAAAACAAGCAATTCTAAACCTAAAGCCTCATCATTTTTCAATATTACAAGTTCTTGTCATTTTGAAGTTTGTTTGTATTTTATATATGAATATTAATAAACTTAAATTTGAAAGTTAAACTTGTTTACCAAAGTACGAAACTTATTGTAAAACTTGATAGGGATAGAGGAAAAATTTGTATGTTTAGACAGAAGGAAAAAATTGTAGAGAAAGTTTAAAATCTATTTATATTTGTAAGAAAAAAATCTATAGAAATTCTAATATGATAGTCTTAAAAAAATGAAAATAAATAAATGAATTTTTCCCAAAATGGTCCCTCGACTATTTTTCAGAGTATATTAGGCATATAATAGGTAAACGGACAAAAATGCCCTTCATTTTAACACTCAATAGACGGAATTTCTAACAGAGGACCAATTTGGGGGAGTTTTTAAAAGTCAAGGGACCACATTAGGTGCAATTAAAAGTCGAAATGCAAAATTGAGAATGAGCGATAGTCGAGGGTCCATTTTGGGAAAAAACTCTTTAATGATGTTATGCAACTTGACTATTGATTTTTTATTGAAATGAAGAATGTGAGCTACTTTCTTTATCAATAAATGAGCATGTTTCTCTTGTTTAGACAACAAATGATTAGTTTTAATTTTCAAGTTTATCAATATTAACTAACATTTTGATAATACCGACAAACCTTGAGATTTGTAGTGTTGCATATTCAGTGTATGGTCCTTTTATTTATTTTTACTCCATATAATTGAATGGATGGAATGTTTGAATATTTCAGATTTTATTTATTCTAAATGTATTTATGAATTACAAAGTTTTGAAAATAAATATATTTTTGAAGGTAAAATTATTTACATTATGTGAATTAAGTAAACTACTTACGAATAAAATCATACTTAATTCAAAAATTAAAATTGAAATTAATTCAAAATTAATTCTTTAGAATCAAAATTAATTCTTTCCAGAATAGTACCCAAAAGGTACACCCGGAAGGTTACACCCGTAAAGTGAAATCAACTTTCTGGTAGAAATCAAGAAGTAAAACTTTACTTCTCGGTCAAACTCACTTTGTCCGAGAAGTTGTGGTCCAACATTCCACCAGAAAGTGGAATTGCATCCACTTATCGATGGAGGTTCATATTCCATCCGAAAGGTGGAAATGGTTCCACATTTCGGAATATAACTTGGACCCATTAAGTCACTTCTAGGTTGGAAATTTTTTTCAAAAAGTTGGCATAAATTTTGACGGGTGTACATGAGTCAAGCCTTTCCATGATCATTTTGGGATTTGATTTGCACTTCCTAAGAGGGAGAGAGAGAGAGACTCTAAGTTATACAATTCAAACTCCCTCTAAAAGGGCATTGTATATATACTAGTGCAAACCACTTTCCTTTTCAATGTGGGGCAAATGCTTCTTACATGCCTTTTCCACTTTTTTTTTTTTTTTTTTTTTTTTTTTTTTTTTTTTTAAACTCAAATGGATCTACATTGAGACTCAAATTCTCATTCATCCATCATCCGTTTTGGTCGTACAATATATCCATTTTCTCGTCTCACTTCGAAGAACCCGAATCCACTTTAACCTGACATGAATCAGAAGTATTCATATTTGTACCACAAAATAGCCACTTAGCATGTCTTTTGGCAGTGGAAACGTGAACCCTTTTAGTTTTAAGCACAAGTTTAGACATGATAAATTTTACTTTTTATACGTTAAAACTTTAATGAAAATGTGGTAAAATACAAAGAGAGAGAGAGAGAGGGAGATTTTTGAAGTAGTTCAGTTATCAACCAGTCTACGCTTACTATTCTCCAAAAACTCCTTGGAGGATTGTACTAAAAACTCCTAGTACAATGAAGAACACTAGATGTAACACCCCCGATTTAGCAAAAATTTAAAAGCTTAAACACGAAGATAAGTCTATCCATAAGATAGAAACCAAGCGGAAGCTAATATCAAAGTACGAGGATGTCATGCTACATCTATCTATCTATAGATGCATAGGCTAGAATCTAAACCAACAATCATCATTAGGTAACAATTCATAAGTCTAGGCTCACAGGCCACAAAACTAGAACTATAGAAAGATAAGCTACGCTATCTCAGTCCACATCTAGCGCGCTCTCTCGATAGCATCCGTCAGCGAATAAATCTGGTAACCCACCATTACGCGTTGAGTAACATATAATATAGATATAGAGAAAAGCATTTGAGACTTTGGAATACAATATATAATCCTTTAAAAACGAGGAAGGAACAACATAGGACCCATCATCAAGTCACTCTCAACCAAATACCAATCAACAAATTACTTAATGATCAACAAGATCGACAGAAACAACATGCTCAACAACAAGACATTTCAAACGATAATCAATCAAGAGACAACATAAGTCACACTCATGAACCATGAGAAACAAGAATCACGTTCAAAGATGAGTACCAAGTTCCAACCTTATGCCCTGTTCCAACCATTCTCTCCAGGCCAACCTTATTACAGTTCCAACCTTTACCTCCTAGTGTCACCCTGTACACCGGATCCAACCTTATTCCTCCAGAGCGATTCGCCCCCCGCCTGCATCCGCCAGCTTTAATAGCCAAACGGGGACACTCGTAGTGTCAATAGTCATGTAAAATAATACTAATCACGTGATAGTCCATCTCCTTTCATTATTGCCCACCAATCATATAACATTACATAGTCCTCATCATGGAGGATTGAGGCTCATCAATAGCCCAATCAAGTATCAATAAACGGTTATATCACATATACAAGATCATATCAAGGAATACAACCAATAGATTTCAATGAAAGGCATGAATAGACCATCAATGCAACAATACATCAACGATAGACTTTAATCCAAAGACTACCATGATTGGCAACACAAGTTGCCAATCCTCATTAAGAACAAACGAACAACACATACTAGCATCAACAACATTAAGACTAGCATGTACATCAAAAGGAGAAATATAACGGTTCATCCGAACCTCAATGACTTCACAATAATCCAACGAATCACAAAGTTGGACCACAAGCACGATTCAAGACTCGTAATCCTATCATGGATACTTAGGACATTGTTCTAGACATACGAAACATCAAAGGAGACACACAAGTGCACAACGATTCAACAAAACGGAGGCCAAAGCATCACGTACCAGTGGGCGGAATGGTGGGTGGACAACCACCCGCCACACCCCCTTACAGGTACCAGTGGGTGGAACCACGGGTGGACCTCCACCCGCGGCTCTGCCCGCCGGTACACACCCTTCCACCCACGGGTGGAACGGCGGGTGGACAGCCACCCGCTGTTCCGCCAGCGGGTACACGTACACCCAAGGCGAAATTTGCCTTCGAGGAAAAACATCAACAATACCATGCTCAAGTCCAAAATACCCAAAACCTCACATTCAACAAGGAAATGACTTGAACACATGAATAGCTCAAAAGATAGCATTTAAGAACCCTAAATACAAGCTCTAACATGCATAAACACAAGATTATGCATCAAATCTCACAAGAACATCAAGAACATCAAATAGAGTATCAAGAATCATCATAGCAAGTGTAAAGTAGGTTTTGTAAAGCATGAGTTACCTTTGTAGACCAAGAAACTCTTCCTTTTTACCTCCTAGACCTCTTATTGCAGCTCTTCCTTAACAAAGTCTTCTTAACACAACCAAAACCACACAAAGAAAACCACACTTAGATAAAGACTAGGTAAAACTAACCTAAAACACTATCTATGCTAAGATCTTACCCTTCCTAGTGCTTTGATGGTGGAAAGGTGGAATCTTGGAGAGTTCTCTTGCAAGGATGAAGGTGGATTTTACTTGGCTTGGAGAGTAAGCTAGGCTTTTTGGAGAGAAGGTAGAAAGAAGGAAAAATCTTGAAATGACTTGGAGTGCCTTGGCTAGGGTAGAGTTTTAAGGCTAGAATTTGTGAAAATACCAAAAGGGCCCTTCTCCCCAAAAACAAGTTAGAAGAAGAACAAGGTCTAGGGTACAAGGATTAAAGCACAAGGTCTACCCATTGACCAAATTAAAATGCTAAGGGATTTGGTCAAACTAGGTCCCTTAACTAATTTCAAAGGGGAAATAAGAAAGGAATTGTAAGGCCAAAAGGAATTAATTAAGAAATTAATTCAGGTTTAAGGAACGAATTTACGGGGTGTCACACTAGAGCCTTGAACACAAAGTCGACCACTAGCTTCTAGGTTACTCACAAGTTTTAACTTGTTACCCACCTCTTTCTACTTCAACCGAGTAGAGTTACAAAATGTTTTCAACAAGGTGAATGTTGATCCTCCAACTGATAGACATGAATCTTGATTTTTGACTTCTCGTTGCCTAAGTCTTGAGCTTGGTCTTGAATTGTAGCTCCTGTCTCATCTCTCACTGGTCACTAATTTTCTTAGCACTTGGATCGATTGAACACTAATGATTTCTCACTTGATTGACCAAAACATTAATCCGTTGGAGGGAGATAAATTTCAAATGTATTTTTACCCTGGGTTATTGATGAATCAGATTTTCCAACCGTTTAACACGCCTTTACCTGCTCCATTATACTTTTTGCTTTACACCTTTTATCTAGGCTTTTAAGAAAAGTCTACATTGGAATGTGTACGTAGGACTCCTTTTGTCTTAGTAACATTTCGCATAAAGTTACTGATGATACGAATTGTTTGCTTAGAGAATATCTCGGACAGTTCTTTCTAGTGGTCAACTCTTTCCTTTTGAGTTAACGCTTTGAGCCTTAAGCTTTTATAAATTTTCGTTCGAATATTTGTCCTTGCTATTCGACACACTACAACTCGACAAGGTTGGCCCTTCCACTATTCGACTATTGCTACCTTTTAGTCTTCAATTCATCTATTCTTCGATTCATGAACTCTTCGGCTCTTCGTTTTGAACTCTTCGCAGCATTAACTATTCATAGTTCATTGAATCCTCGTCTGAGAGCTTGTTTAACTGTTCAAATTGTAATTGTTTGTATTACAATTCGTACTCCTCAAAACTATTCGCTTTGGATGAAAATTTCTAAGTCTAGAAAGAGTAAAACAAATTGGGGACTAAAATTTCCTAAGTCTTTTGGTATTGATAGTGTAAATACGATGTTCTGTACTATACTGCTGGATCGTATACTATTAGAGCTCGGGACCAAACGTAGTAGGTCGGGAGGTTCCCTTCTAGCCATGAAATCTCCAAAAATCCCCCTACTAGCAATAAATGCGGGTATTTATAGGAGACAGGGGGACACTTTCCGGGCCCCCGGTATGCCGGACACGTGGTCTACATGAAACTATCGGTACTCTATCCGAGGAATCATCTACACGTGGCGCGAATGTTTCGATGCTACACGTATCTAAGCTCGGGCTAGGGGTCGGGAAGATGTCGATTGGCTCTTAGCGCTCGGTACTGGTCGGTTTTGGATACAGACACAAAGACGCAACAGAACCGACTGCCAAAAGCAATACCCTACCCTAGGAGTAGCTAGATATATGACTACCAAGAGCCCCCCAGCCCGTGTACCTGACGAAAGTTTTACGAAAAAGGGCTCGGGCTCAGGTGGTCCCTAAAGGGAAGGGTTGGGGTTAACAGTCGTTTTAGTGATGTTGGCCCTACTTCCATGCGGTGCGGGTTCACTATAAGGATCCATAACCGACCATTCGAGAATGTGGGGCCGTATTTCACCACCACTTGATCAGCCTAGGGATCCGCACCAGACTTCTAAGACACATTTGCTTTTTCTGCCGTTTCCAAGTCCTATATAAGGCCCCTCATGAAAGCTCATTTGTGCATCTTCTCTTGCTCTCGCGATCGGACACTCACGAGCTATTCCTCTAGTAGCGCTTTAACTCATCTAAGGATTTTCCGCTCGAGGACCCAGATAATCGGTAAGCCTCTCCTATCGCCACTTTATTTTTCTTTCTTTGAGCGTTCGTCTTGACGTGCCCTGTGGCACCCTCGCCCGGGGTAAGTGTAACACCACGTGTTACGACCCCTAAACCAAATTAATTAATTAATTACTCAGCCCAAAAAGGGAGTTAAAATCCATTAATTAGCTAAAAGGGGGTCCACCATAGTCCATGGGCCCTTATCCCTAAAGCCAATCCCTTAGTCCTATAGGAAATAGAATTAGCAAATCCATACCACTTAGACCCTAATTGGGACTCTTAGATATATAAATAGGGTCATAGGAGGCACCTAGAACTCACACCACAATAACTTTCACCACACAAGAATTCCCAAGAATTCTCGTAGGAGAAATCAAGAAAGAAGAAATCTTAAAGAAAGACTCTTCATAGCCAAGGAAATTAATTAAGGCTAAGAGGTAACCCATGTCTCAACAAAACCTATTTTCCTTGCTATAATCTTCTTCTTTGGCTCCCTCTATATGCTTGCGTCTTGATAAATTCCTTTATGTTGCTTGTAATATAATCCTGTTAATTGATGTGATGGTTTTATTTGTGATCTTGATGATCTTGATGTTAAAAAGAGGTTCTTGATATTTATGTGATGATTCTTGATAGATCTTGATGTTTCTTGATAATAGAGATAAAATATGATCTTGATGATTTGGATGGGATTAGAGCCTTAGGTTGGATTAGGAATTTGTATTGTGATGTTCTTGATTATATTTGGGTGGAAATTTGCATGTTCGGGTGTTATTTATGTCTAGAAGTCATGATAGGGTGTGTTCAATATGATTCTTGCTTTTGATCCATTAATTGCCTACAAGGTGTCGTTATTTGCGTTTAAAAGTGTCTAAGCATGTCGGGTTCCACAAAGGATCCCTGAACGTTTATTGTGTTAAAGAGTCAGTGGGGGGTAGGTGGGGGTATGGGGTCCCGCCACCTACCCGCTGCCCGAAAAGACACCGCCAGGCAGCAGGCAACCGGCGGGCAGGCGTCTGCCCGCTGCCCGGGAGATCGTCGCCGGCGGGTGGCCCTCCACCCACCGGCTACCTGCTGGTTTGTTACCCACCTCGGGTCTTTGACTTCCCCGTTTGAGGTTCCCTACTCCCCGTGGTGTCCCAACAGACCCCGTTTGTCGTGCTTGAGTCTAGTTTGATGTTTCGGGTACCATTCGTAGGGTAGAAGAATCTTAGGAATTGCATGATAGTTGAATCGGCAACCCGTTGACCTAGGTGGAAGTTGTATGGACCCCTTAGGACTATTCTTAGTATGTGAATGATCACACGTAAGCTTATTTATGCGTCTCCCCCTTCCTAATGTGCTATTATGTGCTTCAATGTGTTATGTGATGCATGATTCCCCAATTTGGTTGCGATCAAATTGGGTGTTCCTGAGCTGCGGTTCAGAAGTTGGCTGCGATCAAATTGGTTACTTATGAGCTGCGGTTCATTCTCCTGGCTGCGGTCAGTGATTCACTTCTTCGGCTGCGGTCCACATGGGCCTCGTGTGCTATGACCCACCGACTGGACGCGCCAGGCGCTGTGTAGGGCCAATAAGCTCGAGGAAGGCTGTAGTCCACCGAATGAGTAATCAGGCGGTGTGTAGGGCTACGGCTGGCTGCGATCCACCGAGTGTATGGGCCAGCGGTGTGTAGGGTCGTAGTCTCTGAGGATCAACGCCCACCGAATGAGTCCCTCAGGCGGTGTGTAGGGGTTGATCTACTACGACCCACCGACTGAGTTCGTCAAGCGGTGTGTAGGATCGTAGTCCCCCCTTGTAAAGAGGATCACAGTCCACCGATTGAGCGCGTCAGCGGTGTGTAGGGTTGTGGTCCGCCGTTGAGTTCGTTAGCGGTCTATAGGGTTGGTTGCGATCAACTCCCTTCATGCTGCGGTATGAGGTAGGGTGCTGCGGGGCCGTGTTAGTACTATATGTACTAACCCTCATTTTCGGGGCATGCGATTGGTCCCGTGGCGCCACCAAAGTGTGCTTGTGTGACTTGAATGATGATGAGAATGATTTGAAAATGAACTGTGACCTTAGATACATGTTCTTGATGATCTTGTCTCTATATAACTGTTTATCATTGTTTAATGTGCTTATCCCTACTTGCCGAGTCTATTCCTGGTTTTAAAGCTAGAGTCTCCTAAGTATATATCTTCCTTCTTCAAAATGGTTTTCATATATATATATATATATATATATATATATATATATATATATATATATATATATATATATATATATATATATATATATATATATATATATATATATATATATAGAGTTAGGATCATATGAGAACATGTGCTTAGGTGAGAACGTGAGAACACATCATGTGCATTCATCTAATATTTTTTAATGGTCTAGATTAGATTAAGTGTGTGCGAACGCGCATTAAATGTGTGCAAACACACTAAATTGCGTCTGCACACATTTAATGCGCGTTCGCACACACTTAATATAATCTAGACCATTAAAAAATATTAGATGGATGCATATGATGTGTTCTCACGTTCTCACCTAAGCACATGTTCTCACTGGAACTCTATATATATATATATATATATATATATATATATATATATATATATATATATATATATATATATATCTACCTATATTGTATTTCAACGCGTTGGAGTGGGTTACCAGCATCATTCGCTGAACAGATATATTTGGCTTTCAGGCACAGATGAGTAGGCACCGGAACGCGCTAGAGATCCGAAGCGTAAATTAGTTAGTTTCCCTTTCGGCCTGCGTGCCATGATTATGTATTGCATTGAGGATAGTTAGTTAGTTAGCCTGTGCATCTGGGTTCTCCAGCTCAGATGTGGCATAGCTCCCCGCACTCTTATGTTTGATTTTGGGACTTAATGAGAATTCACCTTTATTATATAAGTTTTAAAAGTTTTAAAATTTCGGGGTGTTACAGTAAGCCTACCCGGGTCTGCACTAAATACCCCCTATCCTCTTTGAAGGATACATGACTAACTCCGACAGTGAAAACCCCTCGATCACTAATTACGATGACGAGGTAGAGGAGCTGACCGACCACACAGATACTGACGAGCTCGAGATCAAGAACCGGTCGAATAGAGCCGAGGTTTCTCGTAGTGGTGAGGAGACCACTCGAGAAGAGCAGGTGGTCGGGTCTACAAAGGAGCGACCAAGAGACATAAGCGTCGGAACAGCCGATCGAGATCAAGAATCGGAAGTTCAACATGGGTGTGGGAAGTCTCCCCGAACGCACATTGTTGCCTTAAACCCTGGTCTTTCTCCTCGCTCCCTAGCGCGCCTAACTGAAACTTTAACCGGCGGAGTTGCCGAGCCAATACCCGAAGGACCTGAGATGATCTTCTTAAATAGCGAGGTAGTGAAACAGCATGACTGCATCCTCAATCAAAAGGAGATGGCCAAAATTGCGACCCTGTTGTCCGAGCGGGTTAGATTCGATACAAATAGGTCACTCGGGAATGTAATAGACCAGACAAATGGCGACTAGATCGGGATGCATCTCAACTCCCTGAAAGCGCCGATCTCTTTCCCCTTCTCGCCATTTCTGCTGTCCTTCCTGAACTACTACAAGGTCCTCCCCAGTCAGATATGCCCGAACGCTCATCGGATAATAGCATGTTTCCCGCAAATTTGCGCTCGACATGAAGCTCCGTTCACCATAGAGCTGTTCAACTATATCTACCAAGTCAAGCAACTTCCTGCTAACCACGGCGGGGGCTTCTTAATGGCTCAATCCCGAGAGAATTTATGTTCTATTGCTCATCTTTCTGCAAATAACAAAGGATGAAAGGATCGAATTTTCTCAGTCGAATACACGTGGCCACTTCCGGTCGAACGGGTCTGGGCAACGCACTTCACAGAAAACGTTCAGCCCGATCCGACAGATGAACTACAAGAAGCGACCGCGAGAATTTCCGCGGAGTTCCACTGTAACACCCCCGATTTCCAGGCCATTTTAAACTTAATTATGCAAGATAATCTAACCACAATATAAGCAAAACATAGCGGAAGTCTAACTATATAAAACTGGAAAACGAAGAGTGTTATGCCACGTCCACACTAAGGTGAACGCACAGGCGAGAATAACATCAACATCATCAGTCTAACAAGGGGCAAGGTCAAACCAACATCAATCTAATGTTCATCATAAGAGGCACACAGGCCCATAACAAAACTAAACAGAGTCTGAGGGAACTACACTATCCATCACTAGGTCGCGCTCGCCACTACTTGGGACCTGAAAAACACATGAATAAATGGGACGACGCCCGGTCAGCGAATGATGCTGGTAACCCACCAATACATGTTAAGTATTATACATAGATAGTATATACAAAATCATTTTTGAAACGGAATACTGTGTATATAAGTTCAAAACCACAGATAGAAGTCAACCACAAGACTCTATATCATTCACAACAAGAATAAGGGGAACACATCCCAAGACATCAAGACGTAACAACGACAACACAAGTAAGGCTCAAGGCGTATTCTACCATTACTAAGTAGAATATCACCCGACATACTCAACACAAGAGAATAAGAGACACCCATTGGCAACACATGCCTTCGTGACATCACTCGTCACGAATAGAGAAACACACAACGGCAACACATGCCTTCGTGACATCACACATCACGAATCAATATTCCTTCCTTATGCCCGGTTCCAACCTTATGGCTACCCCCAACCTTATATCTAGTTCCAACCTTTACCTCCAGGACCCCTGTACAGCCAAGTCCAACCTTATCCCTCCGAGGACCGTCATCCCCATCCACCAACGACCACTAACAATTCCACCAATTCATAGTACACGAGGGTACCGATCACACACTTTGGCAACACATGCCTCCCAAGAAATACGTGAACCCGACACACAGGTCACAAACTCCATAATCACGTCATGGACACAACGAGGACCACTGCGGTACCTTGGTGACTAATGTCCCATACCATTAATCGTGCAATCCAGGTACAGCCACACACATAATACCATCATAGGAATCAATCAACGGATCACAACGAAGATATGAAACCATACTCAACAAGGAAATGATCACAATCCGACAACAACGATGATTGACACAAGTCATCATCCACAATAGGAAAGAACAGACAACACACACTAGCTTTTTAACACCGAATTAGCATGCTTATCAACCGGGTAAACCAAACGTAGTCCCGAAGAACACACAAGATTCATCATGGTTCAACGAATCACAAGGTTGAACACTTAGCACAATTCAAGACACCGAAACCTACATGGAATCCTACCACATAGTTGTAGACATACGAAACATCAAGAAGACACTCAAATAGTTCATCAAAAGAACATCGGGAAGTCAAAACACCAAATACCGAGTCAAAAGAATCACGGGGAATAAATCCCCACACAACCACCATATATGTACCCGCGGGTGGGGCTACGGGTGGACCCCCACCCGTGGTTCCGCCCGCGAGAACCACTTCCCACCACCAACGTACCCCGCGGGTGGGGCGGCGGGTGGACCCCTACCTACCGTTCCGCCCGCGGGTACCGAACCCTGAACAAAATATCCCTTCGGAGATTTTCAACACCAAGCTCAAATTCAAGTCCAAAACATCCAAAATCTCACCAAATACAACAAAATGACTTAAATCAAAGGAATAGCCAAGCAATGGCATGCAAAAACCCTAATAACAAGCTCTAGATATGCATTTTCACAAGACAATGCATCAACACTCACATATCATAGCAAAATCACATGTAGAATCCAAGAAATCATCATATAGGTAATGAAAATAGATTTTGTAAAGTATGGGTTACCTCTTGAAGACTAAACCTTCACTTTTAACACCTCTCAAAGCTCCTAACAAGGATCACCTTCAACACCCACTTCAAGAACACACCAAAAGACCATAAAGATCTCATCTTTAGAAAAAGATACCTTAGAAAACACTAAAAACACAAAAGGAACATAGATCTTACCCTCCTAGATGCTCAAGAGTAGGAAATGTGGAATCTTGGAGACAAACTTTGAAGATCTTGGAAAGTCCCAACTTAGCTTGGAGGAAAAGCTAGCTAAATTTTTAGAAAGAAGGAAGAGCTTATGTTTTGAAAGTGTAAGGGAAAGAATGAAAGGTGTCTTCGAGGTTATCTTGGAATAAAATCATGATGTGAAATGTCTTCATTACCCTTACTAAGATGAAGAAGTGTAAGGGAACAAGGGAACTATTCACAAAGCTTAGAGTACAACTCATTGACTTGTGTTGACTAGTCAATTACTAGTTCCCGACTATTGAATTTTCAGGAATTAAAAGAATAAATTACCAATTAGATTACGATTAATTACTTAATTAATCCCTAAATAGAATTTGGATTTACGGGGTGTCACATCCACAACTACAAGTTCTTCTGGTCGGCAGAAGCTTACACCAATGCCCATCTCCCACCTCCGAGATACGACCTTGATAGGAAATACACTCTTCGGCCGGTGGAGATTACGGTTGCTACTCCTCTCCCTAGACCGGGACCTTCTAGCAAAGGTCACCTGACGGAGACAATTTACCCGACTCCTGAGACTTTGGCTCTGGTATCTTTTACCATCCTAATCGTTTAATGCTTCCATTATGCAGATATGAAATCAAGCCAAGGATTTCCAAGTGGTAGCCCTGCTACCCGAGCACCCCGACCCAAGGTGGCACTAGGGGGGAAGAAAGCAGTGGGACCGAGCGACTCGTCTGCTGCCAGTCTAGACGAGACCGTCCCGACCACGGTCCCAATGGTCACAACTACGACAGCGGATGCACTTGCCATCACGAGTGAGCGAGGACCCGGGGTGCAGGTCGTCCGAGCAGCCGGTAAAAGGGGGAAGGAGAAGGTGGGCAAATCCGAGGTGGAAGAGATAGCCCCCGAAAAAAGACTCGTAGACCTTCTTCCCCGAGAGACACTGTCCGGGGTGGGGTACATCAGCCATCACTCTTGAACGAAATCAATGCTCTCTTTCCCTCCGATGAGGACATGCTGGACTGGACACCCGAGCAAATTTCTGAAGCCGGTCCCCGGGAACTAATTAAGGTTTGCACACAATTAACCTTTCGTTCGTTCTTATCTATGCTCAGACGGTCTAAGATGTTTTCTTACAGATCACTCGGATCTTAACGACTCTATATTACCGCTCACGGGCCAATGCTGAAACCGGTGCCTTGAAGAAGGAAAACAAAGAGCTCAAGCGTCGCCTCAAGGTAACTCGAGAAGGGAGGACGACCGCGGAGGAAGCTCGAACCACCGTCGTGGCCTTAGCCCAAAAGGCGATCGTGGAAGCGGAATCGGCTCAGAAAGAGACCGAGGAGCTAAAGTAGAGGCTAGGCAACTTGGAGAAGCTAGCCAAATTCCTCTGCAACGACCGGGCTATGGCCAAACGATTCTTCCGTGCATTCTTAACGCAGAAGACCAGTGAAGACTTGGCTTGGGTGTTCGGTGACTGGGCCTTCGCCTCGGGCCAACGCGCCATGTTCCGACATGTCCAGGTGTCTCTTTCTATAGTCTTCGAAGGCGAAGACCTGAAGACTATCTTGGCAAATCTCCCGGAAGAGGTGGCCGGCCCAGGGCCCAACCCCTACACTAATCAGCCAAACTCCGACTCGAGCCAACTAAATCCAAGCTCCTAAGCTCTGATATGCGCTCTGCTTTACTTGTTTTTGTTTTGAGAGAGCTCGGTCTCTTTGTACCGAGCGATTATTAAATACACTCCTTTTTAACTTACTAATTTTGTGAAATTTACGCTCTAAGCTTTGCATGCTCGTTTTACTTACAACTTTTACGTTTTATAACTTTGCCTGCTCGTCCAAATTTTACGTTATATAACTTTGCCTGCTCGTTTTAATTCTACCTTTTAGGGCCTTAGGGCCCACCGCGTTAATACACGCAACCCCCCACTCTCTTAGTTTCCAGGTGCCAACTAAGAGAGTTATACTGGTGGCTAACTTATTGGATCGAGATTGAGAACTTTATAGATCTATCCGCGCTATGGTAGCATGTTAAAGTTTGTAGAGTTAGTGCGGTTGAATTTGTTGGCAACGAGTGGCCGGGAAATGTCCTAACCAACTATCTCAATACCTGTCGATAAAATAGTTCGCGGGACTGAGTCCGAGCAGACGTTTTTGGTCGAGGGGTGGATTCGGCCCCAAGTTCGGGAGGATCCGACCCCAAGGTCACGGTTCCCAATCGAAGGAATCGGGCTAAACCGCAAAGATGCGGATATATCGCTCAATGCCGAGTGGAGGATCTGACCCAAAGGTCTTCAGGTACCTACCCCACACGGTTAATTGGGTTAAGCCGCAAAAATGCGGTTAAGACGTTTGACAGATATACACTTGGTTAGCTTCCTTTCCCCTTCCGTTTGTACTCGGGACCCAACAATAAATCACAGCCTTGTCTTCATCAGTATATCACCGGAATTTAAAGTTTACGCGACTTTGCGGTCGTAGGTCAGAGCCTCGTCCTCATCAGTATGGAACCGGAATAAAGTTTACGCGACATTGCGGTCGTAGATCGGAACCTTGTCTTCATCGGTATGGAATCAGGACTTAAAGTTTATCGACACTGCGGTTGTAGGTTGAAATCTTACCCAACCGGGTCCGAGTACAAATAGAGGTGAGTTAAGTCGATCATTATCATCTCAAAACATGAACAGACAACATTGATCGTTCGATGGCTAGTTGCTCATCAAACATCAGCGAACCACTTACATCCGATATATAATAGGTTACACATCTGAGGGTCGAGTACATATTGTCTAACATCTACCCCCGACTTCCTACTAGACAAAGAAAAGAGAGGCTACTCTCAACCATTAAGGTACGCCAAATGACGAAACAACACCAAATTTTCCGAGTACCATGTTCGTTCGATTGGTCGGCCGGTCGTGGTCTCCAATTGGTATGTTCCTGGCCGGATAACCGCTGAAATAACATACGGGCTCTCCCAACTCTGTGTAAACTTACCACCCTCCTGTGGCTGACTAGTCTCACGCCGCCGCAACACATAATCACCCACTTGGAAGTATCACGGTCGGGCGTGTACATCTCGACTAGCCTTCACTTTTTTTTTTTTTTTTTTTTTTTTATATTCCTCTACACGACAGGCAGCCAATTCTCTCTTTTCCTCTAAACAGTCCAAGTCAGTCGCCAGCAACGATCATTCTCCTCGGGGTCGTAGTTCTTTTCCCGTGCGGTCGGGATCCAGGCTTCAATAGGGAGTCTAGCTTCTGCGCCATAAACTAAGGCAAACAGAGTCTCTCAGGTCGCTTCCCTGGGGGTCGTACGATATGTCCACAATATGAAGGGGAGCTCATCAGCCCAATTGAGCCCAGACATGTACAACTTCTTCTTCAAACCATCAAGTATAGTGCGGTTGGCATTCTCAACTTGACCATTCCCCTAGGGATAAGCGACGGAAGAGCGCAAGGACTCCGTGCCTACTATCGCGAGGAAATTCTGAAAATATTGGCCTTCAAACTGTTTGCCGTTATTTGTTATCTGTTATCTGTTATCAGCTGAACCAGCACCCCAAACTGAGAGACAACGTTTCTCAAAAGAAAACATGCACATTGCTAAGACGTTACGGTTGCTAACGACTCGGCTTCAACCCATTTAGTGAAGTAATCAATGGCGACGATGATGAATCGCCGTCGGCCGGACAATTGAGGGAAAGGGCCTATAATGTCCACACCCCACCGAGCGAACGGAATGGCCGTACTGACCGGTTGATAGAAAGTTGCCGGTCTTCCTGGCAGTTTTGCAAACAACTGACACACTTCACATTCCTTAGCGAGTCTCTCGCAATCAAGCTGAATAGAAGGCCAGTAATAGCCGATCACCATTATTCTCCGAGCAGTGACCTTCCCCCTTGGTGAGAGGAACACAGACCCGAGTGCAACTCTGTCATGACTACCTGTGCTTCGAAATCCGTGAGACAACGCATCAAGGGTCCGCCATAAGACCGTCGGTACAATTGACTGTCAACGACCTGAAATCTTGGTGCCCGGAGTTTAGTTTTGCAAGCCCTATCGGCATCTTCTCGCAAACGGTCTTCTTGAAGGTAAGTCACGATGTGCGATATCCAATCTTCTTGTGCGTCTTGAATGGAGGCGACGTCCAATCAATCAATACTCGGGGCAGGGACCACCAAGACCTGAGCAATTTTGGAGATGTGCTCGGGTGCTTCTTGGATGAGCTTCGAAAGAATGTCAGCATCAGCAATGTCTAATCGAGGGACGTGCTTCACTGCATATGCCTGAACCCGGTCAACTCTTCCAAAGTCAAATTTCTGTACCGGTACAAACGCTCACCGTTGATTTCATAATCTCCCAAGACTTGTCCTACAACCAATGAGGAGTCAGTCTGGACTCGAACGTACTCGACACCGAGATCTTTAATGTGTTGTAAACTTGCAATAAATGCCTCGTACTCGGCCTCGTTATTGGTTGGCGAGAACTGATATATGAGCGCGTAGTAGACTTTAAATCCTTTTGGACTGGTGATGACAATGCCACCGCCTGAGCCTCGCTTACTACTGGACCCATCAGTAGCTACCCCCCACCAAGAGGCGTCCGGGTCGGTCGGGATCGACGCCTGAGAGTTTCTAGCCGTGCATTCCACAACAAAATCGGCCAACGCTTGACCTTTAATTGCCGGTCGGGGCTTGTACTCGATCGCAAATTGCGTTAACATCATGGCCCACTTAACCAATCGGCCCGATGACGTAGTGGTGGGAAGGATGGCATTGATCAGCTGGTCCGTAAGTACTCGGACGGTCCGCCCTTGAAAGTACGGCGTCAGCTTCTTGGCCGTCGTATATAGGGCAAAAACAACATTCTCTAGACGAGAGTATCTGAGCTCAGGCCCTTGAAGCGCGTGGCTAACATAATATACAGGTCGTTGAATACCCTCGGCGTCCGTTCGGCACAGCATAACACTAACAGCTCGATCGATAACCGCCAAATACACATCAAGATCTTCCCCGGGCTCTGGTTTGGAAAGAACTATAGGAGACATCAAGTACTCTTTGAGGTCGTTGAACGCCGCTCGACACTCTTCATCCCAAGTGAAACCGCTGACCTTTCTCAATGTCTTGAAGAATGGCAAGGCACGCTTTGCCAATTTTGATAAAAATCTACTTAAGGCGGCGAGCCGTCCGGTTAACTGTTGTACCTCCCGAACTGTGGTCGGGGCTTGCATGTCAAGGATAGCTTTGACTTTAGAGGGGTTGGGTTCAATCCCCCGCTTCGTCATCATAAATTCTAAAAACTTGCCGGTTTCTATGGCGAAAGTATATTTGCTCGGGGTTAATCGCAGCCGGTACGTTCGCATGATCTGGAAGCAGTCGCACAAATGTTGGCAATGATGAGATCGGTCCCGACTCTTCACAAGCATGT
Source organism: Ipomoea nil (assembly GCF_001879475.1). Lineage (NCBI taxonomy): Eukaryota > Viridiplantae > Streptophyta > Magnoliopsida > Solanales > Convolvulaceae > Ipomoea > Ipomoea nil. The sequence goes on from NW_017619484.1 coordinate 725,129, forward strand.
CATCGACATAAGCTTCCATGGTGTTCCCGAGCAATGGGTCAAATAAGCGATTGATTATGCGTTGATAAGTTGCCCCGACATTCCTCAAGCCGAAGGGCATAACTCTATAACAATATAAGCCATCGGGAGTAACGAAAGATGTCTTACTCTCATCCTCTTCGGCCATCATGATCTGATGATAGCCCTTGAACGCATCCATGAAACTCATCAAGTGAGCCACAGTCGTCTCATCTACAATCTGGTGGATGCTTGGAAATAGGTATGGGTCCAAGGGGCAGGCTCTATTCATATCGGTGTAATCTATGCACATGTGCCACGCTGGGGGTTTAGGGATGAGCACCACATTTGCAACTCAGTCGGGGAAGACCACAGGCCGAATGTGGCCAATCGCTGCTAGTGTTTTGACTTCGTTCTTTATAAATTCCCGGTGATCGGTTGACAGATGCCTAGTCTTCTGTATGATCAGTCTCACCATAGGATTGACAGCCAGATGATGACATATGACCGATCGGTCAATCCCGAGCCTATCTTCAGGTCGCCATGCGAATATGTCCGAAAATTTGCGAAGGACAGACAGTACAGACTCTCGTAGCTCAGGTGATAAGGATTTGCTAATCTTGATGATTCGATCCGGCCGATCCTCGTGTAACGGCAATTCCTCAACTTCATCGGATGGCTCGGGCTGTTCCTTTCTACGTTCGTCATTTCGTCTAGAGATCGTGTTCACCCGAGAACTGCTAGCTTCCTTTCTATGCACAACTTGGAGATAACACTTTCGCGCTGATCGGACATCTCCTCTAAGGACGCCAACCCCCTATGGGGTCAGGAACTTCATGCATAGGTGGGGCATAGAAATTATTGCCCCTACCATGGCGATAGCCGGCCGACCCAATATGGCATTATGGACACACCGTAAGTTCACGACCACAAACTCCATCAATACTTGCACCACTCGTGGCGGGGTACCCAACTCCACGGGCAAGGTTCTCTTTCCCTCGGGGTGGATCACATCACCTGTGAATCCAGATAAAGGGGTGCCGATTGGAGTGAGCTCGATGTGGTCGAGCTTGAGCTTCTGGAAAACGTCAAGATACAACACATTTACACTACTCCCGGTATCAACCATGACGCGCTGAACGTCCATCCCCATGATGTCAATAGTGACCACAAGTGCTTCGGCGCTCTGGTCTGAACCATTCGAAAGGTCTTCAGGCGTAAATGTGATTGGTTCTTGTTTTTGCCTCTTTGTGCCCTCTGCCGAATCAATAGATTACATCGAATGTCACTCTAATGGATACGTCCCATCCTCCGGTCCACCAAAAATAACGTGGATGACCTGCTTAGAAGCAGAGGCTGGGGGGTCGTCAGGGCCCATTGTCTTTCTTTCCTTGGTCTAATCACTTAAAACTTTTTCTCCATGAGGATTTCTTATTCTCCTCTTTCTTCGCCGTGAACTCGGTCAATTTCCCGGACTGTATCAAGTCCTCAATGAGCTGTTTCAAGTATATACATTCCTCTGTCTCATGTCCTTTACACTGGTGGTACGCGTAATATTTATTCCTGTCCCGACCATCTCTGAATGGTTTAGGGAGCTCGATCATATTACATGATTGCGCGTAACGCAAGACATCCACCGCTGGCCGGTTCAGAGGAGTAAAATCTTCCATTCGCCCCCGCCCTTTGCCCTGAGGCTCTCATTGTCTGCCATCTGGTCGGCCGGGCTATTTCCGATTTGTGTCAGTCTCCTACGACTGTTTTGCTGCATTAGCCTCCCCTGCATTAGCATAATCCATCACGCGTCGGATGGCATCTTCATAGGTGGTCGGGGGGTGCAAGATGAAGTCTTGATACAACGCTCCCGCTTGGAGAGAAGAGTGTAACATGTTGATTGCGGTGAGATCATCCATGGGCTCGACTTCTCCGATGGCAGTCTTCCACTTGACGAGAAAGTCGCATAGAGACTCCCCCTCCAATTGCTTAGCTTTTTCCAGATACATAAAGTGCTTCCTGACCGTTTTGGACGTCACAAATTTTCAGACAAATTTGGTAGCCAAGTCAACGAAGCAAGAGATCGAACCTAGCTCTAAAGCTATAAACCACTCGGCGGCCGGACCGGTTAAGGTGGAATAAAAAGCCCGACACGTAACGGCATTGGTGACCCCCATCATCAGCATATTCCCGTAATACGAGTTAACGTACATCTCAGGGTCGGCCCGACCGTCATAATCTTTACTGCCTGGAACTCGGAGATCATGGGGATAAGGCTGGTTCATAATCTCCTAAGTGAATGGCGTTTTTAGCAGAGGGGACGCGACTGCGGATGACCGGGAGCCATGTTCCCTCTTCCATGTCCGGAATTCATTGCAGACCTGCTCCGAAAGACCTTTGGTTTCGTCGTTCAGGTTAAGCGGTGTAACTTTCCTGGGCTCCCTTCGCCTTTGCGACCGGGAGGAGCTGACTTCACTCGAGTTCCCATGGCGACTCGCTATCGATGCCTCAACTTGTGCTCGGCCATCTCCCTGCTGATGGGGTCGACGCTGCGCCGTTGGACCGAGCCTCACAAAAGCACTTGTTCGTTGTCCGACATCATCTTCAACCGGAGCTACACCCTCAGCACCCAAATGTGATCGGGCCGGCCGCCTCTCAGATTGTGCTCGTCGCAGTTCGGGTTGAGGAACTTCCGGAGGCATCTCCACAGGCACTTCGACTGGTTGCGGTATATACGGAGGATGTGGAAATATACCTGATACCGGTGGGAATTGGTAAGCCAGAGGATAGAACCGTTGCGGGCTCTGCCAATATTGGAACATGGGGTCAAACATCCCAGCATTGTAGATGGGTTGCTGAAACGGTATTTGTCCGGGTACTGCTGGGTATACTGGTCCCTGCTGGACGAAATTTACTTGGTCAAGGGTCGATGCTCTCCCAGGCAACTGGTTGAGGTCGACTCGTGAATTGAGGTGTGAGCGGAGGTCCGAAGAGGCGCTCTCTTCGGGTTCCAAATCGCCCATAAATAGATACATGACTCTAAAGAACGATGACGGTGCGCCAAACGGCTTTCCGTTTTGTTCCCCACAGACGGCGCCAAAATGATAGTGTAAATACGATGTTCTGTCTTACACTGCTGGATCGTATACTATTGGAGCTCGGGACCAAACGACAGTGGGTCGGGAGGTTCCCTTCTAGCCTCGAAATCTCCAAAAGTCCCCCTACTAGCAATAAATGCAGGTATTTATATGGGACGAGGGGACACTTTTCGGGCCCCCGGCATGCCGGACACGTGGTCTACATGCAACTATCGGTACTCTATCCGAGGAATCATCTACATGTGGCACTTTATCCGAGGAATCATCTACGCGCGGCGTGAATGTTTCGATGCTACACGTATCTAAGCTCGGGCTAGAGGTCGGGAAGATGTCGATTGGCTCTTAGCACTCGGTACCGGATACAGACACAAAGACGCAACAGAACCGACCGCCAAAAGCAATACCCTGCCCTAGGAGTAGCTAGATATATGACTACCAGGTATCATAAAAATATAATTTACACTTGTTCTTAACACATTTTACACTATTTTTTCCAACAATCCCCAACTGAATACAAAATTGATTTTTGGGACTGTAAAATGATAGGACTTTGTTCAACGGTCTTCCCGTATAGGGTAGGTAGGTGTTACCCTTTGAACCTTCCATTGTGAATATATATTTACTCTACTGGTTGTGTGGTAGAACGCAGTGTCTTTGAACCGTATTGCTGTTTGTGTAGACGATGATAAACCTCACACAAGAACTTGAATTCACTTTGACCCGATCGAAATCAAAAGTGGACCCCATTGATATTTGTACTACAAAATAGTCATTTTTTTTTTTGAATGCTACTAGCTCTATTACAATGTAGTATCTGTTCATATACTTTCTCAACCTACTGAAACACAAAGAGCTAATAACGCCTCCACTAAGACTCGAACTCACAGTCTTCCAAATGGAAGTCCAACCCGGGTACCATTGGACCACATAGTCCTGGTAACTAGAGTTGGCATTACAATTGAATAGATACTATTTATAGGTTAGAGTGTATAAAAAAAAAAAAAATCTTCTACCCTATAAATTCTTCACAAATTTTTGTCCTCTTTCCAAAAATATACAAGTATTTCTAACTTGGGGGGGGGGGGGGGGTGGGGGATTTGGAAAGATTTATATACTTTATAAATTTCTCCTTAATTAATGTTTATAGTAGACATATTATAGTAAAATAGTTAAAATTATAATTTATTAAACAAATAACTTGGGTTATTATTTTATAATAAGTACATGACCGTTACAAAAATGAATTGGCAATAATAATTACATATTAAAAATTTGATAAGTTTTACTATTATCCGGTCGTGATAAGTTTTAGAAGCACATCACCACATGAACGCCCTATATAATAAATTTATATTTTGAATTTATTTATTTATAAGATATAATTTTGTTTAAAAAAACTCCATTTATTCTCTTTAAAAAATTTGCATAAACGACACCGTCTTTACCAACCCCTGTCTCGTCTGTTCTGCTTGGGTGCTCTCAATTGAAGTTCATCATTTCATGCACTGAAGAGACGTATAAAGCGAGGGAGAGAGAGTGCGATATGCACTTTCCCTGCCACAAATGCCTTGCCTAAAGCCCTAAACCCTAAGGAGTAATTTCCAAAACCCTATTTTCCCCATTATTTCTTTTACGTTTCTTCACTTCCGTCTCTCTACACTGCGCTTCATATACACACACGCCTACACGGACACTAATCGCAGCTTTTCTGTTTGTGTAAATTTCGGATTGAAGGTGTGCGCGTGTATGCATACATAATCAATCTGCGGTCCTTCTGAATAAATTCCTGTTTGTGCATGGATTCTTGAGATTAGCGTTGTATTAGTGATTCACATTTTGTAAATCCTTATCTGGATATCTGTCAGGGTGATGATAGAGTAGATTCTCATGTTATAGTAGTACTTAGATTTACATGGCTAATTTGGTCTACTGTATTTTGCTATTAGGCTTAGTTCTTGAAATGTACCTGTCCAATGAGGTTAAGTGCATCTATTATTGGTTAGCATGATGTAAATTTGTTGATTGTAGTGGCTTTGAATAGTATATTTCGTCTTAATCATTTTTTGTGTTAACTAATCTTGGAATTGTTTGGGCATTTGAAGAGCTTACGAAGAAGGTATAGAAAGATACTTATCAAAGAAAAGAAGGGAAAATAAATAAAGAAAAAGATGATCAGGTTGACACTGGAAGAGGGGATGAATAGATTGGAGGAGGGCATTGCCAAAGCGTTGATGATAATGGATGGTTACACTGCTAGTGCACTGTTTAGTTCAGAGGAATACATGAAGTATTATGAGTATCCTTTTCTGCTTGCTGGTACTTTGTTAGATGTACACTGAAACATACACTTCTATTTTAAATTGGCTTTCTCGTATCTGTACTAGTATCATTAGTATGCTCTATAATTTTGTCATACTGAAAAACTATTTTTAAGTGTTTGGGATGTGTAAGAACTAATCAGCTTTAAATTATTATACAATTAATACTTAATTGAAGAAATATCTTGGAAAAATGGAGAAAGGTTTCTCGTTCAAAGTGTACTGACTATATATTAGCAGAATTATTATTAAGACTATGAAAAGAATAGGAAAAACAAACAAGGGAACTGTATTTTTGGCACATATTTAGTATTCCACTCTTAGTAGAGTTAACTCTGCTCCACTTTCATATTTATGGTGATTGTCCAATTCCTAGAGCAGCTAATTTGTTGCTTTGCAGCCATCATTTTTCATAAAGTGTCTGCTACTGTTACCATCCTTCTAAAGTTATCAAACTTTTAAAACCATACATTCATATATCGTAACAGAGTCAGGTAATACCCATATCTTCCTCCTAGTGCCTTTAGCTCTTCAATATTAATAGATTGATAGTTTTGTACTATAGATCTGTTGAAGGTGGCTATACAAATGTTGAATAGAAGCTTCTACTGCATGGTTTCAAGCTTCCTTACTGGATAGTTTTCATTGTATTAGGGGATGTATCTTGGATTCTTTAAAAAATAAAGTGTTCAGTTCTACAGAATTCTTTTTGTGCATTTGTTAAGATATGGACTTATGCTAACCCCTGCTTGACCTTACCTTTTTGTTTGAGTAACTTGAAACCAATAGTGATTCTCTACTATCTACATGGATGGTTGTGACAAGATTTGACCAGGAATATAGGTTATGTTTTTGACAGGTTACCTCTTAATCACTGAATGTAAATTTCTTGATGGATTCAAAAATAAAAAAATGGGACAATTAGAAAAGTTGAAGATAAATATGGGTGAACAATCATATTTCATAGACGTTGTTGTTACCTTCCTGCTGTCTTATATGGCATCTGCCATAGTGACAGCCAAAATCTAAATGTTGCAAATTGATTTTTTGACAATTCTCTTGTGAGATATCTTTAACATTTCAATATTTCATAGTTGTGTTTATCTTTTGTGTGTTCAACCGCCGCCAAATGACTACTCATGGCAGCTTCATGAAAGATTTAAGAAAGCTTTGGAAGAAAGTATTTTTTTAAAGGTGAGACATTTTTAATCTTGATATGTAATGATATTGCTTTTATGCATCTTCAGTGAAATTTGAATGCTTTGTTTTTCTTAAAGTAGTTTACATTTTGATTTATTTTCTTGTTTGTTAAATATCATGTTTAATTTTTATCTTTAAAATAATTAAAGAATAATATTAGTATTTGCAGCATATTTTCATTTAAAGCCAGTGCATCTTAGCTTTCATAATCTGATAATCTTATAACAATATTGCTGGAAAACAATCTGTAATGTCAGTGCCACTTTGTTAGTGCTAGATGTGTTTCTATCCGGAGAGTATTTGTTTAAAGCATAAACTTTTCCAACTGTGCACAAAATCCTTTAATGAGTTAATCAGTTAAGTTGTCTTCTTGTTAACAATCATCTCATAAATTTTCATTTTACTTGTAGGTTTTGCCATCCCTAAGTGATAAAAATGGAGCTCCCCTGTTATCTGAACTTCGACGTTTATGGGCAAATTATAAATCAATGGTGAAATGCCTTGGGGGATTTTACTTGTACCTTGATCAGAGGTTTTCTGACCGCGAAACTGCTGCACCCCTTTCTGAAATTTCAGTTTGCTGTTTCCATGACTTGGTGGGTACTTTTATATACTGTTGTATTCTTTCAAATTCCTAATGGGCCTTGTTTTTTTGGTCAATCATTGCTTGATTTATTTCTCTATTTCAGGTCTGTACTGCTTTCCTCCAAAAATTTATAGATGCTGCTATATTACTGGTAGAGTTACTTAACTGCCTATTTAGTAGCATGAAAATTTTTCTATTTTACAACTCCATACTCCTAAAGTGGGCCAACTTGAAAAAAAAAAAATCCTTACTCCACTATCCACCCATATTTTCTAGTTTTCCAAATTGGAAAAAGTTTTCAAAATGTTCTCCAATTTCCAAAAAGGAAAAAAAAGGGGAAAATGGAAAGCAAAATCCACTTGAACATGAACACTTTTTTATCATTTTTCCAGAAAAGTTCACTGAATGCATAATGTTTCCAGTTTCAAATTCATTATATCATTAACACAACTTGATCTGACTAGTGAAAATATTCACATATAGATCACACAAGACCGCAATGGGCTGCCAACTGACCAGACCTTTCTACAGAGTCTTTCAAACTTTTTCACTGAAGTTGGAGGGAAAACAAGGCCATTCTGCTATAACAAGTTTGAGGAGGCAATACTTGTCGACACAGGCAATTACTACTCTCAAGTAGCTCCAGAATGGCTACTGAATTATTCTTCTGCAGAATATGCATCTAAGGTTCATATGCTTTATGTATTATTTTGTCATGCTTAAGTCATATTCCTTTCATATGTTTTCACATTAAAAAACCATGAAAAGTATTTTAGTTTCCTCCATGTCTGGATTGGGGGTTCTTTTTAAATTTTTAGGCTGAACAGTGTTTGAGGGAGGAAAGAGGAAGAGCATGCAAAATTTTGCATCCACCTGGAGTAGAGAAGCTTCTACAGGTATTTTAATTGATTCATATACTTGTCCAATTTCTGGTCTTGTAATGTTAGCTGAGTCTTTGTTTAAAATAAAAACTGTGTACTACCTCTAATCTTTTTTTTTTTCTGGAGTTTTAGCATTTGTTCTTCCAGAGCTTCCTCTCTTTATATTCTAAAAGTGATTTTACAAAAGTTCAATATTTTGCTGTTATTTGTCACGGGTTGCTTTTCCAGTAAGAAAATGTGGCTTTTTCAGATTGTGCACTGGAAGTTGGTTGGTGAAATTACAAATCAATTGATTGAAAAGCAAAATGCTGAGAATCTTGATGCATCAAGATATAAGGTTTCCTTCAAATCTCTCCTGAAACCCCAACCCTCTCTCCCCCTCCCGTCCAGAAAATTCAGCCTATATATATATATATATATATATATATATATATATATATATATATATATATATATATATATATATATATATAGTGTTTTTGGTTCTCATTTAATATGCCTTACATTTACATTCTAGTGAAATAAAGAAAGAAAATTTCACCTTATTATGAAGATTTAGATTTAGATGTTGTGGTTCAACATTTAGCATTACCTTCCTACAAAATATGATTATCTTGCCTTTTCTTACTCTGTATCTCATGCTTCCAAGATTCCAGAGAACTTGCATTGATTTCCAACTCCTCCATTGCACTATGGTAATGTGTGATTCTGGATGACGAGGGAAACCCCACAATCTAGGTTACCCATAACTGACCGGCTCAAACAAAGGGGACAAGGATTTGAACTCGTGACCTTGTGGTTACAAGTGTGGAACCCTTGCCATCTTGGCTAGGGTTACCCCGTAATGTGTGATTCTGTCTCCATGATTACATGTTTCATTCTGTTTGTTTGTATGGCAGGAAATACTTGAGCAATGTGCCACATTAAACATTGGGTAATCAGTGGTGGATGTAAGCAGGAATTTTTGTGATCGTGTGACTTGCTTGCTCGTGTTCTCAACACTGGAAAAATACAACATTCAGAGACCTCTAAGTACTAACAACAGTGATCTGCTTATTACATTTAGTCATTTACACCTATTGTTTCATTGGACTTGTGAAAGATTTTTTTGTTCTTTTTTGAGCTTACTCCTTACATTTGTAAGTAATAACATTTCATCGTTTTGATCTTTTTTAATTTTCTTTAAATAGTAATTAGTATCCACCTCTATGGCTTATATTATTAGATTGTTAGAAGTACGATGTGTCCATAACACAATTAAATGACAACATTTTGTTGAGCAGTCCTACCAATTTGTAGTTTCCCATCATTCAAGATGGATGGTTTAGATTAGTCACGGGTTTGGCTCTTATAAGAACCATGCTTTAGGTGGGAACTGTGGTATAATTTGGACCATTAAAATCAAGTGATGCACGGTTGTGGTCTCCTAAAATTAAAGATACTATTAGTATAATATAATAAGAAATATATGGTAGGGCAAATTAGTCCACCCATAAGCATCCAATTGCGACAAAAAGATGAATTGTTAACAATATAGTATGCATTATGTTTATCACTAATATTAAACATTAATGCTTAGAAATCAAAAAATAAAACTCTACGACAAATAACCCTAATGACAGTATGATGCACTACATCTAAGAGCTGAATGCACCAAAGCTACAACAATGATGCACTGGCACTGTAACAAGTACTACATCTACAAGTCACAGCCATCATTGACGCACAACCACTTCCACACCACCTCACAACATCTGTCACCACAATGCACCACTACACCAATGCAACCACCCCACTGTATCAACATCTAAATCCTAACTACACGGGCGTGCCACTGTTGCGTTTTTTCTTCCGATTTTGCTTTCATGCTCCTTTTTAATGCGTTTTTGCTCCAAAATGATCAAATATTGTTTCGTTTTTCATTTTTATTCCTCGAAAGTGTATTTGGAGTCATTTTGAGCACAAAACACTCTTTTTAGTCCGGAAACCCAAATAAACACTTCAAAACGTGCAAAAAGGAATAAGAATGTGGTGAAAATATGATACAAAATAAGAGTCATCAGGCGGGTCACGAATTATACCTCATGCAAGATAGGCAATACTCCAGGTGCTCAAGAAATTGGCCCGGGCGCCCCAACGGGCCTAGGTTACGAACTATGCCCCGAGCGAGATAAGGAATAACACGGATGCTTAAGAAATTGTCTCGGACGACCCAAGGGGTCCTGGTCACAAACCATGCCCTAGCACGAGATAGGCAACACCCTAGGTGCTCAAGAAATTGTCCCACACACCCCAAGGCACCCGAGTCACGAGCCATGCCTCGGACGATGTAGGCGATACCCCAGTAGCTTAAGAAATAGGCCTGGGTACCCCAAAGGGCCCGAGAGGTGAACCATGCCCCTAGGCTACATAGGTGGCACCCCAAAAGCCCAAGAAATAGGCCTAGACCTCCTCAAGGGGCCCTTGCCGTAGGGCGTGGGCTAAGGGTAAGCCATTCAGTCGTGGTCGCAACTAGACTGCAAGCCAATGTTGTAAGGTTGGTTGGGAGGAAACGCAAAATATTGACGCGGGATATTTTTCTTAAGGGGGAGCCAAGGTTTTCTTAAGGAAAATTTCGGAGGCATGGTGTAATAAAATATTCGATTTTCGTGTCTTAACGGGTTAACCTGTTAAATCTTGTGAAACCTATTAAGAACTTGTATGTCCCAAATCGTTAATGGGTTGACCCGTTAAGGATCCGTTGTCCTGTATCGTTAGCGGGAATGACCCATCTATTATGTTTCGTGTTTTAACGGGTCAACCTATTAAACCTATTAAGAACTCATTTAACCTGTTAATATTATCATGTTAACCCGTTTACCCAAACTCATTAATTTTATCACCCTGTTTCTTGCACATAATAATCAAGATTCTTGATTCCTTATTTTAAATATTTGGAAATGTATAATTATTCCTGTCTCATTGTTTTTTTTTTTTTTTTTGATAACCCTGTCTCATTGTTGATTATGTTGTGATGGTTAAATATGTTGATACATTGATCTCTTATATCCCAATTTATAAATCTACGTACTGTAAGTCCAACAACTCATTGATTGGCGTTTTTACATAGATGAAGAAATAGCAGACACAAACTCCTTAATGTTCTTGTCGGAGCTTCCACCTTCATCAACAGCTTCTTTAGCCAATTGTTTGCAGAAGTAAGGTTAAATATTAAAAGTTTAAAGGGAGAGGAGAGAGAATGAATGCGTTATTTGTATCACTGGTTTCCAGAAAGGCGACATCTTCACCGTTCTCTGCCCATGCAACCATAAATTTCATTCAAATTGCATTGCTATTTGGTTGGTACTTCATCAAACTTGTCCCATATGTAGATTGATACGAGTACATCCACGGGTGAAAATCAAGAATTGGGAAAAAGAAAAGAAACAACCCAAGCTACTAGGCCAAGGAGAGAACGAAGGAAACCGGCATGGATGGCTGATTACATTTGTTAGACTAAGTTTATTCATAATAGGATACATTAGTTTAGTCCTAATACGTTATTATATCATATTAATTAAGAATCATAGTCCTAAGCATAATAGGAGTAACTTAGTATATAATCACCCTACATGCTAGGGGAAAGACATGCGAATTATTATTATCTTTTTCTTCTCTACTATCATCTTCCTTCTCTGAAATCTCTCTCCCTTTCTCCCCCCCCCCCCCCCCCCCTCTCTCTCTCTCTAATTTTCTCCTCCCTCTCTCTCTCTCTAATTTTCTCCTCCCCTAACTCCATCTTTGGAGTCTGCATCCACTCAAAGCGGTGCCGGCTTGATACGTGTTCGTATCAATTGGTGCTTTCATTGCATCGAACTCATCTTTCTTGTTCGTTTACACACTCAAAACTGTAATCTTACTCCATTATGTTAGACAACCAATCTACATCAACAACTCGTCCTTGGGAGCAGGCAATTGCTGAATTGCAAGAAAATTTTGATAGACAAACTGTTACAAATCACCAACTCATTCAACAACTCATTACCTCCGTGTCACGGTTGGAAACGATGGTAACAACAAATAAAAATGCAGCAGTGCAACCTCAAACACATGGAATTTTAGGACCTCCACCTGATACTCATCTACAACCATCTTTGCAACCGGAGAGTGGCCAAGGGACTCAACGATTTCATATGAAACTTGAGTTACCTCGCTTTGATGGCTCAGATCCTCATGGTTGGATATTTAGAATTCAAGAATATTTTGATTTTTATGATACACCCGACACACAGCGATTGCGAATAGCAGGATTCACAATGGAAGGGAATGCTTCTGGGTGGTATCAATGGATGAAAAGGAATGGAATGTTAACTACATGGAAGGAATTTCTACAGAATGTCACAAAGCGGTTCGGCGAGTCTCGTTTTGAGGATTCCCAAGGAAAATTGTCAAAATTGACACAGCAAACCACAGTCACTGCCTATCAAGCAGAATTTGAACAATTAATGAATAAAGTTACAGGGATTGCAGAACATATCCTTATTTCCATGTTCATCGCAGGGCTTAAACCACTTATTCGACGAGAAGTGCAGATGGCACGACCAACAACATTGATGGAAGCTTTTGATCTTGCTCGAGAATATGAAGCAAAATTGGAAGAAATTCAGGCTGAGCTCCAACATGCACGAGCACCCTTAAGGTGGCAACAACGCCAAACACCATCTGCAAACACTACACGGTCAGCCCCGATTATAACACAATCATCGAACCAAGACAAAAGGGAGACAACAACCTTAGCTTTAACACCCTCAACTCAATCAACACAAAATCTCCCCATTAAACAATTAACACCTGCAGAAATGCGGGAAAAACGAGAGAAAGGTATCTGCTGCAACTGTGACCAACGTTGGTCAACCAATCATAGGTGTCGAACCAGATTTCTAATGTTAATGGGGACAGAAGAGGATGATATAGAAGATCCAATCTTAGAAGAAGAAATCATAGTGCATGGACAAGATGACATAATCACAGGAGATATTTCCAGTCTAAACTCATTGGCAGGCCCGGGTAATCCCAGATCGCTTAAACTTTTGGGAGAAGTTAATGGCCGAAAGTTACAGATTTTAATAGATAGTGGCAGCACCCATAACTTTGTGCAACCCAAAATTGCTGAGCAATTACAGTTACATACTTTGAAGGTCACACCATTTCGGGTATATGTTGGTAACGGAGATTCTCTAGCTTATACCCACAGCTGCAAACAAGTATCATTGACACTACAAGGCACTGAATTCTTGGTAGACTTCTTTGTACTTCCAATTCAAGGCCCAGACATGGTATTGGGAATTCAATGGTTACGGGGACTTGGAAAAGTTGAGCATGACTATGCTAATGTGTCCATGGAGTTTGAATGGAAAGGCCACCAGATTAAATTGCAAGGAAATCATTCATTGACACCACAAGAAATAACTCTGAATCAGTTAGAAGCTCCAGTAGTAACAAGGGAAATACTGGAACTCTATGAGTTACTCTTAATACGTGGTCCTGAATCCCCGCCAAAAGAAAATAATACTGAAAAATCTATAGAAGCGGTAGAATTCCCTACAGATATACCACCAGAAATTATAACAGTACTTCAACAGCATGAGAAACTATTCCAAACACCTGCTACGCTACCCCCACATAGATTTTTCAATCACAGGATTCATTTAAATCCGGGAACCAAGCCAATCAATGTTCGCCCATATCGCTACCCACACTTCCAAAAAGAAGAAATTGAGAAGCTTGTTACAGAAATGCTAGATCAAGGAGTTATTCGACCTAGTCAAAGCCCTTTCTCATCACCAGTCCTACTCGTAAAAAAGAAAGATGGGACCTACAGGTTTTGTGTAGATTATAGAGCCTTGAACGTTGCAACAGTACGTGACCAATTTCCTATTCCTACTGCAGATGAGCTCTTTGATGAATTAGGCCAAGCAATGGTGTTTACAAAATTAGATCTTAGAGCGGGCTATCATCAAATAAGGATGCATGACCGGGACATATATAAAACCGCCTTTCGAACTCACGAAGGACATTACGAGTTTCTTGTCATGCCTTTCGGATTAATGAATGCCCCGTCTACCTTCCAAGCAACTATGAACCGCATGCTCCACCAATTCTTGAGAAAATTTGTAATCGTGTTCTTTGATGACATCTTGGTTTATAGCCAAACACTGGAGGATCATATTTACCACCTACAAGAAGTGCTTGGCACATTAAAACAATATGCATTCTACTTAAAGTTGAGCAAGTGCAGATTTTGTCAAACTTCTATCGAATATCTTGGTCACATAATAGATCATGAAGGTGTGCATGCAGATCCTAACAAAATTGACGTAATGATAAACTGGCCAACACCGAAAACCATCCGACAATTAAGGGGATTCCTGGGACTAACAGGATATTACCGTCGTTTCATAAAAGGTTATGCCAACATTGCAGCCCCGCTAACTGACTTACTTAAAAAGGATGCATTCCAATGGGGACAGAAGGCAGAGGAAGCATTTACAGCCCTTAAAACGATAATGACAAAGACTCCGGTTTTAAGACTCCCTAACTTTAGCAAGCCTTTCATTGTAGAAACAGATGCATCTAATGAAGGCATCGGAGCAATTCTTGTGCAGGACGACAGACCAATTGCTTTTTTTAGCAAAAAGTTGGGATTACGCTTAAGAAACTCATCAACATATAACAGGGAGCTTTTTGCCATTGTACAAAAATGGAGACAGTACCTACTTGGGAGATTTTTCACCATCCGCACAGACCATAAGAGCTTAAAGGAGTTGTTACAACAAGTAGTGCAAACCCCAACTCAACAGCACTACGTTAGAAAATTAATGGGGTATAATTTCAAAATAGAATACAAACCTGGCAGTAATAATAAAGTAGCAGATGCTCTTTCAAGGAGAGAAGAAGAGACAACTCCGAACATATCGTATGGGGAAGTATTCCTCACAGTAAGTAAACCAATCCCAGAACTTCTAGAGACCATACGAAAGGAAAATAATTCAGAACCTGACATACTACAACTTCACCAAAAAAATACAGAAGGGAGACTACCTAATCATTATGAAATCAAAGAGGGCTTAACTTTCTATAAAGGTCGATATTGCATCGGAGCAAACTCTAAGATGAAATCTCACATACTACAAGAGTTCCATTCAACCCCAATGGCAGGTCACACAGGGGTAACCCGCACACTGGTACGGCTTGCAGCTAATTTTCATTGGACAAACATGAGGGAAGATGTGAAAAAGTTCATTGCAGCCTGCCAAGTATGCCAACAAACCAAATATTCAACACAACCCCCTGCAGGACTACTCCAACCACTCCCAGTTCCTTCGAGAGTTTGGGAAGATGTAACCATGGACTTCATAACAGGATTACCGGCATCACGAGGACAAGGAACCATCATGGTAGTTGTGGATAGGCTTACTAAATATGTGCACTTTGGGACATTACCACACCAATTCAGTGCACAGAAAGCAGCTAATGTATTTATAGAAATAGTGGCAAAACATCACGGTTTCCCTGCAACAATCGTCTCAGATCGAGACCCAATTTTCCTAAGCAAATTTTGAGATGAATTATTCACACTAAGTGGCACAACACTGAAGAGAAGCACATCATACCATCCACAGACCGACGGGCAGACAGAAGTAATGAATCGAGGCTTAGAGCAATACTTAAGGGCTTTTACTCACATCAAACCAACCAATTGGACGTCATACTTGGGATGGGTAGAATTTTGCGCCAATACAAGTTACCATAGCAGCATTAAAATGACTCCATTTCAAGCACTATATGGAAGACCACCACCCACCTTAGCACCGTATACAAAAGACACAACAACAGTGCAAGCACTAGATGAATTATTGTTGGATCGTGATAGATTGATAAGGCAACTGAAACACAATCTTCGGGAAGCTCAGCATCGCATGGCCCAAAAAGCCAATGCCAAAAGAAGCGAAGTGGAATTTTCAGTAGGAGATAAGGTCTGGCTTCGTCTACAACCATATAGACAGATATCAGTAGCACGTAGAAGCTCTAACAAACTAGCACGACGCTATTATGGTCCATTCAATATCTTGGAAAAAATAGGGAAAGTTGCATACCGCCTCGAGCTACCACCACAAGCAAGAATTCATTCAGTATTCCATGTCTCACAACTCAAGAAACACATAGGAACTGAAGAAAATATAGAGGTCCAATTACCGGAAGAAATTGTGGGCCAATCACCAGTTTCAACTCCACTAGCACTATGTGGGGAACGGAATGTTCTAATAAATGGAAAAATACAACGCCAAGTCTTGGTGCAATGGTCAAATAGTAATCCAGAAAACGCCACTTGGGAAGTTGCCGATGAAATGGAACGATGGTACCCGAATCTCCACCTTGAGGACAAGGTGGTCGTCGAAGGGAAGGGGAGTGATACGAGTACATCCACGGGTGAAAATCAAGAATTGGGAAAAAGAAAAGAAACAACCCAAGCTACTAGGCCAAGGAGAGAACGAAGGAAACCGGCATGGATGGCTGATTACATTTGTTAGACTAAGTTTATTCATAATAGGATACATTAGTTTAGTCCTAATACGTTATTATATCATATTAATTAAGAATCATAGTCCTAAGCATAATAGGAGTAACTTAGTATATAATCACCCTACATGCTAGGGGAAAGACATGCGAATTATTATTATCTTTTTCTTCTCTACTATCATCTTCCTTCTCTGAAATCTCTCTCCCTTTCTCTCCCTCTCTCTCTCTCTCTGATTTTCCCCTCCCCTAACTCCATCTTTGGAGTCTGCATCCACTCAAAGCGGTGCCGGCTTGATACGGGTTCGTATCATAGATCTAGTACTGTTCAGCTTGTTTCATGATCTCTATCGATCTCCCTGTTTCTTGGACCTTTTTTGTCATCTTTTTCGATCTATACATACTAATCAAGATTCTTGATTCCTTATTTTTAAAAATTGAAAATGTATAATTATTCTTATCTCATTGTTGATTATGTTGTGACGATTAAATGTGTTGTCGGTGTTGATAGTATATGTGATTGCATATATAATATATTATGGTTAATAGACCCGACAATTATGGACACGACATGTTAACACAATACGAAATTGGACACAAAAATAACATATTAGTGTTTGGCCATAATGTCTCGGCCCGGATCGTTAACAGGCTAACACGGACCCGTTCTGTTTCGTATTTTAACGAGTCAACTCGTTTAACCCGTTAATATTATCGTGTTAACTCATTTACACAAACCTGTTTATAATCCGCTAAGAACCATTGTCATGAATAAGATTACAGCAAAGTGAGGGGGGCTCCTTGTGCATAGTAAGCAAATGTCTAGCCTCTGTGGTTCATGTTCAGTTGAGTTACACTGATTTACATCCTCCCAGATGCTCTGTCGGGCCAAGGTGTGGGGGGGCCTTAGGGTTGGGGTTCAACCTTTTGGAAGAATGAATGAGATTACAAAACATATCATGAACATGACTAAGGATGAATTTCTTTTTTATATAACTTAACTTTAAATTTTATTGTTTTTAATATATTAATAGGTTTACCGGATTTAAACGAGTTTCGTGTCATATTGCGTCGACACAACCTGAACCCGAAACCTATTAACAAAATGTGTCTATCGTGTCATCCTATTTAACCCGTTAACAAATCGTGTTCGTGTTCGTGTTTGTATTAAAAATTTGAAGTTGTTAATGATTGAATTTAAGAGATTAACATATGTGAATAAAATAAAAATAGATTTGTGATTGTGGTAATTGGCTTGAAATTTGGAGCAATACAATTATATGGATATGGTAATACGTTGATCTCCTATATGCCAATTTATAAATCTAGTGTAAGTCCAGCAGCTCATTGATTGGCGTTACATAGAAAAAGAAATAGCAGACACAAACTCCTTAATATTCTTGTCGGAGCTTCCACCTTCATCAACAGCTTCTTTAGCCAATTGTTTCAACTTCGCAGCATTCTCTTAGAGCATAAGCCCTCTCTCCCCCTTCATCACTTCTATCAATAAACACCTCTCTACTTCTTCTCCAGTGACCATTCCATTTTCGCCAGCAATAACCCGGATCCCTACGTCGCAAACATCAACCCGAGACTTTGCATTGGTGGGTTGGTCGGTGCACTGCGGCATGGCCACCACAAGGACTCCCAAACATCAACATTTTGTTACCAATTAAGTTTTATTAATTCTTTTACCAATAAATTAAATAATATTAAGAAAAATTTGAGTAGGAAAATTGAAGAGAAAGATTTTACTTTTATTAATAGTATAGAGTATAGATTAATTAATATTCATATTAGTTTGGATGAGAAAATTGAAGAAGATGATTTAACTTTTATTAATAGTATAGATTTGTGTAAAATCAGTATTTGAATTACTATTATTGGTGTAAATAATAATTAATAAATCATTATTTTCTTACAATACTACATAATAATTAAGAAATCATTATTTCTTTATAAAATTGTGTTATTATGCAGAATTTTTAAAAAATATTACCAATTAATAGATACTAATTAATTTTCATATAATATTTTGTTACCAATTAAGCTTTATTAATTCTTTTACCAATAAATTAATTAATTAATATTAAAAAAAGTTTGAGCAGAAAAGTTGAAAATGAGGATTTTACTTTTATTAGTAGGTATAGATTAAGGTTCTTGTTTGGCAGAGCTTATAACTTATTTTAAGCTACTGATAAGTTATAAGCTCTGTTTGGTAATTTTCTCAAAATAAGCTAGTAGCTTCCTAACTTTTTTTCATCTTTGTCCTTATTATTTTAAAGAAATGACATCCTTTATCCTTCCCAATTAAAATTCTTTTCTCTTCTCCTTTATCCGCCACTTTCACCGTTATTATTATTATTATTATTATTATTATTATTATTATATTATTATTATTATTATTATTATTATTATTATTATTATTATTAGATGAAGGAGATTCGCAACAATATTGCTACTCCAGTGTGGGATGCTAAATCATGATTATGCTAATCATTTTATTTCAAAATGTTAATTTTTTTTTAAAGACAAAATGTTAAATTTTAATATGTAAACAAACTAATTTAAATTTTATGAAGATGGCTTTTTTATCTTTTTATATTTATCAACTGATCAAAAAGCTAATTTTACCAAACACTTTTAACCATAACAGCTAGCTTAATAGCCCTTCAGTTTTCAGCTCCTAGCTTATAGCTTTTAAGCTTTCAACTAGGTTTGCCAAACATAACCTAATTAATATTCATATTACTTTGGACGGAAAAGTTAAAGAGGGGGATTTTACTTTTATTAATAGTAAAAGATATAGATCGGTTCAAAATCAGTATTCGAATTATTATTATTTATGTAAATATTAATTAATAAATCATTATTTCCTTATCATAATAATTAATAAATCATTATTTCATTATAAAATTATGTTATTACACAGAATTTTAAAAAAAATATTACAAATTAATAGATATTAGTTAATTTTCATATAATATTGTGTTACCAATTAAGCTTTATTACTTCTTTTATCAATAAATAAATTAATTGATATTAAGAAAAGTTTGAACGGAGAAGTTGAAGAGGATGATTTTAATTTTATTACTAGTATAGATAGACTAGTATAGATTTATTAATATTCATATTAGTTTGGGCAGGAAAGTTCAAGAGGATGATTTTACTTTTATAAATAGTATAGATAAATGGTATAGATTTTTCATAATGTTTAGTTTAGTATTAGTATATAAAATTTATATATTTAGAAACTACATTAAAAGTACTATTTAACACACACAAAATAATAATTAAAAATACTAAAAGAAATAAGTAAAGAAGAAATAGTTAGTTTGACCAATAAATAATAAATAAGACATGAGATAGATGGAGTAAATAAATAAAATTTATCAATAATAAAATAAGAGAAAATGTTTGCCCTCCAAAAATTTGTGTCGTAAATTGGCTGACCACACATTTTTTTTTTTCAATGCTACTGACTCTATTACATTGTAATATCTGTTCAAAACTGACCACACATTTTTAATTATACACTAAAGTAACTAATAGATATATAGTGTCACATTTAGAGGAGAATTAAAGATAGAAATTTTAGGGCGAATGTTTAGCATGGCAAATTATTGTGGGGATTGTGGTCCACACAACCATGTAGA
This sequence comes from Ipomoea nil, assembly GCF_001879475.1. Lineage (NCBI taxonomy): Eukaryota > Viridiplantae > Streptophyta > Magnoliopsida > Solanales > Convolvulaceae > Ipomoea > Ipomoea nil. Next base: position 745,412 of record NW_017619484.1, read on the forward strand.
CCACGTTCCAAAACGACATTGTTTTGATATTACAAAAATTACTTGCCGCACGTGTTAGAATAATGAACATTCCATGTAAAATAATGTACTTTATGTGTTAAACTAATGTACTTTATATGTGTTAAAATAATGAAATTTTTGGAGTAAGATAATGTATTTTATGAGATAGAGTAATATACTTTATGTGTTAGAATAATGTATTTTATGAGTTAAAATAATGTATATTGTACTTTATGTGTTAGAATAATGAAATTTCTAGGGTAAGATAATATATTTTAAGGGTTAAAATAATGTATACTTTATGTGTTAAAATAATATATTTTATAAATTGAAATAATGTACTTTATATGCTTTTAGACCATGTTCTATATAGCTCCACGCAATAATGATTGGTTTAGCATTACTACAAAATAAGGTCTTAATAAATTTAATAAAAATAAACTATAATGGGCCAAAAAATATTTTTAAGTTGTCATTATTAAGCAAGGGCCCAATATATTGTGATGGAGCCCTATCTCGCAAATTATGCTGTGGACTCGTGTCCACAATGCATTGTGGACACGAGTCCAAAACGACGTCCTTTTAAGAAAAAACGCGGCATTCCAGTTAAAAAAAAAATTGATTTTGTCTCGCCGTTAACGGCGTTATTCGTTTGTGGCATTATGAATGTACAGTCATGGAATTATGAATGTACAGTTATGAAATTATGAATGTACAGTTATGGAATTATGAATGTAAGTTTTGAAATTATGAACACAGAGCTCTGACATTATGAACATACAATTATGAACATATAGTGATAAAATTATGAACATAGAGCTCTAAAATTGTGAACATAGAGCCTCGAAAATTATGAATTTACAGTTATTGAATTATGAATGTACAGTTACGGAATTATGAATGTACACTTATGGAAGTATGAGTATACAGTTATGGAAGTATGAATGTACAGTTATGGAATTATGAACACAGAGCTCTGACATTATGAACTTACAATTATAAACATATAGTGATAAAATTATGAACATATACTCCTATAACGAAGCAGTCTGAAATTTTTTTTTTAAAAAAAGTGGAAGATAACGGTGCCACTAACGGCACCGTTACCGTGTCCACAATGCATGCTGGACACGGGTCCATAGCATAACGATTGGCCCTGTCTCTTGGATTGTTTCCTATTCCTATTTTAAGAAAGAGTATCACATTCCTATTAGTAATAGACTAATATTATTCTATATATATTCACGAATGAGTAGAGTATTTTATTATTGTTTTCATCTTCCAAATATAACACGCACATATAATAAATCCGTGAGCGAGTATTCTATCTATTCTGCTAGACATGGAGGACGATTACACACACGTGGGTCCTTTGTATTTCATCATTATAGTGGTAGACGTTTGTTTGTGGTATGTATGTTCGTGTTGGTGTCCCGTCAACACGCCACCTCGAACTACGGCGGCGCAGCCGTGCAATAGACTGGCGAGAACGAGCACCGGCGGTAACAACGTTAATGTGGAAGTACAAGTAGTCCCAGAAGTAAGGTTAAATATTAAAAGCTTCAAAGAAGGGAGCGTAAAGGGGGAGGAGAGAGAGAATGAATGTGTTATTTGTATCACCGGTTTTCCGAAAGGGGACTTGCAGTTTGTGTTAATTTATTAGTAACCTAGATTTTTTAACTTTTAACCATCTATTTACTTCTAAAGTAACGGGGATGTGTGGTTACTGGCTTATTAATTATTTTTAACTTTTTCTTTTGAAGGAAAAGGAATATATTAAATCAAAGCTGAAATATAACTGGGCGGGTGAGAATCCCACACCTCAAGGACAGAAGAAGAACTAGAGCAGTCTGTGCAAACATGAGCTACGTAATTTGCTAACCTTTTGACATTGCGAACCAAAACGTTCCTAATGCTTCTAATAACACGACATTATTCAATAATCAAACCAACATACGAAAAGTCTTGACTAACGAAATTAAAATTATTACAAAAAATTTAAACAATTTGACTCCACTATGTATGTTGTGGCGGTACGAGTTTTGATCTATGATAGAGGTTCTTTGGCTTGATCAATTTTAGTTGATTGGCCTAGTAACCTAAAAAATGTGTTTGGTAATTGACTTTTTGTATAACTTATTGATTTATATTGAGTGAATTCCATTTTTGGTCATACTGTTATAGGGGCGTTTTCAATTTTAGTCCACCTTAATTTTTTTTGCCACTTTATAATCACTATTATTGAATGTGTTCCACTTTTAGTCACACCATTAGTATTTCTATCAAGAGGCCGTGTAATCTAGGGGTATTTTGACATTTCTTCTCATCCAAGGCTATGTTTGACTAAAGAAATGAGAACATTAAACCTAAAGCCTAAGAAACCTCGCCGGCCCATGTTGGAACGAACGAAACGATGTAGCTTTGGCTTCCCATTCTCGTTGTTCGAGGAGCCATCTTCGAATATCAGAGGAGGAGGACGAAGCGCCCTAAACATAAAAACATCAAAATACACTTTGATTATACGGCTTCTTGACGGAAATATTAACGGTGGACTAAAAGTGGAACACATTCAATAACAGTGATTGTAAAGTGGCAAAAAAAAAAATAAAGTGGACTAGAATTGGAAACGCCCCTATAACAGTAGGACCAAAAATGAAATTCACTCATTTATATTTTAAAAAGACATATTTAACCTTGAAAATGTCTAACATGTCTCCAAGAAATCAAACTTAACAACAAATATAACTATCATACCATCAACAAAAATAAAGAAGAAAGAAAATAAACAATTTAGCATCACAAGAACAGAGAAATCAAACTTTTAGCATGACAATAACAAAGAAAATCAAATTCAAAAATGAAAAAAAAAATATTTTTATATAGAATTTTTTAACACTAAATCAGAAATCATTATCAGCCATTTCTCATATTCTTATTCTTTCATTGGATTTGCTCTCCTTCCACCGCCCCCCACTACGTTCTTCTTCCGCCACTAATTTTGGGTTTAGGTTTTGAAGATGCAATTGACCCAAAAAAATAAGCATAGAAATGTCTGTTATGGTGGAAGCTGAGACTACCAATTGTCCCAAGTTTGAATTTGGCCACAAAATTTGAAGTTGAGAGTTTGGTTCCAGCAGATAGATAGTAGGGCAGTCAAGTCCCTGTCCTCTTCAATTCCTGGTGTTAGAGTCGAATTCCTTCTCCTCTGTCATACCATTTCCCGAATCCCTTCTCTCCCCAGTGAGGGATTGCAACATTTTTTTCATTCCCAACTCAATTTCTGCTTCCTTTCTGGTACCATATCAACACTCTTCAATTCTTCAGTGGAGGTCGTCGGCGATTCGTGTTCTGGAAGCTTCTCCGAGAGTGGAGTAGTATGTAACCAGGGACGGAGTCAGAAATTCGGTTGAGGGGGGGCAAAACAGTACAGACGGATTCAGAAAATTTTTTCAGAAAAGGCGAAACATTAAAATAAAATAGATAATTTAAAAATAAATAAATAAACTACCTTAGAAATATAATTGTAAATATTGTTGGATATGGACGAAAAATAAAACACATCGAAACTTTATTAAAATATTCATAACAAAATATGAAACATAATTAATAAAATAAATAAAATAATTTGAATAGAAAACACATTATAAATTACACATCTTATTATAGAGTGTGTGTGTAATATTAAAAAGCTATTAAAAACGAACTGTAAATTTATGTTGATACAACAACGTTAATGTGGAAGCAGCACAAGTAGTCCCAGAAGTAAGCTTAAATATTAAAAGCTTGAAGGAAGGGAGCATAAAGGGAGAGGAGAGAGAGAAAGAATGCGTTATTTGTATCACTGGTTTCCAGAAAGGTGAAATCTCCACTGTTCTCTACCCATGTAACCATAAATTTCATTCGGATTGCATTGCTATTTGGTTGGCACTTCATCAGACTTGCCCCTTATGTAGAGCTAGTACTCTTCACCCTGTTTCATGATCTCTCATCTAGATCACCCTGTTTCTTCTATTTTTTGTCATCTTTATTCTTGATCAAGATTCTTGATTCGTTTATTTATTATTTTTTTTTTCTGATTCTTGATTCTTTTTTTTTTTTTTTTCTGATTCTTGATTCCTTTTTTTAAAAAAATTTGGAAATTAATGTAGAATTTTTCGTGTCTCATTATTGATTATGTTGTGATGGTTAAATGTGTTGAATAGTATATGTGATTGCAAAATACAGTATACTTAAATAGACTTAGCAATTATGGACACGATCTCTTAACACAACACAAAATCGGACACAAAAATAACATACCATGCTTATAGGTATGGAGGTTTGCGTTCCTTTCTAACACAACCAACATATGTGCTTTCTGCATACCTCTTTCAACTTTCATTCTAACTACATTGAGACATATAGTTCATCACTATCAGCCTCAATGTTGAGACATCTATTTGCAAATAATTTCATGTTCACTCCCTTAAAATCCTTTTTGGTGTACACTTTTGATTGTGAAGTGCTTTTATAACTTTATGGTTCTTAATTTCACAAAGTACCCTGAAACTCCATTTCCCAGACTCTCTGTAACAAGTGCGGATTAATGACATGGTCATTTATTGAAGTTACTCGTCTGTTGTAATTGCAGTTTTCACCCTCTTCTGAGCAACTGCTACTTGCCTATGGCCGGCGTCATAGCTCTCTTCTTAAAAGTGTTGTGATTGATGGCAATACTATTTACACATGAATTCTTGAGGTAAGATGTGTTAAATTTTATCCCTTTTTTGTATAGGTGCCATTAAAATTTATTCCTTTTTCATCTCCTCCAGTAGTACTATATCACTCATGCTGGGATGTAATTATGATGTGCGCATTAGTGTTACTCAAATGTTGCAAAACCACATTTTTATTAAAATATTCAGTTTGGAAGGGATTGCCAAAACATTCATTGAGACCACACTTGTCTTATTTTCTAATATTAGGCACTAGTTCAGTAGTCTCTACTAGTTCAGTGTATTGAGCAGGCATCCTTGTCTGCCAACCAACTCTTAAATTCATCACTACTGAGATCTATAATTTATAGCATGTTCTGTTTTTGGTATATTATTGGGGATGGGATTAGTTGAAAGCTTTGAAGTGATGTACATGATGTGAATAATGTTTTTTTGTATAGGATGAAAAGTGGAAATTTTATCGAATAAATATAAATATAAATATATATATATATATATATATATATATATATATATATATATATATATATATATATATATATATATATATATATATATAAATGACTTCCTTTACGTGCGTGTTAGAATAACGAACATTCTAGGTAAAATAATATATTTTATGTGTTAGAATCATTAAATTTTTTGGGTAAAAAAATGTATTTTATGAGATAGAGTAAAATGGTCAAACGGGGTTTCCTCCAAGAAGTCAAAACTCCATTAATCACGTTGATGAACAAAATGGTCAAACTAGATTGAATTGACAGAAATACCCTCAATTATAACGCTCAGTTAACGCAAAACCTAACGGAGGATCAATTTGGGGTAATTTTTAAAAGTCAAGGGATCACATTAGGTGCAATTGAAAGTCGAAATGTAAAATTGAGAATGAGCTATAGTCAAGGGACCATTTTGGGAAAAAACTCAGTAAATAAATAAAATTTATCAATAATAAAATAAGAGAAAATGTTTGCCCTCCAAAAAGTTTCCTAATATTATTTTATGATGTGATTTATAATCAATGAGTGTCGTAAATTGGTTGACCACACACTTTTAAATTTTAGGGCGAATGTTTAGCATCGCAAATTATTGTGGGGATTGTGGTCCACACAACTATGTAGATCACAGTCCAAAACGACATCGTTTTGATGTTAAAAAAAATTACTTCCTCCGCGCGCGCGTTAAAATAATGAACATTCTAGGTAAAATAATGTACTTTATGTGTTAGAATAATGTACTTTATATGTGTTAGAATCATGAAATTTTTTGGGTAAGATAATGTATTTTATGAGATAGAGTAAAATGGTGAGACTGGGTTTCCTCCAAGAAGTCAAAACTCCATTAATCACGTTAATGAACAAAATGGTCAAACTAGATTAAATTGACGGAAATACCCCCCAATTTTAACGCTCAGTTAACGCAAAACCTAACGGAGGATCAATTTGGGGTAATTTTTAAAAGTCAATGGACCACATTGGGTGCAATTGAAAGTCGAAATGCAAAATTGAGAATGAGCTATAGTCAAGTGATCATTTTGGGAAAAAACTCAATAAATAAATAAAATTTATCAATATAATAAAATAAGAGAAAATGTTTGCCCTCCAAAAATTTTCCTAATATTATTTCATGATGTGATTTATAATCAATGAGTGTCGTAAATTGGCTGACTACACATTTTTAAATTTTAGGGCGAATGTTTAGCATCGCAAATTATTGTGGGGATTGTGGTCCACACAATTATGTAGACCATGGTCCAAAACGACATCGTTTTTATGTTAAAAAAATTACTTCCTCCGCGCGCGTGTTAGAATAACGAACACTCTAGGTAAAATAATGTACTTTATGTGTTAGAATAATGTACTTTATATGTGTTAGAATCACAAAATTTTTTGGGTAAGATAATGTATTTTATGAGATAGAGTAAAATGGTGAGACTGGGTTTCCTCCAAGAAGTCAAATCTCCATTAATCACGTTGATGAACAAAATGGTCAAACTAGATTGAATTGACGGAAATATCCTCAATTTTAACGCTCAGTTAACGCAAAACCTAACGGAGGATCAATTTGGGGTAATTTTTAAAAGTCAAGGGACCACATTAGGTGCAATTGAAAGTCGAAATGTAAAATTGAGAATGAGCTATAGTCAAGGGACCATTTTGGGAAAAAAACTCAGTAAATAAATAAAATTTATCAATAATAAAATAAGAGAAAATGTTTGCCCTCCAAAAATTTTCCTAATATTATTTCATGATGTGATTTATAATCAATGAGTGTCGTAAATTTGCTGACCACAAACTTTTAAATTTTAGGGCGAATGTTTAGCATCGCAAATTATTGTGGGGATTGTGGTCCACACAATTATGTAGACCACGGTCCTAAACGACATCGTTTTGATGTTAAAAAAAATTACTTCCTCCGCGCGCTCGTTAGAATTACGAACATTCTAGGTAAAATAATGTACTTTACGTGTTAGAATAATGTACTTTATATGTGTTAAAATCATGAAATTTTTTGGGTAAGATAATGTATTTTATGAGATAGAGTAAAATGGTGAGACTGGGTTTCCTCCAAGAAGTCAAAACTCCATTAATCACGTTAATGAACAAAATGGTCAAACTAGATTAAATTGACGGAAATACCCTCAATTTTAACGCTTAGTTAACGCAAAACTTAACGGAGGATCAATTTGGGGTAATTTTTAAAAGTCAATGGACCACATTGGGTGCAATTGAAAGTCGAAATGCAAAATTGAGAATGAGCTATAGTCAAGTGATCATTTTGGGAAAAAACTCAATAAATAAATAAAATTTATCAATAATAAAATAAGAGAAAATGTTTGCCCTCCAAAAATTTTCCTAATATTATTTCATGATGTGATTTATAATCAATGAGTGTCGTAAATTGGCTGACTACACATTTTTAAATTTTAGGGTGAATGTTTAGCATCGCAAATTATTGTGGGGATTGTGGTGCACACAATTATGTAGACCATGGTCCAAAACGACATCGTTTTTATGTTAAAAAAATTACTTCCTCCGCGCGCGTGTTAGAATAACGAACATTCTAGGTAAAATAATGTACTTTATGTGTTAGAATAATGTACTTTATATGTGTTAGAATCACGAAATTTTTTGGGTAAGATAATGTATTTTATGAGATAGAGTAAAATGGTCAGACTGGGTTTCCTCCAAGAAGTCAAATCTCCATTAATCACGTTGATGAACAAAATGGTCAAACTAGATTGAATTGACGGAAATATCCTCAATTTTAACACTCAGTTAACGCAAAACCTAACGGAGGATCAATTTGGGGTAATTTTTAAAAGTCAAGGGACCACATTAGGTGCAATTGAAAGTCGAAATGTAAAATTGAGAATGAGCTATAGTCAAGGGACCATTTTGGGAAAAAAACTTAGTAAATAAATAAAATTTATCAATAATAAAATAAGAGAAAATGTTTGCCCTCCAAAAATTTTCCTAATATTATTTCATGATGTGATTTATAATCAATGAGTGTCGTAAATTTGCTGACCACAAACTTTTAAATTTTAGGGCGAATGTTTAGCATCGCAAATTATTGTGGGGATTGTGGTCCACACAATTATGTAGACCACGGTCCTAAACGACATTGTTTTGATGTTAAAAAAAATTACTTCCTCCTCGCGCTCGTTAGAATAACGAACATTCTAGGTAAAATAATGTACTTTACGTGTTAGAATAATGTACTTTATATGTGTTAGAATCATGAAATTTTTTGGGTAAGATAATGTATTTTATGAGATAGAGTAAAATGGTGAGACTGGGTTTCCTCCAAGAAGTCAAAACTCCATTAATCACGTTAATGAACAAAATGGTCAAACTAGATTAAATTGACGGAAATATCCTCAATTTTAACGCTCAGTTAACGCAAAACTTAACGGAGGATCAATTTGGGGTAATTTTTAAAAGTCAATGGACCACATTGGGTGCAATTGAAAGTCGAAATGCAAAATTGAGAATGAGCTATAGTCAAGTGATCATTTTGGGAAAAAACTCAATAAATAAATAAAATTTATCAATAATAAAATAAGAGAAAATGTTTGCCCTCCAAAAATTTTCCTAATATTATTTCATGATGTGATTTATAATCAATGAGTGTCGTAAATTGGCTGACTACACATTTTTAAATTTTAGGGCGAATGTTTAGCATCGCAAATTATTGTGGGGATTGTGGTCCACACAATTATGTAGACCATGGTCCAAAACGACATCGTTTTTATGTTAAAAAAATTACTTCCTCCGCGCGCGTGTTAGAATAACGAACATTCTAGGTAAAATAATGTACTTTATGTGTTAGAATAATGTACTTTATATGTGTTAGAATCACGAAATTTTTTGGGTAAGATAATGTATTTTATGAGATAGAGTAATATACTTTATATGTTAGAATAATGTCTTTTATGAGTTAAAATAGTGTATATTGTACTTTATGTGTTAGAATAATGAAATTTCTAGGGTAAGATAATATATTTTATGGGTTAAAATAATGTATACTTTATGTGTTAAAATAATATATTTTTATGAATTAGAATAATGTATTTTATATGCTTTTGGACCATGTTCTACACAACTCCACGCAATAATGATTGGTTTAGCATTACTACAAAATAAGGCCTTAATAAATTTAATAAAAATAAAATATAATGGGCCAACAAATATTTTTAAGTTGTCATTATTAAGCCAGGGCTCGAGCCCAAAATATTGTGATGGAGCCCTGTCTTTTGGATTGTGTTCTATTCCTATTTTTTAGTAAGAGTATCCTATTCCTTTTATTAGTAATAGATTAATATTATTCTTCCCCAATAGTAATAGATTAATATTATTCTATATATATTCACGAATGAGTAGAGCTGAGTATTTTATTATTGTTTTCTTCTTACAAATATAACACGCACGTATTCTAAACCCGTGAGCGAGTATTCTATCTATTCTGCTAGACATGGAGGACGTAGGTCCTTTGTATTTCATCATTATAGTGGTAGGCGTTTGTTTGTGGTATGCATGTTCGTGTTGGTGTCCCGTCAGCATGCCACCTCGAACTGCGGCGGCCCAGCCGTGCAACAGACTAGCAAGAAGGAGCACCGGTGGCAACAACGTTAATGTGGAAGCACAAGTAGTCCCAGAAGTAAGGTTAAATATTAAAAGTTTCGAAGAAGGGAGCGTGAAGGGAGATGAGAGAGAGAATGAATGTGTTATTTGTATCACCGGTTTTCAAAAAGGCGACATCTCCACTGTTCTATCATGCAACCATAAATTTCATTCAGATTGCGTTGCTATTTGGTTGGTACTTCATCAAACTTGCCCCATATGTAGAGCTAGTACTATTCCGCCTGTTTCATAATCTCTATCGATTACCATGTTTAATTTCTAGCTTGTACCTTTTTTTCTCATCTTTTTCAATACATACTAATCAATTAAGATTCTTGATTCCTTATTTTAGAAAATTGGACATGTATTGGGGTGTCTTTGGTTTGATTCATGGATTTACACATTAGGAATGAGAATCAAAATTATAGTGTTTGGTTGATAACTTTTTAAGAAATTTGATTTCCCTTCAATTAAAAATCTCATTCCATAATTAAAAAGGGGTATCATTCCATCTTATTGGTAATCTAATTTTTAAATATGAATTAGTACTTTTAGATTTTTGTTTTGATTTTTTTGTCCATATTAACGATTTGAATGTCATTATATTTGTATCAGTTACCTTGATTTTTTATTTTTGTATTTTTAAAAAATTTATTTTCATTTGGTTAGACTATTAACTTGGTAATTACAATATTACAAATTTGACTATTAATAACCTAAGTTGGTTTACCTCTTTATGATTCTTCGTTGTTTAGAGTCACAACACGAGTTTAGTTAGTCCATCCAAAATTCTTGCAATTGACATTTTTAAGTTTTAACCATTTATTTACTTCTAAAGTAACGGGGATGTGTGGTTACAGGCTTATTAATCATTTTTTATTTTTTTCTTTTGAATGAAAAGGAATATATTAAATCAAAGTCGAAATTAGAGTCGTCAAAACGGGCTTAGCCCAACGGGCTAATCCGTCCCACCCCCAAAAAGGTAGGATAGGCTTTAAATTTTATAACCCAAATTTTGGCGGTCATTTTAGCCTGCCCCTGCCAAAATGGCGGGCTTGACGGGGCGCGCTTGATGGCCGGCCTATTTTAAGCCCGTATTTTAGTGAGCTTTTTAGCCTGTCCCGTCATATAGCAGGCTTTGGTGGGCTCTGCCCCACCGGCCCGTTTTAACAGCTCTAGCCGAAATACAACTGGGCGGGTGAGAATCCCACACCCCAAGGACAGAAGAAAAACCAGCCGTCTGTGCAAGCACATGAGCTACGTAATTCGCTAACCTTTTGACATAGCAAACCAAAACGCTCTTAATGCATCTAGCAATAACACGACATTTTTCAATAATCAAACCGACATACGAAAAGTCTTAACTAACGGAATTAAAATTATTACAAAAAAGTTTAAATAATCTGACTCCACTATGTACGATGTGGCCGTACGAGTTTTGATCCATGATAGAGCTTCTCTGGCTTGATCAATTTTAATTGATTGACCTAGTCAGCTAAAAAATGTGTTTGGTAATTGACTTTTTGTATTGGTTGATTGTCCTCAATCAACCAAATGGGAAACACTACTTTGAGCAGCTTTTTCTATCAACTTATTGATTTATGTTTTAAAAAGACATATTTAACCTTGAAAATGTCTAACATGTCTGCAAGAAATCAAACTTAACAACAAATATAACTACCATACTATCAACAAAAATCAAGAACAAAGAAAATAAACAATTTAGCATGACAAGAACAAAGAAATCAAACTTTTAGCATGACAATAACAAAGAAAATCAAATTCAAAAATGAAAAAATATATATTTTTATATATAAATTTTTTACAGTAAATCAGAAATCATTATCCGCCATTTCTCATATTCTTATTCTTTCATCATCTTTCATTGGATTTGCTCTCCTTAGACCCCTCCCCCCCCCCCCCCCCCCCCACTACGTTCTTCTTTCAGCTACCCCTTCTTCTTTCGTCTCTAATCTGTTCGTTTAGGTTTTGAAGATGCAATGACCCAAAAAATAAGCGTACAAATGTCTGTTATGGTGGAAGCTCAGACTACTAATTGTCCAATTGTTATGCCTGGAACCGTGTCCACCTGACACGATTCTATGTTCAGCTCTATGTTTATAATTGAGTTTTTTCCTAAAATAGTCCCTCGACTATCGCTAATTTTCAATTTTACATTTCGACTTTTAATTGTACTCAATGTGGTCCCTTGATTTTTTAAAATTCGCCCAAATTAGTCTTCCGTTAGAAATTCTGTCTATTGTGTTAAAATGAAGGGCATTTTCATCCTTTTTCCTATTATATGCCTAATATACTCTGAGAAATAGTCGAGGGACTATTTTGGGAATAGTCGAGGGATCATTTTTTTAAAAAAAAAAACTCATTTATTTATTTCATTTTTGTTTATTTCAATTTTTTTAAGACTATCAAATTAAAATTTATATTTTTTTTCTTACAAATATAAATAGTTAAAATCCACAATCAAACTTCAAAATTTTAAACTTTCTATACAAATTTTTTCTTTCTGTCTAAACATACAAACTTCCCTCTATTCCTATCAAATTTTACAAATAAGTTCCATAAATTTCAAAAATATAATACTCATATACTTTTTATGTTCACACACACGCACACAAACTTCAATAGACAATGAGTCACTATGTATCACATTAAATATTATTTTTACCACTGAAAATAACATTACTATTTTTATCAGTTTAGACACCCAAAATGTACGCTTCACTTCTCGGTCAGTATGCCTTTGAAAATAAAATTATTATTTTTACAATCAATGGCTATGCTTCTAGCACTTCTTGGAACTGAGAAGTACGCGTCACTTCTCGGTCAATGACAAAATCTTAGAAAATATTTTTAGAAAGTTGGCTTAACTTAGCCTGTAAGCCATTAGTTTCATTCCAAAGTTAGCATAAACCATAACTACCATTTCCAAATGCCTATCTACCAAGAATTACATCATGCTAAAGAGAGTCTACAACTATGACTATCAATTTTATGTGTTAAAGGACAAGTAAAATAAACAAAATGCAAAAAATAATTAGCACAAAATAAACAATTCTAAACCTAAAACCTCATCATTTACCAATATTACAAGTTCTTGTCATTTTGAAGTCTGTTTGTATTTTATATATAAATTTTAATAAACTTAAATTTGAAAGTTAAACTTGTTTATGAAAGTACGAAAAATTAATAATATTTTTTAAGTATAAAAATAATATTTAATCTTATACATAGTGATTGATTGTCTATTAAACTTTTAGTATAATTATATGATTTTATATATATATATATATATATATATATATATATATATATATATATATATATATATATATATATGAACATAAAAAGATAAAAATAATAAGTATATGAGTATTTATGAAAGTTACGAAACTTATTGTAAAACTTTATAGGGATGGAGGAAAAGTTTGTATGTTTAGACAGAAGGAAAAAAATTGTAGAGAAAGTTTAAAATTTTGAGGTTTGATTGTGGATTTTAACTATTTCTATTTGTAAGAAAAAAAATCTATAGAAATTCTAATATGATAGTCTTAAAAAAATGGAAATAAACAAAAATGAAATAAATAAATGAGTTTTTCCCAAAATGGTCCCTCGACTATTTCGCAGAGTATATTAGGCGTATAATAGTTAAACAGACGAAATTACCCTTCATTTTAACACTTAGTAGACGAAATTTCTAACGGAGGACCAATTTGGGGGGGTTTTTAAAAGTCAAGGGACCACATTGGGTGCAATTAAAAGTCGAAATGCAAAATTGAGAATGTGCGATAGTCGAGGGACCATTTTGAGAAAAAAAACTCGTTTATAATTATAAAACTCTATATCCATAATTTTTGTACTTCATATTCACAATTAATGAACTCTATAGTCACAATTAATGAACTCTATATTCACAATTACAGAACTCTTTGTTCATAATTACTGAACTCTATGTTCATAATTTTTGAACTCCATATTCACAGTTATTGAATTCTATGTTCATAATTATAAAACTCTATGTTCATAATTTTTGAACTGTATATTCACAATTATGACAGTTTTGAAATCATATCCACCTTGCAAGGTGGATACGGTTCCACAACATAATTTGCCTCAGACTACATCTATTGAGCTGATGGGGTCCAATATGAGAGCAAATATATTGGACCCAAGAAATAAATTTGAGTACATGTCATATGGGTTCGTGATGATGTAAAAGAAAAATCTTAATATGAGAATGTTATGACTGGTTTGATTTGTTTGATAACTATGTGCCCTATTTCTTGTCATATTTTTGGATCTATACATACTAATTGATTATTATATTCCTTATTTTTAAAAATTGAAAATGTATAATTATTCATGTCTCATTGTTGATTATTATTATTATTATTATTATTTTATATATATATATATATATATATATATATATATATATATATATATATATATATATATATATATATATATATATATATATATATGTTGTGATGGTTAAGTACTTAAATGTGTTGATATTATATGTGATTGCATAATAATAATACATTAGGGTCGTTTGATTCTTCTGGACTTCCTTGTTTGATCAAATTATTAACAGCATTTCCTTGAACCCTAATAATAGGACGTCCAAAGTTACGTACTTTGGACGCCTATTATTTGGACGGGTTAATAATAGGCGTCCACAGTTCTATAACTTTGGACGGCTATTATTTTGCACTTTGGACAGGTTAACAATAGGCGTCCAAATTAAAGTTCTAAAACTTTGGACGTCTATTCTTTTTAATTTAAAAAATAAATAAAAACAAATCATATAGTAACATTTTAATTATAAAAATGTCACCGTCCTACACTTTAGGCGTCCAAAGTTCAAACTTTGGACGCATATTCTTAGATTTTTTTTTTTGATCTTTTTTGTACTACGCCCAATTAAACTTTATTACTTCTTTTATCAATAAATTAATTAATTAATACTAAGAAAAATTTTAGCGAGAAAGTTGAAGATGACGATTTTACTTTTATTAATAGTATAGATATATAGATGAATTGATATTCATATTAGTTTGGGCAGAAAAGTTGAAGAAGATGATTTTATTTTTACTAATAGTATAGATAGATTTTTCATAATATTAAGTTTGGTATTCGTATATAAAATTTATATATTTAGAAACTACACTAAAAGTACTATTTTACACACAATAAAAATAAAAAATAATTAAAAATACTAAAAGAAATAAGTAAAGAAAAAAGAGTTAATTTGACCTATAAATAATCAATAAGACGTGAGATAGATGGAGTAAATAAATAAAATTTATCAATAATAAAATAAAGAAAATGTTTGACTTCCAAAAGTTTTTCCTAATATTATTTCATAATGTGAATTATAATTGTTGAGTGTCGTAAATTGGCTTACCACACATTTTTAATTATACACTAAAGTAACTAATGGATATATAGTGTTACACTGTTACGTTTAGAGGAGAATTAAAGAGAGAAATTTTAGGGTGAATGTTTAGCATGGCAAATTAATGTGGGATTGTAGACCACGTTCTAAAACGACGTTGTTTTGATGTTTAAAAAAATTATTTCCTCTGCGCGCGTGTTAGAATAATGAATATTTTGGGTAAAATATTGTAGTTTATGTGTTAGAATAATGTACTTTATATGTGTTAGAATAATAAAATTTTGGGGGTAAGATAATGTATTTTATGAGATAGAGTAATATACTTTGTGTTAAAATAATGTATTTTAATTTATGAGTTAAAATCATGTATATTGTACTTTATGTGTTAGAATAATGAAATTTCTAGGGTAAGATAATATATTTTATGGGTTGAAATAATGTATACTTTATGTGTTAAAATAATATATTTTTATGAATTAGAATAATGTACTTTATATGCTTTTGGACCATGTTTTACATAGCTCCACGCAATAATAATTGGTTTAGCATTACTACAAAATAAGGCCTTAATAAATTTAATAAAAATAAACTCAATCATTATTACATGGACCATGGTCCACACAGTTGTGTGGATCATAAATAAAAAGTATATTTTTAATATACTAATGATACATTATTTATGTACATAAGGTACATTTTTTGAAAGTACATTTTTAATATACAAAGGGTACTTAATGTACGTAAGGTATATAATGTAACTTCAATACAAAAATAATGTACCTACAATATAAAATAATGTTTTTTAATATATTAAAAATATATTTGATATTCATGGTCCACACAATAATTTGCCAAATAAACTATAATGGGTCAAAAAATATTTTTAAGTTGTCAATATTAAGCTAGGGCTCGAGCCCAATATATTGTGATGGAGCCTTATCTCTTAGATTGTTTCCTATTCCTATTTTTAGAAAGAGTATCCTATTCCTATTAGTAATAGACTAATATTATTCCCTTTAAAAAAAAAAAAAAGACTAATATTATTCTATATATATTCACGAAAGAGTATCTTATTCCTATTAGTAATAGACTAATATTATTCTATATATATTCACGAATGAGTAGAGTATTTTATTATTGTTTTCTTCTTCCAAATATAACACACACGTATTCTAAATCCGTGAGCGAGTTTTCTATCTATTCTGCTAGACATGGAGGACGATTACACGCACGTGGGTCCTTTGTATTTCATCATTATAGTGGTAGGCGTTTGTTTGTGGTATGCATGTTCGTGTTGGTGTCCCGTCAACACGCCACCTCGAACTGCGTCGTCGCAGCCGCACAACAGACTGGCGAGAAGGAGCACCGGCGGCAACAACGTTAATGTGGAAGCACAAGTAGTCCCAGAAGTAAGGTTAAATATTAAAAGCTTCGAAGAAGGGAGCGTAAAGGGAGAGGAAAGAGAGAATGAATGTGTTATTTGTATCACCGGTTTTCAGAAAGGAGGCATCTCCACCGTTCTATCATGCAACCATAAATTTCATTCAGATTGCATTGCTATTTGGTTGGTACTTCATCAAACTTGCCCCATATGTAGAGCTAGTACTGTCCAGCCTGTTTAATAATCTCTAACGATTACCCTGTTTCTTGTACTTTTTTTGTCATCTTTTTTCAATACATACTAATCAAGATTCTTGATTCCTTATTTTAAAAAATTAGAAATGTATTAGGGTGTCTTTGGTTTGGTTCATGGGTTTACACATTAGGAATGAGAATCAAAATTATAGTATTTTTTTTTTTTTTGAATGCCAAAATTATAGTATTTAGTTGACAACTTTTTAAGAAATTTGACTACCCTTCAATTAAAAATCTCATTCCTAATTAAAAAGGGGTATTATTCCATCTTATTGGTAATCTAATTTTTAAATACGGATTAGTACTTTAGATTTTTGTTTTGATTTTTTTGTCCATATTGATACTTTTAATGTCATTATATTTGGATCAATTACCTTGATTTTTTATTTTTGTATTTTTAAAACATTTATTCCCATTATATACACAACTAAACATCAATATTGGTAATCATTCCAATTTCACCCTACTACCAAACATTCAAAAATATTGTCACCAAAACACATTACCATTACCAAGTATTCAATTTTCATTCCAATTTTAATTCTCATGTGCAAACCAAATAAACCCTAATTATTCCTTTCTCATTGTTGATTATGTTGCAATGGTTAAATGTGTTGATAATATATTTGATTGCATAATACATTATGGTTAAATGTGTTGGATGATGTTAATATATTGTTGAATATGTTGGACTTGTTTTAAATTGATACTTATCTGAGGCTATCTTAGGATCATTGTCCGTGAGACTGATCGGATCAAGATGAAATTTGTAAGAGATTAACATATGTGAAGCAAATAAAAATAGATTTGTGATTGTAGTAATTGGCGTAAAATTTGGAGTAATACAATTATATGGATATGGTGAATACATTGATCTCTTATGCCAATTTATAAATCTACGTACTGTAAGTCCAGCAGCACATTGATTGGTGTTGTTACATAGAAGAAGAAATAGCAGACACAAACTCCTTAATGTTCTTGTCGGAGCTTCCACCTTCATCAACAGCTTCTTTAGCCAATTGCTTCCACTTGGCAGCATTCTCTTTGAGCATAACCCCTCTCTCCCCCTTCATCACTTCTACCAAACACCTCTCTACTTCTTCTCTAGTGACCATTCCATTTTCGCCAGCCATAACCCGGATCCCTACGTCCCAAACATCAACTAGATACTTTGCGTTGGTGGGCTGGTCAGTCCACTGCGGCATGGCCACCACAGGGACTCCGAGGCTCAGTGCCTCCAACGTTGAGTTCCACCCACAGTGAGTAATGAAGCACCCCACAGCCTGGTGGGACAAGACATCTAGCTGTGGACACCAGTTTGTGATTATGCCCGCTCCTGATTTGTCAGGCCAGAAATTGCTTGGGAGTTTGCTCTGCTCAGAGGACCGGACCACCCATAGGAATTTGCATTTGCTTTGGATCAAGCCCTGCGCAACTTCACACATTTGCTCGTCCTTCAAGTTGGCTAAGCTCCCGAAAGATACATACACAACTGAACCAGTTTCCTGGGAGTCGAGCCACTCCATGCAGTCATTATTGTTTGGCTTGAAAAGACTCAGGCCATAGTTATCATCGTCTCTTACTCGCTTGTCTAGGTACATTGATGGAAGTAGTGGCCCGATAGCAATGACTTTGAGTGGAAATTGGCTAGCCATCCACTCCAGTACCTAAGAGAATCAAGCAAGTACTTGTTAACCATAAACTAAACCAGCGTTCTTGTTTAGTGGCCAGGTAAAATGATCAATCCACCAAAACCAACTACAATTGAGTTCAACAGTTTAAAGAACAAGATATCATCATGTCCAAATGAGTTTGAGAGCAGTCATTTTTATCCACTACCAAAGTTAAGCAATCTCCCTTTTGGATTTGGCAGTTTTAGAAAGATGAATGCCAAGGAACACTTGGCTTAAAGGCTAGGGTCTAGGGGAGGCCTGTAGGTCAACATTTGATCCCAACTACGATATTTTGGGAATATAGTATATAGGTCCCTCTTTTTTAAGTTTTAAATAAACTGCTTCAATGGGATAAAAATGAACACTTGAGGTGGGCTACACAGAACAGCAATTTCATTTTCAAGATAAAACTGTTGCAATAATCTAAAATATCTAAGCAGAGAGATAGGCATACCTCCTTTTCCAATTCATCGAAAGTGTTGAACAAGAGCCAGTCTGCTTTCTGCGTATTCAAATTTCTGCTCAAAACGAACCGCAGTAGGGAAGAATAGGAGCTCTTATTGCGAACAAAAGATGGGAGATCATTCAACCCCAATGGTGGCATTGAAGGCAGTGACACGGTTGATCCTTCAGTTGGAGCAGTCAAGTTCTCCTGATCAGTATGATGGTATACTGCGAAAACAGCACATGATTGGCTGTTAAATGCAGCTGCTCTCAGGCCTAGCTGGTGCACTAAGTCAGCCACCCATGGCATGATTGAGTCGTATACCACGGTGGTCAACAAACACCCAGAACCGGTGACTTTAGACATGATCTCAGCCAAGTTATTGGAGACTAAGTCCTTGAGCCAGTCAGAAATGGCATCAAAGCCAGAATCTGGTTTCACACCATCGGGGATAGACTCAACCCTGATTAGGCTTGAACTTACCTGTATGCATGCACTAGTTGATGTTGGGGTAATGACTGTCACCCCAACTCCTCTTGAGGCTAAACGCTTTGAGAGTTGAACCATTGGGGTTATGTGACCATGTATAGGGTAAGGAATGACCAGAACATGACTTACAGTAGACATTTCGGCCATCTCTGGTCTTTCTACCCCTCTCAACTTCCAAAACTTGAATTGACAGTCACAGTTTCTATGTTTCAAATGTAAAACTGTTATCACTTATCAAGCAACGGTATGCTAATAATCTTGAGTATATTTGCAAAAGTAATTGTCAAAAAATTGAGGTTGGGCTCAACCAAAGTTGTACATTTTGAATTACATTGAAAGTATATAGTCTCAATTTGTGAAAACAGCTTAAATAACTGCTTGCTAAAGATAAACATTGTCCAACTTAATCTTCATTGAACTCAATATGACCTTGTCACTAAATGGCCTTTATAAGAATAGTTTTAAACCTATTCTAATAAATTGATTTTAAAAACTCAGAAAACTAAGCTTAAAAAACTTTTTTCAAGGGCCATAAACACTTCTCCACAAGCCTATTCAAACATGATAAACAACAGCTCAAGTGTTTATGTAGTAATTAAGTTTTACATTAGTTCTTGATATCCACCCAAATGAATGGGTAGTTTACTCATACAATAAACGGAATGAATGCAAGAATGGAAATTAGGCAAAAAAAAAAAAAAAAGAAGGAAGAACGGGAATCAGGAAAATCAGAATGCACAGATCAGGGAAAGAGTTTAAGTTAAGGGATTAGACAAGAATAAATCAAAAACGCAATTATCTCCTTTTCTATATTTATTTATTTCTTTGCACTATAAATTGGAATCTCTAGATGAGAGGAAGGCATCCAATCTTTTATCCTTAGTCTTCAAGCTTTAGTAGCTGGGCAAGAGCCTAAAACTCTTGTTGGGGAAAGTTATAGTGACAATCCTATTTTTTTATTTCAGTTTACAGTCAATAAAAAGGAACTTCCTTGTTCTTTTCTCTAACAGTTCTCATCCAAATCATTCAGGCTAAACCATTCTAGACCCATACAAGCACCACATTATAATCATGAATTCTACATATCTTATTAACACAAAAATACTGCCACAAAAATAAATTTGGGAAAATGCTGAAAAAACTCTGGCAGATTATCCCATAAATAGAACACCAAATAAGGAACTCAGTCCTCAAGACTTTGCCAAATTCAACAGGGCATTCAAGGCTCATGCAGTAGATAGCAAGCAATGAGAAAATTCTTCTCAGCTCCCTAACCTTTTTATTAGTCAAGTTTACGAGTGGTTTACACTTTACAAGTAAAAAAGGCAAGCAACACCTTGTAAAGGAGTGCTCGGTGAACCAAGGAAAACATTTCACATCACATTACTAACACACAATGGCTCCAAATTAACTATAAGTACCAAGGAATTCACTTTGCGGTGCTCTTTTTTACTTCTAATGCACAGCAACTTATAAATATTAACCAAGGAATCCTCTTCATGGTGCTCAGTTTTACTCCTAGCACAGAAATGGCTTATAAATAATAACCAGGGAATCCACTTCACAAATTTGAACTTCTTACTAACGCACAACAGATTACATTTATATATAACAGATTAACAAAGAAAAAAGAGAATGGTGCTGTTAGATTTATATATTGGTTTTTACGGTGGACTTTCATTGATAGTTATGGAATTGTTAGGCTTTCTTTAGATCTGAATTTGGAGAACTAATAATTAACTAGTGTTAGCCTGTAAAGTTGCATAAACATATTATAACCCATAAACCTCAGTATTTCACACAAAAGAAATTAGTCATTACAACACAGTGGGAGATGAATACTTATATTTCAAAGATAACCCAAACCCATATAAAATCTCACTTCACAACATAAAGAATAATTAATTAATGAAGAAAAGATAAACTAGTAAACCTAAGCCAGACCAATTAAAATTGGAATAAAGTAAATGGTTCAAAGTAAATTACACTTCAGTTTCAGTCTAATTTTAAATTTTGTATGGCTTAGAATCCAATTTTAAATTAGTATGGCTTAAAAATTGCATATATTCAAGAAGCAATAGAAGTCCAATGGGATCACTGATACAACAAAATAAACCCATATAGTAAATTCCAATTTCAATTCAAAAAATGTAAATAACTAAAAAATGAAAACCCAAACAAAGATCATCAACAGAAAACAACACTAAGATTGCATGGTTTATCCTGTTGAAACATTTGCAGAAATAATATGATGTTTTAACCAGAAAAATGAGCCAAAAGTATAATGAAAACTCTTACAAAAAAAAAAAAAAAAAACAATTTCTCTTGAGCGGTGCTAGGTTGCCCAGTCCACAGAAAAGAAGAGTTTGGGTAAAGTTTTTTTCTCTTTTTACAAAAAAATTAGGTGATCTCAATTTTGCTAAACTAGAGCTACTACAGAGAGGGGAAATCAAATCAATTTTAATATACAAATTGGAATTGAAGTCCTTTGCTAGCAGAAATCAAGTCGATCCAAGCTACAGAGAGAGAAGGGGAAATCAAATCACCTTGTTATATAGCTCGTAGACTCAGAAGGTTATCGGCAACTTCAACTTCACGTGGTCGCCAACGTCGTAGACTCGCAGCATTCTCTGACCTAGCCGTATATATTGAGTAGCACTTTCCACTGAATTTCACTTTCATCTCTACCAAATAAAAAAAAAAAAAAAAAAAAAAAAAAAAGGAAAACAGAATAACATTAAAAAAAAATTTTAAAAAAAAATCTTTTTGGCTCTCATCCCCTCTTTCTGGGAGAGCATTCATTCAGAAGATCTGAGATCGATCGGGAAGGACGGAGATCCTGTGGTAATGTTCGCATATAATTGGAATTTATCTCAGCATTTTTACACATATTGCTCAGATTTTTTTTAAAAAAAATTAAAAATGTTTTAGGATTTAAATGTATGGAATATTATTACTTTGTAAACATTTTATTAAATTTTATTGTACCAATATTTTGAATTAAAAGTATATTTTAAGAAAATAAGTATTAAATCTTATCTTATATTATCTTACTTCTTACTCTATATAATAACAAAATATTTTTGCCACATCATTTTCCCGCCTAAATAATAAGGCATCGTTTGGACTGTTATTAATTTTCATATTTATGAACACATTGGATGACTTCTATTGCAACTTCCCATGTGTATTAATTGTTTTAACATTTGTTCAAATTTATTATTAGAACCTTTGGAATCCGCACAGCCGCGAGAATGACTTATCATGCGTGATTATTTTTAGATCTGTGAATCCGTTGGATGACTACTATTGCAACTTTCAATGTGTATTAATTGTTTTAACATTTGTTCGAATTTATTATTATAACCTTTGGAATTCGCACAGCCACATGAATTGTTTATCATATGTACTGTGATCATTTTGAAAAAAAAAAAAAATAGTATAATAACATTGATTCAAGATATATAGATACCAGAATAACATACACACGTATTCAATGAATTGGCATATATAAAATAAAAATAAAAAATGTAATAATATAGTCAGTTTTTTCCAATACTAATTGCATAATATGTATAGTCCCACTTTTGAAATGCCCCTTGAAAATTGTTCAATATTCTAATCAAATTAATAACAAAGCATTAATGGAGAGGCACAATTGCTACTCAAAAAAATAGTTTAAATATGCACTAATACGAGAGTGTTCTTCACCCTTGAAACTTTCTGCAAAAATGCTTTTCCAATACTGTCTTGCATCTCAGGTTAGCCCTATGCACACCCGGAGAGCAATCCGGGTGCGCTTGGTGAGAACTTATAAAGTCCCTGAATTACGTGGAGGAGCAGCAACAAGCCAGAGCAAAGAATGCCTCTTCCATGTTGAAGAGGTAAGTTTAATACACTTGGCAGATCAAATGCATCACTAATGTTTAACTTTATTTTTAACCTAATCTATTATCTTTTTTCTATTAAATTCTTTGTTTTCTATTTCTATGTGTTACAGCAAGGCTTGCAGCCTTACATGACAACCTGGGCTAGGGCTGGACTGAAGATTCAAGACATGACAACCCAAGGAGGATTGACGAATTGGATCTTTTTTTTTTTTTTTTTTTTTTTTTTTTTTTTTTTTTTTGTATAACTTTCATTGTTTGTAAAACTTTACATGAATACTTTTGTAGTTTCAAGCTATTCTGTAAATTTATTCTACACTTAACAACTACACAACTGTTCAAGGGATTCTATTGTACGGAAATAAATTAAAGCATAACACTTAGCATCAACACAAACTTTTCAAGTAATGAATTCTATTCTACTCAAATAAATTAAAGCATAACACTTAAACTCAGTATTCATAAACTCATTCAAGTATAGAATCCAATACTAACAAGTAGAGTCATAACACACTTAAACCTTTTTTACTTCTAAAATAATTAAAGTTAAAAAAAAAATTAAAATTTAGTGTAGCTTATTGTTTAGAAAATAAAAATAAAAAAAAATTAACATGACTACACTATAATCAAACAGTTTTTCCTTTGACTAAATTTCCTTTGACTAAAGGAACTTTTATAAAAGTCTACAAAGAGTTTTTTGATTCAAATAAATAATTTGAAACAAATATTTCTAAACTAATTGTTTAGGCTTTAAAAAAATAATTTAAATTTTTTTGGCACAAAGCAAAATTTTATGACTGAGATTAATAGTGAAACTGTAAATTGAATAAGTAAAACAAAAACAAAAAACAAAAAAAAAAAAAAAACAAAAATAAACTTTGCAGTAAGAAAATGTCATAATTCTAGGGTCTGCCTGCACTGAAATATATATGTAGAGTCTGCTTGCCTGCACTGAAATATATATGTATTCAAGAGGTATGTTCTGAACTTGCATGTAGATCCTTGAATTCATTGCTCATTGAATTGAAATTGTAAATCTCAAATCCATGCCTGACCAGGTCGAAATCCAGATCTGTTATTTTTTATCGAGACTCTATATCGTGATTATTATCGCCATTAATGATACAAAATCGTGATATAAGCTATCATAAATCCAAAATGGAAATTTTAGTGGAAGAAATTAGGATAGAAGCAAGTGTTGGACAGAGTAGATCAGAGATCCGCATATCGCCATTGTCGAGAGAGAATATGAAGGGTCGGATTGCTTTGGAAAGTTCTAGGGTTAGATAGGTTTATATATCAGGATTATTGTGTTGGGTTTTGGGTCATGAATAGTAGACTACATTGGGCCTGAAATATTATTTGATATCAGTTTTCAATTTTTGGGCCTAACAAATTATATAATCTAAATAGTAGGCATCAATATATATATATATATATATATATATATATATATATATATATATATATAATTCACAATCTTATTTAATTATTATTATATCTTATCTTATATATAATTATATAATGATATATTTAACATTATATAATATTCTAAAATATTAATATGTTATTGTGAGAATATTAACATACTTAAATGATACAAGGTTTATTGTTACAAAGTTGACTGATCATGTTTTGGAAGCTCAAATCATGTGTGGAACGAGTGTAGGAACAAAAGTTTTAATTCCTCGAATGTCGTTAACACCTTTTGATTCAAGATTTTTGTTTCAAGTTCCAAAGAAAGCAATTCCTTTAGATACTATCATATGTCATGACAATAAATAAAAGTTAATGGCAAACATTATCACACGTGGATTTGTTTTTTAGAAAGCCAATCTTTAATTATGGTGTATCATTTGCAGTATCAAGAGTTAGTAATCCTAGGGGATTAAAAATTTTGATGTGGAAATAATGTACCATTTGTAAGTACGACTAAAAATGTCGTATGCAAATTAAAGAAGTTTTCAATAATGTGTAATACAATTACAATGTTCTTCGTTTTTTAATAATTAATTCATATACTATTATAGTTTTTTTTTTATCAGTACTGTTGACGGTAATAATGTTACCGGAAATATAATATAAGAGTAACGAACAAGAAAGTAACAATAGTTGTATTGCCTTTTGTCTCAGTATAGAAAGTACAGTGTGTCCCCTGCTCAGCTGAGGGAAGTTCTATTTATGCTAGGTCCTAACGGTAACAACATGAAGAGACATCCTTGGGGAGCTGAGCTAACGGCAAGAATATCAAGAGTCATGAATGAGGCGTTGAGGCTTTAACTCTCTCTCATCAATGGTGACATCAAAGGTGGCTTCAATGACAATAAAGGTGACACCTGTTGGAATTCTAACCGTTGGAGTTCTGCCCGTTGGGTTCCCATGTGATGCTGAGTCAGATGCTCATTTGTGATCCGGGTCGGGTGCCAGCCCTATTATCGTGTCACCAGTCCCCCCTACTCCTGAGTCAACGGATGTGTTTGAGTTGACTTGGGAGTAAGGCTGAATCTATCTTGATCCTGTGTAGAATCCTGCTTGATTTAGGATATGTGATTTTATTTGATCCTGTGTATGTGATTTTATATATATATATATATATATATATATATATATATATATATATATATATATATATATATATATATATATATATATATATATATATATATATATATATATATATATATATATATTTTAATCACATATGATTTTATTTTATTTCTTATGCTAGCCGAGATAGGCTTTGGCCTAGGTTGGCAGAGGTGCGTGCCTCCGGCCGAGGCGTCGCCTCGACTGATCGTGGCCGAGGCGTGCGCCTCGGCTGACCGTGGCCGAGGCGTCGCCTCGACCGATCGCGGCCGAGGCGTCGCCTCGACCGACTGCGGCCGAGGCGTCGCCTCGACCGATCGTGGCCGAGGCGTGCGCTTCGGCTGATCGCGGCCGAGGCGTAGCCTCAACCGATCGTGGCTGGGGCAAGCTCCGGCCTATTTTTATTATATTTTTTATTTTATTTTATTTTATTTTTTATTTTTTTTTTTGCCGAGACGGACTTCGGCGTTGGCCGAGGCAACTGTGTCAGACTGTGGCCGAGGCAGGTGCCTCGGCCATCCGAGTCGAGTCACGTCTCGGCCAACCTGTGGCCGGGGCGTGCGACTCGTTCTTTTTTTTTTTTTTTTTTTAAACAACATGGGCAGACCACAAGCACGAGATATTATTCCAAAAGATTTCAGAATGCAAAGCGGGCGGACCGCGATTACCAAACACTAGTCCCAAACGACTACTAGAATATTAAGGAAAATACTTAATCAAATGTTCCTAGCTCTATACCCGATCGATTATCCTTACAGATGGTGTGGACTTATGGATCATTTCTGTCAATCTTTTTGAATGCTTTTACGTAACAACTGCGGGCTACTCGCTGGTCTCCTTTGACGACTCCTATCCCATTCGGAGTATGGAACTTCATACACAAGTGTTCCACCGACACTATGGCCTTGAGGTCCTCTAGTGCCGGCCTTCCCAATATGATGTTGTGCGCACAAGCGAGTCTTACCACGATGAATTCTACGTCAAGTTTCCGAATGTTAGGGTTCGTGCCTATCTCCACTGGTAAGACCACTGACCCCTCTGTCTCTACTGAATCACCCGTAAATCCAGAGAGTGGGGTACGTACTTCTTTGAACTGGTTCCTAGGTATCCCTAACTTGGTGAAGGCACCGTAATACATCACATTGATTGAGCTTCCTGTGTCGATTAAGATGCGGTGGACCATGACATCGTTGACGTCCATCTTAATCACCAGGGCGTCACGATGGGGTAACGGGCCCTCTGGGAGGTCATCATCAGAGAAGGTGATGGCCTCCTGTCTCTGTTTCTTTTCTCTCGGAAGACTCACCACTTCTCCCACGTATAGCTGCCGGCTCCACTTCTTTCTTTCCGCGGGCGTGTCGCCCCCTGCGGGTCCACCATAGATAAAGTGTATGGTGTGCTTCTTTTGTCGTCTGGGCGCCACCTCGATTTCTTTCTCACTATCATTCTGCTCAGATATTTGGTCGTATTCTCTTTTTTTTTGCGTTCGTGGTGGACGGCTCTGTGCCATCCTCATTCCTCCAGACATTTTTTGGTGGATTGTGTTGCGGCTGTTGCTGCTGCTTGGATCGCTTGACGAAATGTCGGAAGTAGCCCTGTTGGATGAGTTCTTCTATTTGTCTCTTCAAAACGTGACACTCATCCGTATCGTGGCCGGTTTGCCTATGGAACCTGCAGTACTTTGTTTGGTCCGCCTTCGGGGAGACCTTCATGCACTCCTCGGGGAATTCTACCATTCCCGTCTCCTCAGCTTGCTTTAGAATGACACTGACGGGATGGGTAAGAGGAGTTAGATTACGCAAGGGAACCAGGCAAGGTCGTTCGTGGTCTCGGCCTTTCCCTGCGATCGGGTGGTTCGAGAGTGGTGCCTGGCTGGGCGGACCCGCTTTCCCAGGCTTCCCACCTTTCCTTTCATCCTCTTTGTCCTTCTTCTTCCTGTCGACGTCCTCTGCTTCGGCATAGCGACTAGCCGTCCTTATCAGATCTTCGTAAGAGCGGGGGTGGTGGGCGTTCAACTGCTTGTGGAAATACCCTGATCTTAAGGCATGGATAAATATCGGGATCGCCGCCTTGGAGTCGATGTCGTAGACATTATTGACTTCCTTTTTCCATTTTATCAGGAAGTCTTCGAGGCTCTCGCCTCTATCTTGCTTCACTACACAGAGGTGAGAGAAGGGTTTCTTACGTTGTATGCTACCGGAGAAGTATGTCAGGAAGCTCTTGGACAACTCCCCAAAGTTTTGGATCGACCCATCAGGGATGGTGTTGAACCAGTCTTGGGCCGCTCCATCCAGGGTGGACAAGAACGCTCGGCACATGATGGCGTCCCCTGCCCCGATCATTACCATAGCAGCCTTGTACCTCGTCATGTGGACGCGTGGGTCAGTGACCCCCGTGTACTCCTTGATGGCGGGCAACCTAAAGTCCCTCGGCAAAGGTATGTCCATGATGCTTGGGGAGAATGGTGTTGCCATCCGTACCTCGGGTTCCGGCGACTGCTCCCGTGCCTCCACCCTTCTTGCTAACTCCTCGATTCTTCTCTGCAGCCTCTCGACCAGGGCCGACTCATCAGGGTGCCGGCGCGGGGCCGGTTGCCGCTCCTCCAAGTGTCGGTGTGGAACCCGCTCATCAACGCGTCGCTTCCCCGCCGAGTGCCGTCGCGGAGCTGGCTCTTCGACGCGTCGCTCCTCCAAGTGTCGACGTAAGGCCGACTCATCAACGTGTTGACGTGGGGTCGGCTCCCGAGACTCGCCCACCTCCTCTGTGGGTGATCTCTCGGCTTCTCTGTTTTCGTGTTGGCGAGGACCTCTGGTAGAGGATCCCTCGGCCCGTGATCCTAATCTTTGCCACACGGGCGCCCTTTGTCCCAATCGTTCTAGTGCAGATTGGGAAGGGCCTGGTTGTCGTCTGGCCGGTCCACTTCTTTGGGTCTCAACCCTTATTTCCTGGGGCCGCGGCGGGGGCACTTGGCCTTGTAGTTCCACCGCCACTTGGTTTAGTGCCACCGCCACCGCTTGCTGGATGGTCGCCTGGAGGTTCACGACTTGGTTCGACCCTCCATTGTGGAGCTGGTCTCGAAGGTCCCCTCCATTGTTGAGTTGGTCTCGAAGGTTTCCTCCATTGTTGAGTTGGTCTCGAAGGTCCCCGGGTCTCCGGTTGTTGAGCTGTTCTCGGAGGTCCCCTCCGCGATTATTGGTGAGTTGGTCCAGGAGGTCACCTGAGGCATTGCCATTGTTCACGTTGCGGGAACTGTGGGAGCTGCGGGACACCATTCTTTCAAGCTTGCTGTTGAAAGAGGAATGAGTTGTGTGTGTCGTAGCCTGCTTGAGTATTGGACTCAGGCTCTCAATGAAAGCACCAATGACGGTAATAATGTTACCGGAAATATAATATAAGAGTAACGGACAAGAAAGTAACAATAGTTGTATTGCCTTTTGTCTCAGTATAGAAAGTACAGTGTGTCCCCTGCTCAGCTGAGGGAAGTTCTATTTATGCTAGGTCCTAACGGTAACAACATGAAGAGACATCCTTGGGGAGCTGAGCTAACGGCAAGAATATCAAGAGTCATGAATGAGGCGTTGAGGCTTTAACTCTCTCTCATCAATGGTGGCATCAAAGGTGGCTTCAATGACAATAAAGGTGACACCTGTTGGAATTCTAACCGTTGGAGTTCTGCCCGTTGGGTTCCCATGTGATGCTGAGTCAGATGCTCATTTGTGATCCGGGTCGGATGCCAGCCCTATTATCCTGTCAACTGTTAATCTTACTATTGTATCATATGTCCGAGCATCGCACGGATGCAACTACTAGGTTGTCAGAGTTATATATGAATCCGGAGGTATAAAATATTTGAGTTGTGATTAAGTGTTTCTTATTCAAATGTTGAATTATTAAAAAAACATTTTGCTATTACATAGAATAAGAAGATTATACGATAATTTTAAATTATTAAGAGGTCATATTTAATGATCGTGCATCGCACGGGAAACTTACTAGTTGGTAAAAATCAAAATTGACTTCTACATCCAAAAAATAAGAATAAGAGTAATTGCAAGGAGTCTGCACGTGTTTAGTTCAATAGTTCACTAGATAGTATTTAAGTGAAAAACAAAATTCGAACTTCGTGACGACAGTGTGGAGATTATGTCCAAAGTTGATAGATTTTTGTGCGCACCAAAGGCGGTTGACTTTGTAACCACAACGAGTCCATATTATTACAAATTTGACTCTTAGTAGATTATTACAAATTTAACTCTCAATTCCCAATAGTCAGTAACCTAGATTGGTTTACCTTCTTGGTCCTTTGCTGACTGGAGTCACAAGGTGAGTTTAGCCCGTTCATCCAAAATTCTTGCAATTGACATTTTAGCTTGTAACCATCTATTTACTTCTAAAGTTATGGGGATGTTTGATTATTGGCTTATTAGTCATTTTTAACTTGTTTGATCAATTTTAGTTGATTGACCTAATCAAACAGTCAAAAAATGTGTTTGATAATTGACTTTTTGGGACAATCAACCAAATGGAAAACATTGCTTTGAGTAACGTATAATATCAGCTTATTAATTTATGCTTTAAAAAGACATATTTAACCTTTAAAATGCCTAACATGTTGGCAAGAAATCAAACTTAACAACAAATAAAATTATCATACCATCAACAAAAATCAAGAACAAAAAAAAAAAGAGTTAATAACCGATTTGGTCCTCTGACTATTGAGAAACTACCGATTTGGTCATTGACTATCATCCTTACCAAACTAAATCCTCAACTTTACAATTTTTACCCGATTTCGTCCTCCATCCCTTTCACCGCAACCTCCGTCTAAAGGCTAAACCAAGGGTAATATTGTAAATTGACACAGCTATCGCGCCATTCGGCCGTTTCATTCTCTTATGCCCGTTATCGGATCCAAGTCCCCTTTCTCTTCCGCCACCGGATGTACCTGTAGGGTAACCCTCTTCACCGCTTACAATTACTATTCACCGGCTTATATTCTGCGGAATTTCAGTGAAATTCGGGGACTGGAGCTCAGGCTTCCGAGACATGAATCCTTCGTTAGAGACGGATCCGCGCTCAAATGCACGGCCGAGTTCGGGAGTGAATTGCAGAGCTGCATCATTGTAGGAGGGATGTTGGTTTCTCCTATTATGAGGAATTGCAGTATTGTAGCCGAACTGCCGAAGAAGAAGAAAAACTGAGGTTGTGTTACCCAGTGCACCCTCCCTAATTTTTACGGTTGTTTTCGTGCTAAATGCTATGTGTATGGATGCAACTTTGAGGCAGCAGGTCGTTTGAGAGTGAAAATCACATATGCAGGTAATGAGAGATGGGAAATCCCAGAAGAATTCATACCTCGCACAAAAAATTCTTGTCCCCACGCTCAGTTCGCCGGAGAGAATCATCAGTTTTCCGTCACAGACCCGAACCCAAACCTCGTTTTCAATCATTACAACACAACATCAGTACCTCGACATCATCAGTTCTCCGTCCAACGCAAGTCCTCAAACAACACCCTTTTCGACGCTTCACCGATGGTGGGTTCCGGCGAAACGTTCTTGATCTTTAAGGATCAGTACCTGCAGCTTTCGACGTCATTGCCGAACGACCCTCCACTTCCATCTCTGTCGACGCACCGCACCTAATATTTCTCGACAAACACTGCTTAGTTCACCGTTTGTTCCCTTGGAGATCTCAGAGCTTCTGTTTACACTACCAGTAATTTACATTATTACCCTTTGTTTAGACGGAGGTTCACGGTGAAAGAGACGGAGGACGAAATCCGGCAAAATTTGCAAAGTTGAGGACTTAATTTGATAAGGATGATAGTCAATTAGTCAAGGACCAAGTAAATATGCTAATTTAGAGTATATTTATAACTAGTAATTTACCCGCGATGCACGGAAAAAAATATGTTATTATAAATATAAATAGAAAATAGAAAAAATAAAAATATTTTAAATTGTTTAATGTAATAATATTTTTGAGCTTTCATTGCTCAAGTATTTATTATTTTTATAGAATACAAAATTACAATTAAAATTAAAATTAAAAATTTGTATGGTTAATATAATCTCTAATTATGTACATATTCAAATAAACTTATAGAGAGAATTTACATAATTACATTAATTTATTCTTAATTGTATTTAATCTATATTATAATTTTCACAATACCAATAATAACTAAGATAATTACATTTAGAAAGCAAATTTCAAATTTTGTATGAGTAAATTTAAACTCTAATTGAATAATTTTTTATATGATTATATAATATATTCTTTATGCACATGTCATTCTATAAACCCAAATGTCATTCTATAAGTCCAAGACCAGTTTCTGTGGAGATAATTCAAATGGATTTTTTTTTTTCTTTTAAAAGTCCTAAGTTTAGAAATCTAGAAAAACATTAAAGACCCATACGATATATATATTTATATATTTAAATTTTTATTTATGGCTCAAATGATTTTTTTTTTTTTAATTCTGAAGTCCAATAATTGACCCACGGCCCGCATCATTTGCTTTCTTCATCCCTTCTCGCTTCTGCCCTTTCTTTGAAGCATTTGAGAATATAGAAAAGTACACTCCACAATCTCTACATGTAGAAGGTGGTTCCTTAATGTCTGACTCCATTTTTTTTACCACTTTCCATGATTCTTCTATTTTGTTTACTCCTTTTTTTTTTTTGTAGGTGTGATTGTTAGAGCCTCCTCTACATTCTACCGTCTTTTGTCTCCTCCGCCGCCATGGCCATGAAAATACACAAATGGTAGGACAAATTGCTGCAGTTTACGCTCACATGGATTTGATCTGGGGTGTTTTATAGGAGAAAAATTATATGTAGAGGCTTGCATTAATAGAACTGTTTCGGATATCGAATAGGCTTTCATCAAAAATTTAATTAATATTATAATCCCAAGAAGCACCATAAATAACAAAAGCATATCAAATAGACTTTCATTGTAAAGCCAAAGATTTAATTAATATTGTATTGTTTCATATTTTCTATTAATCGGGAATCGGAATCCTTAATCATAATATCATAACATTTAATAACTCCATTAATTCAATAAATGTAATCCTTTGTTATGAGCGAGAAAAAAATAGCTATTTTATTTTTCAAATGTTGTGTTTTTTTTTTTATAGTAAATGATGTTGTGGCTATCTAACTCTATAATAAAGCAAGAAAATTTTGCCAATCATTTTTTCCCGCCCATTGGATAAAACGCCGTTGTGCATTTTTATGCAATCATTGTTTCCCGCCCATTGCATACTACGTCGTTTTGCAAACACATAAATGATAGAATAGTCGGTTCTTTGAATTTGTACGCGTGCCTAATGTCGTTTCGTCTTAGCCGTTTTCTTTTAGACAACTCTTCGTATTCTAAAGCGATTATAAAACACTAAAGTCCTTTCGTCTCAAGAAATACATTTAATGTAGAATACTAGGTACTTTAAACAACATCATTATCATGCTCGGATAACCAAGGTTGAATAAAAAGATGCTCACATAATAAACAAAAAAATAGATATATACATAGAAGACGCAGAGTTTTACTCTGCAATTAATACATTTTGAAAAATTGTGTATTTCCCATACACAAGTTGTTGATCATTCATTTGAAATATCCAACGCTTCAAGGTCTATAAATAATCGTCTTATTGGTGTAAAGTATTCTTACTACTCGAAAAAACTGTTTGCTTACAGCGCTTTTCAAATATCATTTTGTTGAACACAATGCCGTCAATGTTCATACTTGTGAAGGACATCAAACCT
Organism: Ipomoea nil; assembly: GCF_001879475.1. Taxonomy (NCBI): domain Eukaryota; kingdom Viridiplantae; phylum Streptophyta; class Magnoliopsida; order Solanales; family Convolvulaceae; genus Ipomoea; species Ipomoea nil. Next base: position 779,165 of record NW_017619484.1, read on the forward strand.
CAACACCAGCTCAGGGCAGTTCGTGTTAGAGCAGTCAGGGTATTCGAAGTGCCAGAGAAAAGGGGAGAGGGTAACAGCAGTAAGAGTATGGAAGTACTAATGCATGATGAAGAGGTAATGCTATATATTTTTAATGCATCATGTAACTGTTACCTATTAATCTAATCTTATTTCATATATCAGTAATCTTTGTTTTTGTTTTTTTCAGGGAAGCTATATTCATGCTAGCATTCAAAAAAAAGATGTGAAATATAGAGAAATATTCAAGGAGGGAAAACTGTACGAAATAAAAAATTCCATGGCTGCGACAAATTATTATGTGTACAAGATTACACAGCATGCATATATGATCAAATTGAACTACAGGACAGAAGTGAAGGAGATAAACTCTTTAGGATTTCCTTTTAAAATGTTTCGATTAAAGAGTTTCATTTCTTTAAAAGACACTGCAGATGTGAACGACAAGGAACTTATTGGTACTATCTCTTCATTTCTCTATTTTTTAATATCTTATGTTAAGCTGAACTGCTAACATCTTACTGAAAAAATTTTCATTTGGCAGATGTTATTGGTCGTGTCATTGAGATCTATAATCCTGTGGATAAGATTATAGGTGGAAAGGCAACCAAACTGATTGACTTTCAGATTGAGGATAATGTGTAAGTACTAATTTTTCTTGTGTTTTTACTACTCACACTTATTTTTTTTCTGTTTTTTCCTATCAGTATTAAGTTTATACTGATATCAATTGTTTTTGGTTTCTACTAATGTCATGGCAGTGAGAACACACTGACATGTACTCTATGGAATGAACACGTTGCTTCACTCATGCCATATTACAATAGTGATTCAAAAGAACCACTTATTGTAGTGATTCAGTGTTGTCGTGCTAAGTTGGTTAGTAGTGAGTTTCTATCCTCATGCACATTCTAGCAGCTTTACTCATTCCAGTCAACTAATATGTATTTTTTTTCCAGGTGAGGTTAGAATCACCAGCTCATATGACGCTACCAAGCTATGGTTCAATGAGGATTTTGAGGAATTCTTAGAGTTCAAGTCGAAGTAAGTACACTAATGTAATTCTGTAATGTTATCTGTAAGTAAGTTAAATATTGCATCACATTTTATATAATGTAATTCTTTAATTGCTGGAACTATTAAGCACTAAGTCAGATTTAAAAACTTAGGCACTTTAGAAGATGTTTAAAGTGCATTTAGTGAAGTATTGTCATTATAAGTTACTAACAGATGTGTTATATGTACTTACACAGTTGTAGGCATCAGATTAGAATTTAATCACATGCCAAAAAAAATTAGCTTATGATTACTTTTTCAATAAAGTATTGGCATCAGATTATAATTTCATCACATGCCTATTTTCTGGAAAAAAAAAGTTAGTATAAAAGGCAAATAGACAGTTAACTCACACACATTGCATGTTTTTTACGCAAATAGGCAGATTATAATAAATCATTCGATGAATTTAGTAAAGTATTGACATCATATGTTACTAACAGAAATCTTATGGAACTACACAAGTGTGGGCATCAGATTTAACTTTAACCACATGCCACAGTAATGTCACTTGTGATCCTTATTTCAGTTAAGTATGGGCATGAGATTTTTTTTTCATCACATGCCAATTTTCTGGACCCAAAAAAGTTATTATAAAAGGCAAATAGGCAATTAACTAACACACATTACATGCTTTTTTGACAAATAGGCAGATTAGAATCAATCATTCATGTATTGGCAAATAGGCAGATTAGAATACATCTGCCTTTTAATTTAGTAAAGTATTGACATCATATGTTACTAATAGACATGTTAAAGAACTACACAAGTGTGGGCATCAAATTAAACTTTAATCACATGCCACAAAAATTTTACTGAGGATTTTTATTTTAGTAAATGATGGGCGTGAGATTTTATTTTCATCACATGCCAATTTTCTGGAAAAAAAAGTTAGTATAAAATGCAAATAGGCAATTAACAAACACACATTACATGCTTTTTTGGCAAATAGGCATATTAGAATCAATCATTCTATTCATTTGGTCAAGTATTGGCATACTTTTATAACATTTGTTCACATACCAATTATCTGCCAGTCAATAGAATGATTGATATTGCTAACCACTATTTTTGTTTAAACCTGTTTATGAAGCATGAAATCTGAAAATACTCCCATGAAAAGTTTGAGTACGGGCACTCTGCACTCACAGTCAGTTGGCATTAGTGACTTTAAAAGTGCTGGACTCATTGTGACTACCTGCTACGACCTTAAGAAGACACAAGTGGTAAGAAACAGAAACTACTTGCAATGTTTACTTATTTAAGATCTGAGTTCCTATGTATGTTCTATACATTAATTTTTTTTTATGCCCACTATAGGATGGGGAATACTATGTTGCTGCTGAGATCTTGGGTTTAGATCTTGATGATGGGTGGTACTATGTATCATGCATGTCAGCCGGCTGTAATAAGAAATTAAAAGAAGACGGAGGATCACTTGTGTGCACTAAGTGTCATAAGCCATATACTCAGGGTACGGTCAGGTATAAGGTGGTCATCATGGCTTTAGACAAGAGTGGAGATGCTCCACTATTGCTTTGGGACAGAGAAGTTGCTGAGCTGGTTGGAATCCCTGCTTGCCTTTTGTATCAGAAATACAAGGAGGTACATTTATTTTCCCTCAAATTAACTTATGTTTTAGTTGTAGATGGTCTACTGTAATGTACTAATGCAATCTCAAATGGCAGGCTGATGTTAAAGTACCCCCTGAGTTGGATGTTATTGTGGAAATGAAGATGTTGTTTAAAGTAGGGTTAAAACTGGCTCTAAAGCGGGGTAATAATTCTCCTTTCAATGTGTTGAGGCTGTTAAGGGACGAACATTTGGTCTAGACTTATAGTGACAGGTTTGTCGAGCACCAAGAGCAGGATTTAATCTCAAAGATGCTTGAGGAGGAAACAAACAGTGCTGCAAATTCTGAAGTAAGAATTTCTTACTAAACCTCTAACTATGTTTTTCATTTTTTTTATTACCTACTACTAAAACTGACTAATCCATTGTGTTATATACAGGAAGCATCTATAGGAGTAGAGGTTAATAGTCCTGCTTCTATGCAACCCTCTCAACATGAACTGGATGACACTGCGGTCAACTCCTTAACTACCAAATGGTCACTCTTGGATGAGTTTTCCTCATCCAAAAGTCGCAAGAAAGCAACAACATCCAACATCAAGAAGGAGAAGACAACTTGAATGAACTTCTACTGAAAATGCATGTTACTGTGGACTATACATTTGCTACTGTTTTTCCGATGTAGACAATTTTTAACAATGTTTTTGTGATGTTTGCCTGATGGATTTTTAATTTGTTGTCCTACTAATTTAACGGCTTTGGTTTTTTTTGGTTTGCTAAGGTTGAAATGCTTTTTTTATATATATATATATAACTGTGTTATGATAATGTTAAATGTTAAATTGACCTATGGTATTAGAACCTGTCTTGCAGTTTTCTTCACTTTCATTTCAGGTGATTTTTCAAAAATATTTGAGCAGGGAAAACCAAGTTGACAAGCATTGGAACAAAGTGTAAGACCCTAAAACCTAACTACTGCTAGGTATTTGTAACATGAAACTACTAACAGTATTAAAGATTGACAATTACATTGTGGAACAAATCAATCACCTAAACTCCCTATTTTCTTACTTTTTTTTCAGGTGGGTTACAAACAAGAAGGATCCACTCACAAGTCATTAGAAAGAATGGATCTGGGACAAGTTTTGTAAATCACTGAACTGTATTTTGTTTTGTAAAGTGTACTAGGTTAAGTAGTATACTTATACTATTCTAACATTGCATGCTTTTTAATCACAAGCCAAGTTTCTGGGAAAAAACATTAGTATAAGTGGCAAATAGGCAATTAACTAACACACATTACATGCTTTTTTGGTAAATAGGCAGATTAGAATACATCTCCCTTTGAATTTATTAAAGTATTGACATCATAGGTTACTAACAGACATGTTATATAACTACACAAGTGTGGGCATCAGATTAAACTTTAATCACATGCCACAAAAAATTTTACTGAGCATTGTTATTTCAGTAAACTATGGGCATTAGATTTTTTTTTTTTTTTTCATCACATGCCAATTTTCTGGAAAACAAAGTTAGTATAAAATGCAAATATGCAATTAACTAACACACATTACATGCTTTTTTGGCAAATAGGCGTATTAGAATCAATCATTCATGTATTGGCAAATAGGCAGATTAGAATACATCTGCATTTGAATTTAGTAAAGTATTAACTTCTACTATTCGGTAAAATGAAAGTAATACAAACATTTCAACAAAAAATTGCCAAAAAATCACATCTCCTGAGTAATTGTTACTACTATTTCTACTTAACCATGCAATCAATACATTTAAGTGCATGCAAGACATATAGGACTAGAATTTCAACTATATCACTTAGAATTTATATTTATAAAGTTAGTAATTGTACCTTAATGATCTGCTAAACATCACAAAAGCTGGCTATCCACAACAAATACTTTCCCGTACCATACCGATCTGCTAAACCTCACAAAAGCTATCTCTCCACTGCAAATACTTTCCCCGCTGGTTTTCCTGTGCAAATATAGAAGTCCAAAGTTTTATATAAGTATTAAAATTCATTATTCCTTACTGAAGTATTTGGAAATATATCTATCTAAGGCACTATATTCAGCGTTACTTCATAAGTCTTACTTAAAGCTCCAGCATGTAACAATCTATGCAACATTGAAAGTTCAAGTGGTCGACCAGAAAATCAAAACAAAGTCTAATATATACTGTGTACTTAGGTTTAAAAACTAATTCTTAACTTAAAGTAATATAAATTATATTAAAAGTATATTTCAGTAAAAAGCAACCAGCTTTTAGGAGATTTGTAACATTAACTTTATAACAGTAATTATTAACTATAGAATAATCTTGAAAAAAAAAACCTATTAAGCATAAGAGTTTAATTTTACTACCAATGCAAAGTTAATGTTTATATTGATGAAATATATATACCCAGTATAACACCTTCAATTAACAACCAACTACTTATAATGGCTTAGCACAGTTTTATAAAGTGAATAAAAAAAAAAAAACAAAAGCTGGAAATCCCCTCAATTAAAGGCAGGAAATTATAGAACTCTACTGACTAAAGTAGTTGAAAAGACTAATCTCCTCAAGTATATTTTTTATTCCAAAATGCAAAAACAAGAAAGATTTTGTATAATCTAAAACAAAGACAACGGTAAAATTAATTGAAAGTTTGTCTAACTATTGCTTTAATGAGTGCAATGACCAAAATTACAAAATATATACCATTATAGGCATAAAAACTATTGAAAATACACAAAATCAAGTATAAAATGGTAACTTAATCTGTCAGATGAAAGAGATGCATTCTTTGTCGTCTACATGCTCGCTTTGGGATTATGGTCTGCTCTCCAATGCCTCTAAGTCATCATTTTTTTTCCCTATATAAACAAATGGAACAAACACATTATAGCTTCTGTTAATAACTGGAACAAAATGTTTTGCTAGCCAGTTAAAACGAAGTAATTAATACAACAAATTACAGTATGTGAAACTAACAGTTACTCATTGTTATTGAAAAATACAATGATTTGGATATTAAATACAAGTGATGGCAGCTATCATTACATAGAATAAAAAACCCTTCATTTCCAGTGCGGATCTCAAAAAATCAAAACAATTAAATACTAAAAAATGAACAAATGTAATTACAACTATTTTTTTCAATTCTATAATCCGAAAAGCAGTCAGTCAATATCATAGCTCAGACAAAACATTATATTCAAAACTTCTGTTTCAGCAAGAAAGAATAGACAAGCAAATGAGGCAGATTACAAAGTCAACTATTCTAGGCATCAAAAGGAAACCACATGAAGAAAACAAAGGTATTTTCGAAACTTATCTTTTTTAAAGTTGCTAATCACGCTTCAATGAATTCAACAGTCTGCTAAGCTATTTTGTATCTGCTACACATTGCCTCTCAGTGCTCCAAAGTATTGTCCTCTCAGTTTACATGACAAACAAATTGAACCAGTTAACAAAATTGTTTGTTTAATACTACAATTACATCTTTTACAAAATGAAATTCTAACATTATATATACAAAATAGTCATAGTTCTATACATTAACAGTAAAACGAAATCAATTTATAACCATAGCTTATATGAATCATACAATTCTGGAATTAAATTTCCAGAAATCATATAAGTTTATTAGACAAGATCGATGTGCATGCATACTATTAAGAAACTAACAACATCAAGTCGACTAGAATATAAGATTTTGTATATAAAAACAGTAAAAACGAAAAAACCCTAATTGAAATTTAAAAAATAAAACTTTGATTATAACCTTGAATGAGATCAGTAGCTTCAATATATCCAGATTTCAAGCTCAAAACGAGCTTGAAATCACAAATCGAGTCCAAAAATGACAGATTTCAGACGATCTAGGCATAGACGGAGTATCGCGATCTATGCCCGATTTGATAATAAATCTAAAAATTGTTTGACCGTGAAGAGATGAAGGCAAAAGAATGATAGTAGAATGATGTAGGTAGAGGCTTGAGAGAGAGATCGTGAAAGTATTGAAGAGAGATTCAAGCTCTGAGATCTGTTCGGACAGAGAGAGGAGAAGGCTGTCAACGCTTCTCCTCATCTCTTATCTCTTGTGTATTAAACCGAAGACACTAAACAATATATAAATATATAAATAAATAAATAAATAAATATATATATATATATATATATATATATATATATATATATATATATATATATATATATATATATATATATATATATATATATATATATATATATATATATATATAGAATCCGGATCAGGTGAGGACCTAATCTTAGGTGAGGACGTGAGGACTAATCTTGTGCGTTTGTTTTTTTATTTGGATGGTCCAGATTTGAGTTCTTGAGATGACATGGATTGATCTTTTTTGTTAAAGTGGGATAATAGTGTCTTTTTCTATTTTTTTTAAGTGTGAACGCATGTATAATCCTTGGTCTTGGCCAAATTGGTTTCCTATTTTCTTGGATCATCACCGTTGCAATTTGGAGCCGTGATTTCTTCATCATTGATTGAGTGTTCGCCCATGCAAACTAATCAGTATTTTTTTATTTTTTTTCGCTTGTTCTTTTGAGTATAATATTGTCTATATTTGAATTGTCGTGTATATGTATAAATGCCTGGGTAGTACGATTGTGCATTCGTGTGTTGATTGTGCAACCTAGTGTTGTAAGTTGTGCACTATAGGCTAGGGAGTTGTGCATTATAGCACATAGTTCAATGCATCGTAGAACATTGGATGTTCACTGTATGATTTTTTGGCGGGGTTTGAATGCACAACAATGAAGTTATTGATGCACAACACTCAGTATAGGAATGCACAACACTCAGTATAGGAATGCACATCTTTTAATAAGACTGATTTACCCTAAATTTATATATTTTAATATTTTAAAGGGATTTGTTTTCTTAATCCGTGTGATTTGTTTCTTTTAATCTCAATCATACATCATTCTAATTTAATGGTCTAGATTAGTCCTCACGTCCTCACCTAAGATTAGGTCCTCACCTGATTCGGACCCTATATATATATATATATATATATATATATATATATATATATATATATATATATATATATATATATATATATATATATATATATATATATATATATATATATATATATATATATATATATATATATATATATATATATATATATATATATATATATATATATATATATATATTTATTTATTTATTTATTTATTTTTATTAAATATTGTAATGTTCAGCAATTTATTTTATAAGGTTAGGCTGTCTTATAAAAATTACAAATCTATGTTCTAAAATATTAAAATGAATTATGTTATGTGTATTTAATTTCTAAAATAGATATTTATGATATATATAATATTTAATTATGATTTTATCCGTGGTTCACACTAAATTGTGATCCAAGGTACACAACACTTTTTGGTCCATGGTCCACCATGTAATTTGCCTTTTAATGTTTGTCTTAGTGACACTAATTACATGATTAGGTTGTACATTACTAAAATTGTAAGGGCGTTATGTGTACCAAAAACTGAAAACATTTTTAAATACGATATTTTATTTTTTATGATAATGTTACTCATTATCCACACAAATTTGTCTTCAATGGTCCACTACAAAAATTTTAGTATAATTTTTGCCTTATGATTACCAATTATAAATTTATGTTCACAAATATTCAAATTAATTATGTGATGTGTAATTAATTGATAAACTTTCAATTTTTTTTTGTGTAATGGTCAATTAAAATGTTATAGCCTAATATAACTTATGATGTTATGTGTACTTAATTTATAAGATTGCTAATTATGTTATTTTATTAGTAATTTTAATCTTCTTAATAGTACACAAATTCACTAAGTCTATGGAACAACAAATAATTTGTCTTTTAATTTTAACCTTATTTATAGAAATTACAAGTTTCTGTGGTACAATAGTTAATTTTACCAGGTTATGTGTTATGAATTTATAAGAATGTCATAATTTTTGTTTTTATAATTTTTTATTCTATTTCACCGAAAATGCTTGCTTGAGTTCACCAGCAACAAATAATGATTCACATAATACAAAGCAACCTACGCCATTGCGTCGAACACGATCTTCAATTGGAGGGTGTTTGGCTCAAAATATCACACCATTGAGTAACATCACAAACGGTAAATCAGCTACAATTTAGTGATATACATTAATTGTGAATGTACATATCATGTGTATTATATTATGGATCGAATATTATTGTCAAATTATTTAGTTGTATTAATCTTATATAAGGCATCTTTACGTTTATGAATTATATATGATTACAGTAGGTTCTTCCCAAACACACGTAATTTCTACCAACCGACAGGGAATTGTTTTTGAAGTGAACCAAAACACAATATCAACCGTACCAGAGTCTTGCTTAACTGGTAACGTCGTAGACTAATATGTTATATTATTTTAAACATTTAAAAGATATGTATATTTGTTAATTTGATTATTGTATTAAATATAGGTTGTAGATCACCACATCAAGTTCATATGCGTAAAACAATACATGAGTCGGCAATTGAAGAATGACATGTAATTCAAAGAGACTTGCTATCAGCCTTTGAAGAGGAGTCTGTCCCTTTACGTCTACAAATTCGCAATAACACCATACCAAGCTAAGTAACATTACTAACCAAATGTTTTTTTAACGAATTATACTAAACTCAAATTGAACGCTTTCATATATTTATAGTCATTTAGAGTAATGTTTATATATTCAGATTTAAACATTGCGATTGACGATGAAACACAAAACTCCGATTTAAGAACGTCATCTGTTCATGCCCATGGTATGTATGGACACTTTTCATCAATATGATTTGACAAATATATTTGTAGAATAGTTTGGTCAAATGAATTAGCTGTATTATGACTATATTATAAATCTTTTGCGTTAAATATTATGTATGTTTACCGTAGGTTATTCTAAAAGACACATACTGTCAAGTAATTGCTAGGAATTTTTATTCAGAGAGGGTCAAAACTCATCATCAACCATACAACCGTCTTGCTTAACGGGTAACGTCTGAGATTCATATGTTATATAATGTCCAAAAAATTTAAACTAAAATATATTGGTTAATTGTATTATTACGTTCAATTTAGGTAGTAGATCAAAGAAACTTGCTATCAGGTTTTGAAGAGGAATCTATCCCTTTACGCATCCCAATGCCCAACCATGGCATACCAGGTACTCTTAGGACCTGCATCTTTTAGTAACGAATGCTAGCAGAGTCAAATTTAACGCTTGCACATTTTATTAGTAATTTATATTTTTTTTGTTCGTATACAGATTTAAACATAGCGATTGACGATGAAACGCATAACTTCGTTACCGGAACATCCTCTGGTCATGCAAATGGTATTTTTGTTCGTAAGATAGCATATTTAAACATAGCGATGCATGTACACTTTTTATGGACGACTATTTAAATAACAATTTGTTTGCAGAAGAGTATTGTGATTTCGGTGATGCAAGCAATAGTTGTGTCCATTGTGGGGCGATGTTTTGGTTCGAGGAAAGGAAGAAAAACTATTCCACTAAAGGTCCACCGATGTTTCCATTGTGCTGCAACAATGGCAAGATTAAGTTACAGGAGAATGCGTTGCCACCGAAAGGTATATTTGAGCTATTTTTCGGCAATGATGAATTATCAAAAAAATTCCTCCAGAACATCAGAACATACAACGCCATGTTTTGCTTCACATCAATGGGCGGAAAGATAGACAATTCCTCTAGAACATCAGAACATACAACGCCATGTTTTGCTTCACATCAATGGGCGGAAAGATATTCATGTGTTTACAATTAAGAAAAATTACCATACATTGATTTGTTTGTTTTTTTTTTTAATTTTCTGTGCCAGTTATATATACAATTGAGTTCCAAAAGCGAGGCCTCCCGCATGCTCATATATTGCTTTTTTTGGGAAAGAATCAGGACGTTAGTGATGTTGTTACTCTAGATAAGATAATTTCTGCAGAGATACCAGATGAAAAGACAGATGTGCAATATTACAAAGCGGTGGAGGAATTTATGATGCATGGGCCATCTGGAAAAGCAAGGACCAATTCTCCCTGTATGGTAAATGCACGATGCTCAAAACATTTTCCTAAGAGATTTGTTGAGAGCTCTACATTTGATGCCGATGGTTACCCAGTATATAGAAGGAGAGACAACGGCAATATAGTTACAAAGAACGGGATCGCATTGGACAACAGGTATGTTGTACCACACAATAGGCATTTATTGCTTAAGTATAAGGCTCATATAAATGTGGAGTGGTGCAACCAGTCACGCTCAATCAAGTACCTGTTCAAGTACGTTAATAAGGGTCATGACAGAGTAACTGCAGAATTCTACAACACAACCAGTGATGAAGAAAAGGGGAAAGTCATAGATGAGATCAATATGTACTACGATTGTAGGTACATATCACCATGTGAAGCAGTTTGGCGTTTGTTTGGTTTTGATATACAGCTAAGGGCGCCTTCAGTTGAAAGGTTAAGCTTTCACCTTCCAAATCAACAGAGCGTGATATTTTCAGATGACGATCCTGTTGAGAACATTATAAATAGACCAACAATAGCACAAAGCATGTTCTTAGAATGGTTTGAGGCGAATAAAACTTTCCTTGATGCAAGAGAGCTTACTTATGTGGAAATGCCCACAAAATTCGTTTGGAAGAAAGATGTCCGAAAATGGCAACCAAGGAAAAAAGGATTCTCAATTGGTCCGATATTTTATGTTCCCCCAGCTACTGGCGAAATATTTTATTTGAGGTGTCTGTTGAATAAAATACGTGGGCCTACAAGTTATGAAGATATTAGGACTGTAAATGGTGTCCTCTATAACTCATTTCGAGACGCGTGTTATGCTAGAGGTTTAGTTGATGATGATAACGAATATGTTGATGCAATAGAAGAAGCCAGTCATTGGACGTCAGCAGATCAACTGAGGAGACTATTTGTTACATTGCTAATGAGCAGTTACATGGGTAAACCGGAAAGCGTTTGGTATGTTGTGTGGCCACATTTGTCAGATGATGCACAATTCCAGATCCCGAAACAATTGCACAATAGAGGTACACATACATTCCACCACTACTTTTTGTTATATTGCTACCACCATATAAAGTTAACTTAAATGTAGGGATGTTAAATTTTAAATTTTATATAACATTATGCAGATTTTGTGTTGACCGATTCGCACAAGATGAACTTTGCTTTAGTGGAGATTGAAAAACTATTATCTATTCATGGAAAGAGTTTGAAGGACTATCCAGAAATGCCTGCTGCAAACTGTACCGCATTACATATTATATCGAACAGGTTTATACAAGAGGAATTAGCATACGACTGTGTGGAACAAGAGAAAGAGAACCTGGAGTTGGTAAGTCAATTAACTGATGAGCAAAAGTTCATATACAATGAGGTGTTAACCGATATTGATGGCCAGTCTGGAGGGTTATTCTTCGTTTACGGTTATGGAGGTACTAGAAAGACCTTTTTGTGGCGTGCATTGTTCTCCGCATTAAGGTCTAAAAGAGAAATAGTGTTAAATGTTGCATCCAGCGGTATAGCGTCGCTTTTATTTCCAGGGGGCAGAATTGCACATTCTCGATTTGCCATACCGATCTCTGTTAATGAAGATTCCACTTGCAACATAAGTCACGGCAGTCAACTGGCAGAGCTTATTGTGCAAAGCAAGTTGATCATATGGGATGAAGCTCCAATGATGCACAAATTTTGTTTTGAGGCCCTAGATCGAACTATGAGGGATTTGATGCGTTTCAAAAATCCAAGGAGCTTTGATATGACATTCGGTGGTAAAACAGTGGTGCTAGGTGGGGATTTCAAACAGATTTTACCAGTCATTCCGAAGGGTACAAGACAGGATATTGTCCGTGCAAACATTAGCTCCTCATATCTATGGAAGTCCTACAAAGTATTGCGACTGACTAAGAATCTACGACTAAGAAGTGTACAGTTAGAAATAGAGTGTCGAGAGATCGACGACTTTGCAAAATGGATAGCTAATATAGGTGACGGAACGGTTGGTATTCAATTTGATGGTGGGTCAGATATTACAGTTCCTGAACGTTTATTGCTAGAGTGCGAGGATGACCCTATTGCCACAATTGTTGATAGCACCTTCCCGAATTTTAGACAAGGGATGGGTGATCTGTCATACCTCAATGATAGTGCAATTTTGGCTCCAAAATTGGATGTCGTAGATAGCATTAACCAATACATGAATGACCATAATCCGGCTGAGGGAAAGACATACTTGAGTTGTGATTCCGTTTGTAAATCAGATTCAAATGTTGATATGTTAGCATATTTGCACACTCCCGAATTCTTGAATGGCCTTAGATGTTCTGGAGTACCAAATCATGCTTTGACATTGAAAGTTGGGTCACCTGTTATGCTCTTGAGAAATATTGATCACACACTCGGATTATGCAACGGTACAAGGTTGATTGTTACTAGGTTAGCTGAACACGTGTTGGAAGGCAAGATCATGTGCGGTACAAATGCTGGAACAAGAGTATTAATTCCTAGAATGTCACTGACACCGTCAGATCCAAGATTGCCTTTCAAATTTCAACGGAAACAATTCCCGTTGATGCTATCTTATGCCATGACAATCAATAAAAGTCAAGGACAAACACTTTCTAGAGTGGGATTGCTGTTGAAAAAACCTGTCTTTAACCATGGACAATTGTACGTAGCGGTTTCAAGAGTTAGTAGCCCAAGGGGTTTGAAAATTTTGATTTGTGGTGAAAATGTACCATGTCTTAGTACGACTAAAAATGTTGTGTACAATGAAGTATTCAACAATGTATAATAACATACGCAATGTTTTATTCCTATTTTTCCTTCGGTTAGTAATTGTAGTTTTCTTCTTATTATTATATTATACGGCTTTTCTATGTAATATATACGTACCTTTGCATCGCAGTGGGTTCAACAAATAGAGTATTAAAGAATTCAATAATGTCCAATAAAAATTAAAAATTCATTATTTCAAATTTATTAAGTGCTCAAAATCTGTATCTTTTCATATAAGTATATTATACTTAATATAATACACAGTATATATATAGCCGTGCATCGCACGGGTGCAACTACTAGTTTTATAAAAATAAGGATAGAGATAATAATTGTAACAATAATTACTCACCAAAATAATAGTTGTAACATTAATTACTTCCCAATCAAAGTTGGCATAATTAATACTTTATTTTATTCTTACTAAATTAAATAATAATTTAGTAGCTACAACAAAAAAATAATACATATGCATTTCTTTAATTCTAAAAATATAAAAATTCTTTACATTCAAATTCATCAATTGGTTATATTCGCTACATTGCCCCTACAATGTCTTTATTAAAAAAAATATTCATTATCAATAAATTAATTAAGAGAAATAATTTTATTAGTTATATTGTCTTTATTTTTCTCCAATCTAAAAATTCTTTAGATTCAAATTCATCAATTGATTATATTCACTACATTGTCTATTATCTTTTTTTGAGAACTATTTTTTTAATTAAATATCAAAGTTATAATACAAAATAATGTTATATATTTATTTATCAAGTATTTTATTAATACCATGAAAAAAAATTTAAAAAATATAATTAATAAAGTCAATCATATTAACTACTTGAGGGATCTGTTGACAAAGAGAGTATTCAAATCACACAACAAATTGAAGTGAGAACTATCTCGCAATGTCTTTGTTTGACAATCAACAATTAGCGGTTAGCGTTAGCGGATTTGACCGGCGAATTACAGTTGGTAAAAGATATTTAAAAAAAATTAACTGTTTAGATTAACATGAAAAATGACTTAAGGGTATACATAATAATAATAATAATAATAATAATAATAATAATAATAATAATAATAATAATAATAATAATAATAATAATAATAATAATAACAATTGTTTTAAAAAATAAAAGATAAAAAAAATATAAATAAGCCAATCATATTAACGACAAAGAGTATTAAATCACACAACAAATTGAAGTGGAAAACTACATCGCAATGTCCTTGTTTGGCAATGAGCACTTAGCTTTTCAATATTAATATATATTTAATATTTTATGCCCTAATTTTTATTTGCTCTCCATTATGTCGCGTATTTGGTTTCAACCTGACCTATACAATTATTTTATTGATAATTATAATCAATCTTGACTATATTATCTTGCATTTTTAAACTTAGAATTACCTATTTAAATACGCAAATTCAACATTCAATTATCTATGCATGAGCAATTCCAATATAATCTTGCCTTGATATACTTTAAAGTACTTATTTAAAAAAAAAAAAAAACACATTGGGCATTATCACAATCGCACAATGTGCGTAAAAAACTAGTTATATATATATATATATATATATATATATATATATATATATATATATATATATATATATATATATATACTAACAAGAGCCCAAGAGAGTTATGCTTATAATGGGTAGAAAAAATGGGGGTCAAATTTTTTAATCAAATGAATGGCTCAGATTGATCAGATTTTAATTTTTTTAAAGATTTCTTAATTTATCCTTAATGAATATGATTATCCGTTAATTTTTTCGTTAAATATTATCTTTTCCGTTAATTTCGGTTAGTTCACCGTTAACTTACTCATTGATTTCAATAAGAAAGGTCTTAGGTTCGAACCACATCCTAATCAAAGTTGGCATAATTAGTACTCTGTTTTACTCTTATTAAATTAAAATAATAATTTAGTAGCTACAACAAAAAATAATACATATGCATTTCTTTAATTTAGAATTATGTGTCTATAATGTCTTTATTCAAAAAAAATTATTCATTATCAATAAATTAAATAAGAGAAATAATGTCATTAGTTATATTGTATTTATTTTTCTTCAATATAAAAATTCGTTACATTCAAATTCATCAATTGATTATATTCGCTACATTGTCCCTACAATGTCTTTATTAAAAAAAATTATTCATTATCAATAAATTAAGAGAAAATCAACGATTTGGTTCCTCAATTGTTAGCGAAATATCAATGTAGTCCCTTAATAGCGTAATCATCGATTTAGTCCCTGAAAATAATTGTTTTTAGTTGATTTACCCCTTCCGACCATAGTCCGTCCAAAACCCGGCGAGAGCTCCGATTTGTCATGGGTAATTTTGTCATTTCGCTTCTTTAGTCTTCTTCTTGCCAGGCGCAGGTGCGCGCTCTGAGATTCTCGCGGTCTAGTCCTCTCGTGGGCATGTTCAACGACGCTGATTCGGAGCTTCCGAGGTTCATCGTCGTCGGCAGGGTGAAATTCGTCGACAGCCTGGTGGACATCGAGAACTGTCTCGCAGTTGAAATCTACAATCCGTGCTCAGATTCATGGGAGCTCTGTCCGCCATTGCCGCCGGAGTTCAACACGCGGAATTCATCCCAATCCTTATGCTCAGCTCTCTTCAACCAAAAATTCTTCGTCTTAGGGATCCATTCCTGTTTCATCTCATCCTTTAAACTCAAAACCCACCAATAGAGCGGTGTCCAAATTCTCCAGCCGTCGGGGGCGCAGTCCGGCTTCCTGATTTCATTATTTGAAGAATAAAGTCATTTTTTGTTTCCCTTTACATACTATTTGCAGGTTCTACTCTAGATCTACAGTAAGAAATAGAAGACATGACAGTTGAAAAAATGGAAAACGCAGGGACGGAGGAAGATCAGGGAAAGTGGCACTTGGATGTCATTATTTTTAAAGATAAAAATATCTATTTAATAAAGGGACAAGTTATTCAACGGACTCCTCCTTATTCGCATGCATTCTTGACCTACATACTATCTTAAATATATATATATATATATAAATCATTCTACAACATTCGATGGAATTGATCGAGTTAATTAAATGTACGAGGTTTGTTTGTGAAGATCGAAAGTATATAGAAAGAAATATATATAGATATAGATATGAATATAGATAGATAGATAGATAAAGATGGCGAGCGAACAGTTAATAAGGAGGGAGGAAAGTGCAGAAAGGTGCAGTAGCAGGCAAAAGCAAGGTGCAAATGAAGTGAGCATATCAATAATGCCTATGGAAAGTAGTCCCTACCTTAAATACTGTTATCTTGAGGACTACAATAATAATGGGCGTCCTTACGGCACCGCCGCCCACCGTCAATCCCAGTCACCGCGTTCCTCCACCCACCAACGCTTGACGTTTCCATCTTCCGCTGCAATTGCGGGCCGTGCCTCGCCGCCATCTCCATTGCCCATAACTATAGTACAATTTACTGGAATCGACAAAAATTAAAACTCCGATCCTCTCATCGATCCTCTCCGGCCGTCGTTGGTTGTCATTATTTTTAAAGAAGCGAAATGACAAAATTACCCATGACAAATCGGTGCTATCGCCGGGTTTTGGACGGACTACGGTCAGAGGGGCTAAATTAACTAAAAATAGTTATTTTCATGGACTAAATCGATGATTATGCGATTAAGTGACTACATTGATATTTCGCTAACAATTGAGGGACCAAATCGTTGATTTTTCCATAAATTAATTAATAAGAGAAATAATTTTCTTAGTTTTATTGTATTTATATTTCTCCAATGTAAAAATTCTTTACATTCAAATTCATCAATTGATTGTATCCACTACATTGTCTATTATCTTTTTTTGTGCACTATTTTTTAATTAAATATCAAAGTTATAATACAAAATAATGCTATATATTTATTTACCAAATATTTTATTAATACCATGAAAAAATTTAAAAAATATAATTAATAAAGCCAATCATATTAACTACTTGAGTGATTTGTTGACAAAGAGAGTATTCAAATCACACAACAAATTGAAGTGAGAACTACATCGCAATGTCCTTGTTTGACAATCAGCAATTAGAGATTAACGTTAGCGGATTATATTAGTGAATTTGACCAGCGAATTATATCAATGGTTGATAAAAAGATATTTGAAAAAATTAGCTGTTTAGATTAACATGTAAAATGACCTAAGGCCTAAGGGTATATATATATATATATATATATATATATATATATATATATATATATATTTAATAATAACAATAAAATAATAATAATAATTGTTTTTAAAAATAAAATAAATAAAAATATATAATTAAGTCAATCATATTAACTACTTGGAGGATTTATTGACACAAATAGTATTCAAATCACACAACAAATTGAAGTGAGAAAC
Organism: Ipomoea nil; assembly: GCF_001879475.1. Taxonomy (NCBI): domain Eukaryota; kingdom Viridiplantae; phylum Streptophyta; class Magnoliopsida; order Solanales; family Convolvulaceae; genus Ipomoea; species Ipomoea nil. Next base: position 797,101 of record NW_017619484.1, read on the forward strand.
TATCTCGCAATGTCCTTGTTTGGCAATCAGCAGTTAGCTCTTCAATTTTAGTATATATTTAATATTTTATGCCCTAATTTTTATTTGCTCTCCCTTATGTCCAGTATTTAGTTTCAACCATACCTATGCAATTATTTTATTGACAATTATAATTAATCTTGACTATATTATCTTGCATTTGTAAACTTAGAATTGCCTATTTAAATACACAAATTTAACATTCAATTATCTATGCATAAACAATTCCAATATAATCTTGCATTGATATACTTTAAAGTACTTATTTAAAAAAAAAAAAGATTGGGCATTATCCAATCGTGCAATGCGCGTAAAAAACTAGTAACTTAAATAAATATATAATAATGCGCGTAATAAATATATAATAACTTTGCCTACAATATAGGGAACTGTACACCCCTTGAAGCCGAAGCATGGGCCATGCTAAAAGGAATCCAGCTAGCAGTAGCCAAGAAACACAACAGTCTGATTATAGAAAGTGATTCCTCAAACGTCATCAACTACTTAAAAGGAAACAGCCCCCCTCGCATTCCAGCCCACAACATCCTCGAAGCATGCAAAAAAAGAGCTCCGCCACATTGAATTTTGGCAAGCAGCACAAGTAACAAGAGAACAGAACATCACAGCGGATCACATTGCATTTTACTCTAGGAATTTCCCCCCTGGAGTACATATTCTAAACTCACCACCAGACGATATTCTAAGCTTTTTAGAAGACGATATAGCTGGCTTCCCCTCGTGGAGATTTATGTATAGCACTATCTGACTTTGTTCTACATTCTTTGGGTCTCCCCCTTCCTAATAAATAAAATATATATATATATATATATATATATATATATATATATATATATATATATATATATATATATATATATAATATTTGTGAATAATTTAAATATACAAAAAAGTTTAAAAAATACCTTTAGCATAATTGACTTTGTTCGGTTAAGATTAAATTAATTAGAAGTTCATATTTTAATTCTTACTACTAATAATAATTTTAAATTCTAATACAAATCACATATAAATTAAAAATTATTTAAATATACTTGAGGTAAGGGTAGGCAGGTAGGGGTAGCAGGTTATATGGTCTGTCCCGTGGATTACACATGTCAACTTGTATAATCGGATACCCCTTTTGAACTAAGTTGGGTGGGCTTGTTCGAATTAGGTCGAAGAAATATACAACTTAATTAGTCTAATAATTGGCTAAATGTCGAATTGGACTTATTTTAACTGCTCTAAATGTGGATACTCACCCTCATTTTTTAATTTTGATTCGCTAAGAAATTTAAAATTAGGGCCAATCTGATAAAAAAAAAAATTTTGATTAACTCAAATCCATAAAGTCGATAGTCTAACCGGATTAACCACCAGAAACCAGAATCTCTCATTCTCTCATATCCTACGGCAAGTCCTTGGCATATATATATCATTTTTTTTTTTAGCTCAGACTGAAAAATATATATATCATTTTATTTAAATTCATTTCTTCCCAAACCAGTAGACCACGCCCCAGCCGCACTGTCGCCTCTTTCCTCTCTCGGTCTCTCCTCTGCGGCTCTGCCTCGCCACTCGCCACCGCCGACCAGACACCGTAAGCAGTCAGTCCGTCACACCAGCTCGGCAGCCCGTGAAGAAGAACAACTGAACAAAGAGATGACATACGAGGAGATGGAGGAGTACTTCTGGCCGTTCTGGGTGGACGGCAGCTCGGCAGCGGTCAGTCCTTCAACCTTTAATTGCGAATTTCTTGGATCTGTAAGTTCATTTGCCCTAATTACTTGCTAATTTTTCCCTAATTTTGCAGATTTTGAGGATTTTTGCAGATTTTCCCTAATTACTTGCCTTGCAGAGTTTATTTTGCCATTTTGGTAATCTCTTTGTTCTTTGTTAGGGGTGATTTACTTGTCATTTAAATTGATTAAATTAACTTTTCAAAGTGTTTTATTAGTAGTTTTTTTCTTTTATTTTTGTAGTATAGCTTGTTAATTGGTTGTGTAAAAAATATATAGCTTTCTCATCGAATTAAGAATACATCATTTTGTCAACTAGTATTAAAGATTAGAAACCGTCTAGTGTTTTATTTCCAGAAATTATGCTTTGCTAGTACATATTTTGTGAATCATCAGCAACTCGGCAAGCAGAACCAATACAAGACACCTTTAAACATAAATTGAGCAGAAAAAAAATGTAATTTTTAATGTTATCAATGATTTTATTGACATGTACAGCATGCCTAGAGGGTATCATATATACACCATCCAATTCAAATTTCCAGTCTCAGCTAAAAATGAACAAAAAATGAACTAATTGTCCTTGAAGAAATCTTGTTTTCTTGAAAGAACTTGTGTTCATTATACTCTGTATTATTATGTTGCTAATATGTTCATAAAAGCAAACAATGAAACAAAGATATGCTGCTCATATCATGCTGCTTCGAATTTTAGTTCTTTTAATAAAGGAAGTGGAATTTTTCTTGATGCGTTTTTGCAGATTTTGATGAATTTTATTAGCAGTGTGAGTCTGTGACCCTGCAGGTAAATCTTCATTTTTATTTTATTTTATTTTTGGGTTTTTATCAAAGAATCAAGTAAATTTACAAGCTACGTGTTGTGTTCTTTAAAAATAATCTTTCTAGATAAAATGAATAAACATTCATGTTCTTGATTACCTACTCTCTCCCCAATCTTTTTTGGTGATGGTTTACTCTTTGTTCTTTATTAGAAGTGCTTTACATGTCATGTAATTAACTTTTCAAAGTGCTTTATTAGTAGTTTTGTCTTTTATTTTTGTAGTATAGCTTGTTAATTGATTATATAAAAAATATACAGCTTTCTCATTGAATTAAGAATACATCATTTTGTCAACTGGTGTTAAAGATTAGAGATGGTTTAGTGTTTTTTATTTCCATAAATTATGCTTTGCTTATGTTTATCAGTTCATTGAATTAAGAATACATCACTTTATTTGTTGTATCTTCTCCCCCACTCAAAGGAAATGCTGGCTCCGTCCCTGACCATATGCGCATAGATGATACGCTTATCTGCCATCTGAGTGATCAAGTCATCAAAGTCTCTGCTGTGTCCTTAATATTTGACGTTCTTCCACTCGTTCGACGAATTGCCACAATGGGTGGTGTACATCCATACTGAACAATCCAGGTCAAGTTATCTACTTCGCGTATTGATCTTTGGCTGGCTTCCACTTGTTCGACGAATGGCTTCAATGGGTGGTGTGCGTGTTGCTTAACTTTGCCATGTAGTTCTGCGCTCTCACATAACATATCGGGTCTGGGTTCTGCGATATCAAGCAAATTTTCAAGTTGTACTTAGCTTTCCATTTTTGGCGATGTTTCAGCTCAAAGTTGTTTCATATGGTTGCAAGAGCATGAGCGTTGTTAAGATGATGTGCTCGAATCAACAGATGCTTCATCCCCGTAAATTTTCATGCTCAGTTCTTCATGGGTATACAACCATATTTGCATGGAATTTTCTTGCAGTGAATAAAATTAGCACGACTGGCACAATTTGGGCTCCAAAAACAGGTTCAAATTTTGATGTGCAATTGTTAAATTTATTTGGTGGGATTTTTTCTCGTAATTACACTTCAGGAACTATTGGATTGGAGAATGTATCTGATTATTGTAGCACTGCTGATAAGGCATACCAGACTATCATGGATTACGCTAATCCTGTGCATAAGATGGAGATAGCTCTCGATAAACTAGGCGTGGAACTGACTACTCCTCTGGTGGTAGAGGTCCTGAATAAGCTTCGATATGAGGAGAAATTAGCATTTAGGTTCTTCACGTGGGCGGGGAAGCAGGAAAATTATGGTCATGAGTCTCAGGTGTATAATGAGATGATTGATATATTGTCCAGTACAAAGTACAAGGTAAAGCAGTTCCGAATTGTTTGTGATCTTCTGGACTACATGAAGAGGAACAGTAAGAGTTCTGTTCCTGTCGAAGCGATGCTAACTATTCTGAGGCAGCATACTGAAAAGCATTTGACTCATCTTCACAAATTTGCAAGGAAGAAGAAAATAAGGGCGAAGACGCCACCCGAGATCTATGCCTTCAATTTACTGTTAGATGCTCTATGTAAGTGCGCTCTTGTTGAGGATGCTGAAGCCATGTTTAGGAGATTAAAGAACAAGTTAAACCCAAATGCAGATACTTATAACATTCTGTTTTTCGGATGGTGTAGAGTTAGAAACCCAACTAGAGGTATGGGCGTACTTGAAGACATGATCAAAATGGGGCATACACCTGATAACTTTACATACAATACAGCAATCGATAGTTTTTGCAAAGCGGGCATGGTTACAGAGGCTTCTGAACTACTGGAATTTATGAGAACTCAAGGTTCAACCATGTCTAGCCCCACTGCAAAAACCTATTCCATTATGATCGTGGCTCTTGTCCAGAATGATAGAATGGAGGAATGCTTTAAGGTTCTTGGGGATATGATAAGTAGCGGATGCCTTCCTGATGTTTCAACATATAAAGATCTCATTGAAGGTATGTATTTGGTTGGAAAGATCGAGGCGGCTTATAAACTTCTGGAAGAGATGGGAAGCAAAGGTTATCCTCCTGATATTGTTACTTTCAACTGCTTTCTTAAGGTCCTGTGCCACAATAATGACAGAGATGAAGCACTTAGGCTTTATCATAAAATGATCGAAGTGGGTTGTGTTCCTAGTGTACAAACTTTCAACATGCTAATTGCGATGTTTTTTAAGACTAATGATGTCGATGGTGCATTTGAGACATGGCGGGAGATGGATAATCGAGGCTGTGCACGGGATACAGAGACGTACTGTGTGATGATTGAAGGGCTCTTTGCTAGCGATAATACTCAAGACGCGTGTTTTCTGTTGGAAGAAGTGATATCCCGGGGAATGAAGCTTCCTTATCAGAAATTTGACTCTTTTCTGTTGCAGCTTTCTGAAGTTGGTAATCTTAAAGCTATACATAAACTGTCGGAGCATATGAGGACCTTCTACAACCCTGCTATGGCAAGACGATTTGCGCTGAACCAGAAGCGCAAGAGCATGAGTTTAAGAGGGAAGTAAGAACATGGTTATCCTTGAATCAATCATAAGATTCTGCAATTAATTATACAGAAGTGCAGATTTATACCTGTTTGAGAAATCTGCATAATGATCAGGCATGAAGCTGAGCAACATGTGTTATATATATTTATTTTGGGGTGACGAGGGAAACCCCAACCATTACTCGAGGGTGTGCACCGGGTAAACCTTATGGTTGCTCATAATAGCTAATTGGCTCAAATCAAGGAGGTTGGGATTCAAACTGGTGATTTTGTGGTTACAAATTTGTATCCTTAACCAGCTTGACTGGGTTACTTCACATGTGTTATATATTGTTTCTTCTATATGCAGAATATGCGATTTCCTAAGCCCCTCTGAGAAATAGAGAATAAGCTTCACTAGTGGAAGGGGTATCTTATATTCTTGCTGTTTTGTCAAACTGGCTAATTAAATATTTGATGAGCTATTCAAATATTGCAGTAACTTGGGTAGTAATTTCTAATTTGATGAGTCAGACATTTAATGGTCTTCTACAATGTAAATTTTGTGCATTATATTTTAAGAGTACTCTTTCTTTTTTCAATTTTTAGAAAGAGGCATTGTAGTAAAGAGCATTTGATAAAACTCCTATATTTCAATTATAAACATAATTTTTCTTAAACCTGTGTTCATATATTCTAGGAATAATTAGTTTTTTAAATCCTTTTTTATGTATCGTGCAGCTGTAAATCCATCGGTATACCGTGGACCAGGGTTATGGATCCTGATCCTAAACGACGTAGTTTTGAATTTTAATTTTGATGGTGCTTTTGTTGTTCAATTCACATCACAATTTGTTTTTTATTGTAAAACATGTGTATGTGTCTTGTGTTATACGTTTTTGTGTCGCATGTTATGTAATTCTGTACCTGAAATAAAGTAAATAACTAAATATAACATGTGCTTTTGTGTCTTGTGTTATGCGTTTTTGTATCTTATGTTATGTAATTTTGTACCTTAAGAATATTGATTCTGTACTTGAACTAAAGTAAATATAAAACATGTGTATGTGTCTTGTGTTATGCGTTTCTGTGCCTCATGTTATGCAATTCTGTACCTTAAGGGTATGAATTTTGTACCTGAAATAGATTAGTAGTTGTGTAACACACAATATATTGTGTGCCTTATTTTACGAATTTATTCCTTGTATTATGAAATTATGTGCCCATAGGACATATTATTTACATAAATTAGATTTGAGAATAAGTAAATATATAACATGGATGAGAATATAATTGTGTTGTATTCAATAATAATGTCTGAGAGTACAGGGAGCGAATATATAGAGATGCTAGATAGAATCCTAGTCTAACACGAATAATATAGTCATAGTCTAATATGAATAATATAGTCCTAATACTCCTCCTCAAGTACAAGTTCGGTCAGACAAAACATTGAGCTTGGAACGGAGTAAATTAAAACGTACAAACGAAAGAGACTTAGTAAAAATATCTGCTATCTGATCTTTGGTAGAAATAAAATTGACTTGTAATTCCTTCTTTGCTACTTATCGCGAACAAAGTGGTAGTCGGTCTCAATGTGTTTGGTGCGAGCATGAAACACCGGATTAGCACATAGATAAGTAGCACCCAGATTATCACACCAGAGTTTGGGTGCAGAAGGTGGCGCAAACCCGAGTTTCTTCATCAGAGATACGATCCAAGTAACCTCTGCAGAAACATCAGCGAGTCCTTTGTATTCTGCATCAGTTGAGGAATGAGCCACAATACGCTGTTTTCGACAAACCCATGAGACAAGATTGGTCCCCAAAAACACAGCAAAACCACTGGTAGATTTTCGATCATCAGGATTGCCAGCCCAATCGGAATCAGAATAAGCATGAATATCCAGAGAGGGAGAGGAAGTAATTTTAAGACCGAGATGTAGTGTCCCATTTATATATCGTAACACCCTCTTGAGAGCCGCCCAATCCGCAGTGGAAGAGAATGCATGTGCTGACACAAACGATTGACTGCATAGGAAAGATCAGGACGAGTTATCGTAAGATATTGTAGAGCACCTATAAAGCTACGATACTGAGTGGGATCAGCATATGGCACCACAACACCAGTCTCGGCCTTCGCGGTTGAAACCGGAGTGGCCACGGGCTTGCAATCAACCATACCTGCCCGTTTTAAAATATCTTTCATGTACCATTGTTGAGACAGAAGCATGCCACCAGACAACAGAATAATCTCAATACCCAGGAAAAAAGAGGGCACTCCCATATCACAAACTTTAAATTCAAGAGCCAACTTGTTAATAAGATCAGTCACATGAGCCGAATCAGAACCCATAATAACCAAAATATCATCCACATAAACCAGAAAATATAGACAAGTATTGCCATGTGAATATATAAATAAAGATATATCAGTCTTGGAAGGTGAGAAACCAACAGAAACCAGAAAATCATGCAAACGTGTGAACCAAGCACGGGGAGCTTGCTTAAGCCCATACAAAGAACGTTAAAGGAGACAAACGTGCCCGGGCATTGTTTTGTCTTCATAGCCAGGGGGCTGGCGCATATAAACTATCTCAGCGAGATTGCCGTTTAGGAAAGCATTGTGTATGTCTAGCTGTCGAATAGGCCATCCACGAGAAATAGCTAGGGATAAGAGAAAACGTACCGTAATCGGTTTAACAACGGGACTAAAGGTCTCAAAGAAATCCTCACCGGCAATCTGATTGAATCCCTTGGCAACTAACCGAGCCTTGTAACGCTCAATCGAACCATCAGACTTTCTCTTGGTTCTAAACACTCACTTACATCCAACTACATTCACATCTGATTTAAAGGGAACAAGCCTCCATGTATTGTTGTGCACCAAGGCATTAAATTCCAAATCCATTGCATCCCGCCATTCAGGAAATTTAACCGCTTGAGTAAAACATGTAGGCTCAGGAGTAACAGCAGCAGATAAAGCAACATGATCATGTGGTCCCGAACTTCTTGTATTCATTCCATGAGAGCGAACGGGTGAGGGCGCAAGACGAGACCGACCACGAGGCCGGCCTCTTGGCCGAGGAGCCGGCTGGTCCGTGACTGTTCGCTTGGACTAGGTCACGGGCTCGGCAGTAGCAGGCTGCTGGCAGTAGTGGTCAGAAGTGGCTATGGGCGCGGCAGGAGGGTCACGAGCAGTGACAATAGTCGGATCACCACCAGAAACAATTGGTGCAACACCCCACGGCTCCGAGCGTGGTTTTGGAACCTGTGAATCCACAGAAGCAACAAAAGGAAAGACAACCTCATCGAATCGCACATGGCGACAGATAAAAACCTTGTTAGTGTTAGTGTCTAAACAACGATAGCCACGAAAAGATTGAGGATATCCTAGAAAGACACAAGGGGATGACCGAAACTGTAGTTTGTTGCGATTATAGGGACGCAGATTTGGACAGCATAAACACTCAAAAACACGCAGATATGAATAAGATGGAGGAGACCGATGCAAAAGATAATGAGGAGATTTATCAATAAGACAGGAGTGGACATTTTATTAATTAGATAAACCGCAGTTTCAAAAGCATAATCCCAAAAACGAGACGGAACAGAGGATTGAGTCATTAATGCTAGTCCCGTTTCAATAACATGCCTATGCTTACGTTCTACCCTGCCATTTTGTTCATGAGTATACGCACAGGATTGCCTGTGACGAATACCTAAGGACGCAAGAGTGGAACCAAGCTTTTTATATTCCCCCCCTAAATCAGATTGAAAAGAAATAATCTTGCGAAAAAAGGAACGTTCAACTAGTGACCAAAACTTATCAAATATAGCATACAAATCAGATTTAGCATGCATGAGATAATACCACATATAACGAGTGTAATCATCCACAAACAACACAAAATATTTATAGCCAGACGCAGAAAGTAATGGCGCAGGGCCCCAAATATCTGAATAAATTAATTCCAAAGAATGCGTACTAGTAGTTTCGACATGAGACAAAGGAAAACGATAAGATTTTTCTAATTGACAAGAGGAACAGACATTGGGAAGATCACTAGAATTAAATGTACCAACAGACGAAGACGCTAAAATTTTACGTAAGACTCGAGAATGAGGATGCCCCAACCGCATGTGCCAAACGTAAGAGGACCGTGTAGCAACAAATGCAGCAGGGGAAGCAGAAGATGCATGCCATGTGTAGAGACCCCCAGACGCATGTCCCTTAAAAAGAACCTTCTTAGTCAAAATGTCTTTCACATAGAAACAAAGAGGGTGAAACTCAAAGAAAACATTATTGTACTTTGCAAAACGCTGGACAGATAATAGAGAAGAAAAGAGACCAGGGACATGCAAAACATCATGTAACTTAAAAGACATAGAATCAGTAGCTAACGAAGCAGAACCAACATTAATAATAGGCAAACCTGTACCATTGTCGACTCGCAGAGTCTCCGGGCCATCATAACTTGTCGCAGAAGTCATCAAAGAAGAATCAGGCGTAGCATGATTTGTAGCACTAGTGTCAGGGAACCACTGATGATGACCGTTGGAATCACCATTACCACCAGAGACGGCCACATTAGCCTGAAAACCCAGAGCCCCCGAATAACGCCGAAAACAGTTGGCTCCTGTGTGACCAAAACATTTACAAATTTGACAAGGATCATCATAGCGCCAAAAATAATTGACTCCCGTGTGACCAAAACGGTTACAAATTTGACACGGATCATCATAACGCCAAAAATAATTGGCTCCCATGTGGCTGAAACCTTTACAAATTTGACACAGATCACCAATGTCACGTCGTTGACCGGACCGCTTCTCATACGGTGTATCTTGGTTCGATGCCATCGGCTACTACTACGAAGTGAGGAACATGGATGTTGGAAAAGAAAACCCTAACTAACTGATACCAGATAAGAATATAATTGTGTTATATTCAATAATAATGTCTGAGAGTACAGGGAACGAATATATAGAGATGCTAGATAGAATCCTAGTCTAACACGAATAATATAGTCCTAGTCTAATATGAATAATAGAGTCCTAATAACATGTGTATGTGTCTTGTGTTGTGAGTTTTATATCTGTATTAAGAATAAATTAAAAATTGTGTTTAAACATGAGAAAAGGAAAAATACAGATTCTATTAAACTTAAATATCAAAACCACATCGTTTTGATCCTAGGTCCATAATGCTATGTTGATCTTGGTCCACGATATAAATTGCCCCCGTAAACAATGTATGGTTTATATCCCTTAATAACCTTCATGCCCACCTCCACCCAAAATGAGGGATTAAGAAAAATCCAGTGAAGGGGAACTAAAGATGTCTACAGTTATACCATGGACCCAGGTCCACTGCACTCTCCACCTTGGGTCTAAAATACACAATTTACATATTGGATGTTTACAATTTAAATTGTAAACATTTAGTATGTAAATTGTGAACATTCAGTGTATATATATATATATATATATATATATATATATATATATATATATATATATATATATTTAAACCTCTGCGGAGGCATACCCCTCATATTTTGGTATCAGAGCCTATTACGATTCTGAGAAAATTATATGATTCATTCATATTTAAAATTTTTAATTTAGAGACTTAGAGAACTTGAACAAGAGCTCCATATTTATTTCAAAGAAATGCATAAGTATCATTACTTACAAAATTGGAAATATTATGAAGAATTTTATTGGAGACATAAATTTACCCTTAATAAAATACAAAAACTTAAAAGTTATATTACAGAAATCTCTGCATAAATTTCATTATCTAAGGCTTAGAAATTAAAATGATTCATTCATGTTTAAAATTTTGCATTTGAAAACTTAGAAATTATGAACATAATCTTCAAGTTTTTCAAGCAGATATGCAATACTATTGTTATTTACAAAATTGGGAACAGTGTGTATATTCCTATAATAATTATGAATTTACACTTAAGAAAATTCTTGAACTTAAAAGTTATATTACAGAAATTTCGGCATGAATTTTTCTGAAAAAATTTCACATTTAAAATATTACCAAAAATTTTATAAAAATAGAGCATTAGAATCTAAAAAATGGTTAGACACTGAAGGGAAAAATTATGATCCAAATTCTTCTTTTTATAAAACAATGAAAAACACTTATGATTCTCATAAAGACATTTTAGAAGAAATTGAAAATTGTATAGCAAAGCTAATCTGTTAATATGAATCAGTCAAATGAAATAATTTTAAAACAAATTGATTATTTAAAAACTATGATGGAACAGCAATAAAAGAAAATTTCAAATTTACTAAAATTAATTGAAAATTTTAATACAAAATTTGACTTAGTAATAAGAGAAAAACAAATAATTGAAAATTCAAAATTAATTGAAATAAATAATTCCATAGATTTGTTATCTAAAAAATTTTCTAATATTCAGATTTCTTCACAAATTAAATCCAAAACAAAAAACTTTTTGACATACAATTTAGAGGAAGTCAAGAAAAATTTAAATAAATAATGAATCCTTTTTCGGGAAGGTCAAGAACATTAACTTCAGAAGAACCTAGTTCTTCTAGAATTAGCACACTAAACCAAACTAACAGTCCCTCTTATTTAAACAGACTTTTAAAATTTAACTCAAACAAAAATGCCTATAAATTAGAACAAATTGTTGACACAGAAAGAGACTTAGAAATTATGTCAAATGATTGCATTAATACATTAAGACCAAATATGTTATACAGAACTGGTGTTTTAGAAAACAATTCCAGTTTAATTAGAACACATAGATCCGAAATGTTAGAAATACCAGAAGGAAGGACTGAAACGTTCGGATTATTAACAAATGAAAGTATAAATCAAATTTCTTCCAAAAACTTAAATTATATACATTTGAGATTAATTACAATTGGAGTAAGAGGATTACTAATAAAACAAAACGGGACAAAAGTCTTAGTTGCTGTTTTAGACACTAGATATCAATCCTCACTAAATAAACAAATTATTGGGGTAATAGAAGTAGACATGAATAATAATATTGGAATTCATTATTTATGTCCAAATTATACTATTGCTTTAAAAGACATTAAGTATTTAAAAATTCAAGTCCAAACAAAGGGATTTGGAAATTTTAAGGGATCAAACATTGTGTTAGACGTAATCTTAATGGGAAGATTATCCACACAAGTTTGCCCAAGATTTAAAATTAAAATTGATAACATAATTAAGACAATCGAGTCTAAAGGAATCAAATTCTTTGGACCAGAACCAGTCTCTTCTTCTCTTTTGGCAGGAGAAGAATGGAAAATTGAAAACTTAACTACTGAAATTGAAACTTTAAAACCAACAAAGGTAGTAACTTATACCAATGAAAACGGATCTTTATTATTAAGATTCAAAAATTATGAAAACTCTAACCAACAAGATCCAGAAGAAGAATAGATTATGGATTCAAAAACTTCAGGAGCACTCACATTAGAAGAATTTCAAAAAATTAAAAGTGATGAGTTAATTATGGAAAAATTAAACCAAGAATTAGAAATAAGAAATTCAGAAAAATATAATTTACTGGAAAAATATCGAAATGATATCCACAAATTAAAAGAAAATTTTGAAAAAATTGAAGAAGAAGAAAACATGAGTCTAGAAGAAAACTCAATAAAGAATTTTATGAATACAGCAGAAACCAGTATAAATCAAAATTCTGCCACATCCTCATATTATCCATCTGCTACTCCTGAACAGATGGCTTACCCAGTAGGACATCCTCCTAGACTACCTGTCACAATTTACAACCAAAATAATCCTAACAGGAGAACTTTAGGAAAAAGAACCCCTCATGAAATTCAAATATTAGGAAAAGATCCTATAATTCTAAACATTGCTAATATTCATCCACAATTATTAGATAATTATTTAGAGCAATGGACTGCCATGATGATAGGGACTTTGAAAGTAGACATTTCAATATCACAGAAGGTGATGAAATGGTAAAAATTGCTGAAAATTATCTGGGAGATATTGTCAGGGCTGCATGGGAAGCCTTTAAAACAAATTTTCCAGACAAATTAGCAGAATTAATTGCGCAAGGGAGTAATATACATAATTTTGCTTATTTGATACACAGAATTAGCACAGGCAGAGATGCCAACACTGGATTAACAATTAGACAAGCAGAAGCTATGAGAGACTTGGAACAAATTTAATTATTTGATTGGAATCATGTAATAGAATTTCTCCAAGACTTTTATGCTCTAGCAAGTATTTCAGGAAATTATTTTTCTCCAGAATTAGGAGAAAGGCTTTTTACCAAGTTACCCGGACCATTGGGTAAAGAAATCCATGAATCATGGAAACTGGTACAAGCCAATGATATTTTTGACAATATAGGAATAAGAATTCAACACATTATTAGTGAATTAAAGAAAAAATGTACTTACATTCAAATTCAAAAAGAATTAAAACAAAAGAATGTAGGCTTTTGCAAACAAATTTACACTCCTCAACAGTATGGAAAACATCCTGATGATGGGTGCCAAAGAAAACAAACCAAACAAAAGAAAAACTATGTTAAGAGAAATTATTTGAGAAAATCAAATGCAAGAAAACCTTACCTAAACAAGACAAGACATGTTAGGAAATATAATCCTAATAAGACTTACAAGAGAACAATTACTTGTTTTGCTTGTAACAAACCTGGACATTTATCTTCTGTCTGTCCAAACAGACAAAATTTATTTACCAGGGAATCTAATTTAGTTTCCACAATAAATGAAGATTTGGTAGAAATAACATCTGATATTTCTAGTGAATCTGAAATTTGGAATATTTGTTCCTTAGAAGGAATGGAAACTGAAGAAGTTGAAATTCAAGAAGATAATTTTCCAAACAATGGAATCCTTTTAGAAAAATTAAATAATTTTAATCTTTTCTAAATGAAAAATTGCATAAATAATTGGAAATTTAAATCAGGAAGTGACAATATTATGTGTCACAAATGTAACTGGTATCCAGCTTTTAACAAAAGATGGAAGTGCCAGACATGTATGAAGCAAATTTGCTCAAATTGCATTAAAAAGCATTTTGAGATAGAAATTCCAAATTTAGAACAAACCAACACAATAAAAAATCCTGAAAATAAAATTGATCAATTAGAAACTAGAGTGACTAATTTAGAAAAAAGACTAGATATTGTGGAAGAAAAACTACATAAACTAATAATTTTGGTGGAAAAAGGGAAACAAATATCAGAAGAGAGAAATTTTAAATTCACCCAATTATCCCAAGAAGAACTAAACATTATCAACACAAAGGAAGCAGAAACCTGTACTGCTCCCATACCCTTAATTTGTAACACTGAAAAATTAATTCAAATTGTAATTCCTGGAAAAATAATAATACATGGATTAACATGTATTTTACCAATCTTAGTAGATTCAGGAGCAACCTCATCCACTATAGATTTGGGAATATTACCAGAAGAAATTAAACAAAAAATAGTTAAGGTACCACCTGTTTTCTCAACACAGTTTGATGGTACTAAAATTGCTATAGACTCACAATTAAAAAATTTACAAGTAAAGTTCCAAACCAATTGTAATAATTGGTCTGATACATATCACTGGCCCAAAATCTGGGTTAAAAATTTAAACAACCACAAAATTCCTATAATCATGGGATTAGACTTTATTCTTCACAACAATGGACAAATAATCATAAATAAAGATTATTTGACTATTAGTAAAAATTGCTCTTTAATACCTATAATTTCAAATTTCAAACCTAGAATCCTAGAACAAAAGAAATTTAAAAAATTAGAAGATTGCAAATGCATTAGCAGCCAAGAAAAGTGCAGTTGCAACTTTCTAAAAATTGAAGAAAATTCATAAGTCAAGGAAGAAATTCTTAAGAATCTAAATTTAAAAGAAGGGATTGAACTAAATCTACACTTAATAGATACAAATGATTTTAAAAGAAAATTAAAAAACAATGACTTAGACCAATTAATAAAAGAATTAGAAAAAGAAGAAATTATAGGAGAAAATCCTACTAAATTCTGGGAAAGAAACAAAACAATTTGTAAATTAGAAATTATAAACCCAGACATCACAATAAAATCACCAAATTTTAAATATGGAAATTGGGAACAAGAAGAATTTAAAATGCATATTGAACAATTATTAAAATTAGGCATAATTAGAAAATCAAGTTCAAGACATAGAACTCCTGCTTTTATTGTTCAAAAAGAAGCAGAAAAGAAAAGAGGTCAATCTAGAATGGTCTTTGATTATAGAAGACTTAATGACAATACTTATGAAGATGGGTATTGCATTCCAGATAAAGACACTCTAATTAACAAAATTCAGGAAAAAAATTGGTTTTCAAAATTTGATTTAAAATCTGGTTTTTGGCAAGTCAAAATGCATCCAGATAGTATAGAATG
Organism: Ipomoea nil; assembly: GCF_001879475.1. Classification (NCBI taxonomy): domain Eukaryota; kingdom Viridiplantae; phylum Streptophyta; class Magnoliopsida; order Solanales; family Convolvulaceae; genus Ipomoea; species Ipomoea nil. The sequence continues at coordinate 812,611 of NW_017619484.1, forward strand.
GACTGCATTTTTATGCACATTAGGACACTTTGAGTGGCTAGTAATGCCATTTGGATTGAAGAATGTACCGCAAATTTTTCAAAGAATGATGGATGAAATTTTTAAAGATTGTTACAATTTTACTTGTATTTACATTGATGACATTTTAGTCTTTTCAAAAACAGAAAATGAACACAGAGCACACTTATACACTATTTTTACAATTTTTGAAAAATATGGATTAATAATATCCAAAAAGAAAATGGAAATAGGAAAAAATTATATTTCCTTCCTAGGAGCTGAAATTGGAGAGGGAAGTATTAAATTACAACCCCACATCTCTAGAAAAATTTTGGAATTTCCTGACAAATTGGAAGAATTAAAACAATTACAATCCTTTTTAGGATTAGTAAATTATGTAAGACCTTATTTCCAAAATTTAGCAAAATTAACTACTACATTATACAATAAAGCTCAAAGTAAAGGAGTGAGAAAATTTAATGACCAAGATATCAAAATTATCCAACAAATTAAGGAAAAGATTAAATTACTTGAACCCCTGGCATTACCCCTTGAATCAGACTATTTGATAATAAAAACTGATGGTAGTGAAATGGGTTGGGGAGGAATTTTGATTAAAAAACCAAATGAATTTGCTTTAAAATCTACAGAAAGAATTTGTAGATATACATCTGGAGTATTCAAAGAAAAATGATATTTAACATCTTTGGACTTTGAATTACTTGCAATAATTTATGTACTTGAGAAATTCGCACTGTTTATTTTATCAAAAAAGCAAATTACTATCAGAACAGATTGCGAATCAATTGTTAAATTTGCAGATACTAAAAATGAAAGAAAATTAACTTCTAATAGATGGCTAAAATTTAGAGAATTTGTCCTTAATAGAGGATTTAAAATTAAATGGGAACATATTAAAGGAAAAGATAATAAGATTTCAGATTTATTATCAAGAAAATTATTATGTGACTAATCAATCTTTGTTGAGTTGTGCAGAAAATTTGAGACTCTCAGCAATAAATTCCAGACTTTGAACATGGAGAAAATTTTCACATTTGACAAGACGGAATTAAAGACATTTCCAGAGAAAAATCAATTTAAGACACCTCTCAGAAGCAGACTTCATGACAAGGAGACATGTCTTCTGGACAATATTTGGAACTTGGCTACTGAAAGGCAAGCTAACCCTAAAAAGGTAGTTATTCTCAATGCCTTAGCAGAATATTTCCATTCTGGAAAACAATTTAAGAAAAAACCATATTCCTGTTATGTTTTATACAACGGCCCTAAGGCTGGAGTATATCTAAAATGGGAAGAAATGGTACCTTTAATTGAGGAAATTAAATTATTTCCTAAATTCGGAATACCCCTTTTTAAGGAATTTTTCGATATTCAGGAAAGCAATTAACTCTGTTATTGAGAACTGCGGAGAAAATTCTCATATTTCTCCAAAAGTTCTTAAATATCAGAAATATTTGAAACATTTGGAGAATTTTGAGGATCCTGATTTCCTCAAAGAAATTTCAGACCCAGAAATTGACACATCATCTTCTGTTCAGAAGAATGAAAAATTACAGACTCCTCCTGAGACAGGAAAATTTCTACCGTTCTCTACACCTACTTTTGCAGACACCCCTAGAGAACAATTAACTTCTACTCCAAAACACAAAAATTTACTTATTCTGGAAAAACCAAAAATTCAACCAATTTCTCCACCAAAGCAGCCTTTTCTTTCTGCTGAGGAAGTAAATTTAAAGACATTCATGCTTCTTCAAGACTACTTAGCCCAAATTACCAATAACCAAGTTCTATCCAAAGGAATTTCCACCACTTGGGAATTCACATACGACATTTTCAAAATTTGTCAAAGCCAATACCCAAATTGTCCCGAAAACCAAGAGGATGAATGTTTTTGTAAATTAGATTCTGCCATTAGAAAGGCAAATTTGTTGATTCCAAATTTTAAACCATTCAAATTCAGAGATTATCCAGTCACAATTCCATCACTTATCAAGCATGGTCTGGTAAACTCCATAAATTCTCCATCACTTCCAGATTATTCACCCTTTTTTGTCTCACTTTTATCTGATACATTTGAAACCATAGTTCCAGAAGTGAGAAAAAATTTCTTGATAAAATTCAATTCCCTCTATCCTGATTTTGAAAGAAAAATTCCAGCATATCATTTACTGGAAATCTTCTTCCAAGACATTGATGATGAATATCAAGAATTTTGTAAAGAAAATTCTGAAATTAAAATGATTAAAATTGAAGACCCTATGGAAAGACAGCTGGAAATTGTCCGGGCAAAAATTCTGGCAAATGATTTTGGATGGACCAGGACAAAATTTGCTACAATGAACATTTTAAGAGAAGATGAACAAGGAAAGATCTATTGTGAATCTTCAATAGCATCCAAGTTCTTCTTCCCATTTCAAGTTGAGCACCCAAGACCAAAGCTGGTTCAGACATACAGGAAGCACAAAGAAGTACTCAAAAATTTCAGTGCAAGCCGCTATTCAAGAAATTCTTCATCAGATTTGTCACTCTAAAAAATGATGAAGAAAACAAATTCAAGACCCGCCAAGGAAGTTTTCCTACAGCAATAATTTTATCAAAAGGCTACTGGTGAAAATTTGAAAAGACAGCTACTATTGAAACTTGGTATCCATACTGTACATGGGTCCCAACTTTCAGACAAAATTAAAGACTTCATGGCTAAGGAAGGGGGCCTGTCCCTTCCAAGAGATAAATCCAATTTATCTCTGCGTTGTAAAAAGATAAAGATAAGATTCGTTCTTATCTTCATCTTTATTACAACATGTGAAAAATGTAATATATGTACAAAGTAGCTGATGAGATAAGATTCGTTCTTATCTTCATCCTGTAGATAGTAGTTAACTGTATATCCTAGAACCTTCAGTCTCTTGTATAAATAGGTGTGATGATCTCTCCGAAGACACACACAACTATCATCTACCTTATGCATCCTAATGAAAACCCCTTTGTTCATAAGCTCTAAATTTTCACACTAAATTTCTTTGCTCCAACTTCTTCAAATTGCTACTAAGAGGTATGATCCCAACTTAATCTTCTTACTTTGTGTTAGTTTTTATTCTTATTTTTAATCATATGTATATCTGAATCCAACAGACGTAAATCCTGTTTGAGCCGAAGCAATCCATGTAGTCTAGAAAACCTTTGGGGAAGAAGTACCAGGAAGGGAAAAGAGTACCCAAATAAGGTTCATAGATGTTGTTAGGATTGTAAACAGAGAAATCCGGTAGTAGGTTAGGGGTGAAAAGGTGAGGGTTTTAGATAAAATATGATTAAATAGTAAGCATAAAAACTAACATGAACTGATAAGATTAAGAAAGATCATATCTGGCAGTAGTAAAGAGAAGAAGAAGGAGCAAAGCTTTAAAAACTGTTTGAAAAAACTAAAATTTTGAAAATATAAATCCTCAAAACAATGCCTGCTAAAAAGACAATTTATACAAAAAATTAAAAACATGGATAAAAAATTTATTCAAGAATATTTTGGAAACAATGAAAATTTTCAAGTTGAAAGAAATTTTGGAAACATATTTACGACATACTATTTAGATGAAAAATCTAAAGATAAAGAATTTCTTGAATATACAATAAATATTCCAAATTTCAACGAAAAAATTTATTATCTACTTAAAAAATTTCCCTACCCAGACTTGGTAAAACAAATTATCAAGTATTTAAAATTTTTCACATTCCAAGAAAAATTTATATTAGACAAATTAAAAGAACAATTAGAAATAGATTTTGAAGAAGAAAAATTAGAAAATTTGGTTGAAGAGATAATCGAATTAGTTTGTCAATCAAGACACATTAAAAATTTTGAAGCAGAATTTCATCAACAGCATGCACACATAAATTATGAAATAGGAGACTCCTACAGACATTCAACTCCTGTTTATCCCATAAATTACGACTCTGATAATTATGAAAATTACTACAGTGGAGCTGAAACTGAATAATTTTAGCAATTTTGAAATGTCTTCAACTATCATTTTTTACACCTTAAATTTAATTTTCAACTCCTACACACATCCAAACTCTTCATCAAAATTTATTTCCGAACATATAAATTCAAACAACATTTCTACTTTGTATTATTTCATAACTAATTCAAAAAAATATTAATGCTATGTACTACATGTCATGGATTAGTCACTTCAACTCCTACACATACCCAAACTCTTCAAAATTTATCTCCGAAGTTATAAATTTAAGACACTATTCCACTTTGACTTATTTCCTAACTAATACAAAATTTATTAATGACATGTACTACATGTCATTGGATAGTCATTCCAAAAACTACTCCACCATTTCTTTTTCACAAATTACTATCCTATTTCTTACATGTGTTATTTTTCACAAACTAAACCTCTGCGGAGGCATACCCCTCATATTTTGGTATATATATATATATATATATATATATATATATATATATATATATATATATATATATATATATATATATATATATATATAGAGGATGCGGATCAAATGCGCAGGAGGTCTTTAGGTAAAAAATAGGGTTAAGTCTCGACCATAGATATAGTCCAAATCAACAACCCAGATTGAAGATGATTAAAAAAACGCGCGGTGGCATTCTTGTAATTTTGAGCAATAAATCAGCTTGTCTTTTGTATCTGAGTGCACATTTGTCCTTCTTCGAGTGCATATTTTTCCTTCTTCGAGTGCATCACTTTTATTCCAGTACTTAGTTTCTCCTTTGAGTGCACATCTTTGTACCTTTGAGTGCAAATCTTTGGCCTTCAAGTGCGCGTTTTGTAGCCTTCAAATGCATGTTTTCCTTTGAATTTTCCCTTTTTAGTGTCTTTTTTTTTTCCTCTCCCTTGCCTTCTAGTGATCATCTTTATACTTTCAAGTGCTCAATTTAATGCCTACAAGTGTATGTGTGACTTAATATTGTGTAAATTAAAAAAAAAAAAAAACCTTAGCATTCAAGTGAACCATTTTTTTTTCCTTCGTTGCGGATTTTTTGTCTTCAAGTGCACAGTTTTATGCCTTCAAGTGCATGTCCTTTTGCCTTCAAGTGCACAGTTTTATGCCTTCAAGTGCATGTCCTTTTGCCTTCAAGTGCACAACTTCTGGACAATATTTGTTATATCTTGTGCATTTTTTCAATAACATATAACTAAATTTCTAATGAAATTTGTGAGACTTATAAACGATTTGTATGGGTAATTGGTTTAATAACACTTAAGTTGAATAACCTCCCTTTGTAGCATAAATTGCATCAATTGCATGTCTATTTACCTTCGAATGCAATTTTTTTGCACATGTTTTTAACTTCAAGTGCGATAACCGTATTTTCGCATGGGAAGTGGCATGTGCACCTAATTCTAAATAGTTAACTGAATATTTCGGTCTTTAAGTGTTTTGCTTAGTGTTCATTTAGTTCAACCATTATTGTTAAATGAATTATTATAGATAAAGAAATTCCTAATTTAAGAAATTTAGATGAAGTAGTAAAAATTTAAATTTTTTAAATATAATGCAACCCAAAAATATCGGATGGTTGATAAATATGATGTAATCCAAAGGTCAAAACGCTAAAGAAAGTGTTTGATTATTCTAACAATTTTTTGGAGAATGATTTTCCCAAAACACCATTGTATTTAAAAAAAAAAAAAACAAACCGTTTATTATGGAGCCGTTTCAACTCCTTGAATGACAAGAGCCAGTTTAATTGACTCACTGCTTGCACAGTAACGGATTGGCAAGCTTAATGCTTAAACGGATTGGCAAGTATTTTATAGAAATATAATAAATATTAATATTTTGTTCAATACTTTCACATGATAATCTATGACACGGATCTCACAACACATGAAAACACGTAGGGAAAAACTACCACTACCAAATATCAATATGCACTTGTAAAATAAAGAGTTTATAGTACAACTAAGATCTCAGTCATATACAGGGAAAATCTAAAACTTTCAACACCATAATCTCATTGCATGATGATGCCCTCTATGTTATGGATAGTTATGTTGTGCATCCGTATGCACCATGCATAGTGCATACGGATGCAAAAACGTCGTTTTATTAAAAACGCGCATCCCACTTAAAAAAAAAAATCAGTTTCGATTCCCCTCAACAACATTATGTTGTTCATTCATTCTGGAATTTTAGTTCATAGATTCTGGAATTTTAGTTCATTGATTCTGGAATTTTTGTTCATCGATTCTGGAATTTTAGTTCATTGATTCTGAAATTTTAGTTCATAGATTAGATTCTGGAATTTTAGTTCATAGATTCTGGAATTTTAGTTCATCGATTCTGGAATTTTAGTTCATATGTTGTTGCTAGGAATCGAAACTGATTTTTTTTTTAAGTGAGACGCACGTTTTTAATAAAATGACGTCGTTTTTTGCATCCGTATGCACCATGCATGGTGCATACGGATGCACAGCATAATTTGCCCTATGTTATCACTAGTAACCTAATTGCACTTGACATACTACCAATAAAAAAAAAGAGGACATGACATGTACTGAAGATGAAGACAATGATAATGCTACCCAAAAGAGAATTAAGAAGACTTATAGAAATTTAAATCAAAAGTAGTGTTTATTTAGACTAGCATTATTATTACGAAGTTGCAAACATTTATTATAGTGACAATTATAATGATTTTCTCATATATTATTTTTCTTGAAAGCCCACAAAGAGTCAACACCACCTCAGTGGAGGCTCGATCTCATGGCAAATTATGCTATGCGCACGACGCTAAAACGACGTCGTTTTCAGTGAAAACGACGCTGCCTTAACTAAAAAAAAAAAATTTGTTCGAAACGCCGTTAACGGCATATTCGTTATGAAATTATGAATATACAGTTATGACATTATGAATGTACAGTTATAGAATTATGAATGTACAGTTATGGAATTATGAACTTACAATTATGAACATAGAGCTTCGAAAATTATGAATGTTCGGTATGGAATTATGAATATACAGTATGGAATTATGAATGTACAATTATGGAATTATGAATGTACAGTTATGGAATTATGAATGTACAGTTATGAAATTATGAACATAGAACTCTGACATTATGAACATAGAGCTTTGAAAATTATGAATTTACAGTTATTGAATTATGAATGTACAGTTATGGAATTATGAATGTACAGTTATGGAATTATGAATGTACAGTTATGAAATTATGAACACAAAGTTGTGAATATATGCTCCTATAACGAAGCGGTCTGAAATTAAATTTTTTTTTTTAAAAAAAAAAAAGAAGGAAGATAACGGTGCCTGACGGCACCGTTACCGTGCCCATGATGCACGCTGGGCACGAGTCCACAGCATAACGACTCCGATCTCATGACCTCCCATATGGGAGAGTCACTACATGTCATCTGAGCCCAAGGTGCATGGCCTGCATTTATATACTTTAAACAAATTCAACATTCAATTACCTATGCAAGAACATCTCCTATATAATATTGCATTGATATACTTTGAAGTACTTATTTAAAAATAATTATTCGGCATTATCCCATTCGCGCAGTGCGCGTAAAAAAAACTAGTAATTTAATAACAGTAAAATAGAGTAATAATTATGCCAACTTTGATTGGGATGAGGTTCAAACCTAAGACCTTTCTTATTGAAATCAATGAGTAAGTTAACGGAGAATATAATTTTTAAGGGAATTTTGATTGTGATGGAGTTCGAACTTAAAACCTTTCTCATTGAAATCATATAATTATGAATAAAAATTTAGAAATTTCAAAGAAAAATTAAAATCCGAACAACATGAACCATTCATTTGATTTAATAATTGGAGGGATATTTTTTCTACTCATTATAGGCCTAACTCATTTTGGCTCTTATTAGTATATACTAGTTTTGTACGCACATTGCGCGATTGGATAATGCCCAATGTTTTTTTTTTGTTTTTTTTTTTTGTTTTTTTTTTTTTTTTGTTTTTTTGTTTTTTTTTTTGTTTTTAAATAAGTACTTTAAAGTATATTAAGACAAGATTATATTAGATTTTTTCATGCATAGATAATTGAATGTTGAATTTGTGTATTTAAATAGGTAATTCTAAGTTTACAAATGCAAGATAATATAGTCAAGATTGATTATAGACTTATATTGTCAATAAAATAATAAAATAATTGATAGGTATGGTTGAAACCAAATACGGGACATAAGGGAGAGCAAATAAAAATTATGACATAAAATATTAAATCTATACTAATATTGAAGAGCCAACTGCTGATTGACAAACAAGGACATTACGAGATAGTTCCCACTTCAATTTGTTGGGTGATTTGAATACTCATTTATCAATATATCCGCCAAGTATTAATATGATTGGCTTAATTATTATTATTTTTTAAAAACAATTGTTATTATTATTATTATTATTATTATTATTATTATTATTATTATTATTATTATTATTATTATTATTATTATTATTATTATTATTATTATTATTATTATTATTATTATTGTTATATGTATACCCTTAAGTCATTTTACATGTTAATCTAAACAGGTAATTTTTTCAAATATCATTTTACCAACCGTTGATATAATTCGCTGGTCAAATCCGCTAATATAATCCGCTAACGCTAACTGCTAACTGCTGATTATCAAACAGGGACATTGCGAGGAAGTTTTCACTTTAATTTGTTGTGTGATTTGAATACTCTTTTTTTTTTTGTCAACAAATCCCTCAAATAGTTAATATGATTAGCTTTATTAATTATATATATTTTTTAATTTTTTCATGGTATTAATAAAATACTTGGTAAATAAATATATTGCATTATTTTGTATTATAACTTTGATATTTAATTAAAAAATAGTGCACAAAAAGATAATAGACAATGTAGTGAATATAATCAATTGATAAATTTGAATTTAAAGAATTTTTATATTGGAGAAATATAAAGACAATATAACTAATAAAATTATTTTTCTTAATTAATTTATTGATAATGAATAATTTGTTTTAATAAAGACATTGTAGGAATAATGTAGCGAATATAACTAATGAAATTATTTCTTTTTTTAATTTATTGATAATGAATACTTTTTTTTTTTTTTTAATAAAGACATTGTAGACACATAATTCTAAATTAAAGAAATGGATATGTATTATTTTTTGTTGTAGCTACTAAATTATTATTTTAATTTAATAAGAGTAAAATAGAGTACTAATTATGCCAACTTTGATTGGGATGTGGTTCGAACCTAAGACCTTTCTTATTGAAATTAATGAGTAAGTTAACAGTGAACTAACTGAAATTAACAGAAAAGATAATATTTAACGGAAAAGTTAACGGATAATCATATTCATTAGGATAAATTAGGAAATTTTGAGGAAGAACTAAAATCTGATCAATCTGAGCCAATTATTTGATTAAAAAATTTGACCGTCATTTTTCAATGGCAAATTATTGTGTGGACCAAGGTCTACACAGTGTTATGTGGACCATAATAAAAAGTACATTTTTAATATACTAAATATACATTATTTTTATATTGAATGTACATTATACAATATAATGTACACTCAGTGCAAAAATAATGTACATCCCCTGAATACAAAGTACATTATTTTTGTGCTGAACTGTTGAATATACATTATTTTATAGTATACAAAATATGATCCACACAACTTATATGAACCATGGTCCACACAATAATGATTATTTTTTAATCTATTATAGGCCTAACTCTCTTGGGCTCTTATTAGTATAGTAGATATAGTAGATATTATATATTTTTTTTTTGGTGAATTATAGTAGATAGTAGATAGATATATTGAAAAATGTTAAAAAAAAAATGATTCGAAGAATCATACATGAACCGTTAGCATAATGGTTCGGTTAGTTTTTTTTTTTTTTTTTTTTTTCAAATCATGGTCAACATTACCTATTAATCAGCTCGTTTGGTCCGCTGGAAAATATTTGAAGGGAAATGGAATTAGAATTCCATGGAAAATAAATTCCAAGAAAACAGATTTCATTGTTTGGTTGGTGGAAAAGAAATTACTGGGAATATGAATTCCATTGTTTGGTTGAGTTTGGAATGGTAAGGAATAATGAGTATAATAACAAATATAACCCTTCACAACACTAATAATATAATAATAATAAGAGTAATTAATAAAGAATGATGAGGATAAAATTGTCATATTAGTTTTCAATGGAAAAGGTTTTCCATGGAAAACAAAATACCTAGCATAAGCTAGGAATTTGTTTTCCTTGTTCTTAAGGAAAACTTTTTCCAATGAAAAATATTTTCCATCCAACCAAACAACATAAAACATCATTTTCCTTCACTTTTAGGAAAACATTTTCCATGAAAAATGTTTTCCATCCAACCAAACACCCCCGGCTTTTACGGTAAAAAATAACTGTGGGCTTAACTATAATTTAGAAAAAGTAGAGGAGCTAATTATTAATATCAGATCCCGGGATATATATATATATATATATATTTTTTTTTTCCGAAAGCAGTAATCCCATCCCAGTATTCTAAAAGACAAAGCGCGGAGAAGAAAACAGCCGACCAGGCCCTTGTTCAATCATTACTGGATTCGCCGAAGCAGTTACTGCCTTTGAAGCAGTTCCTCTGAGAGAAGTTATCGAACAAATTTGGTATTTACTCTTTAATTTTCATTCTATAAATTCTTTTGCTACCTTGAAAGATTTCTCTTTTTCCCAGCAGCATGTTTGCACATTAGAAACTAATTCACCGATTTTGTTTGTAAATTTTTTCTACTTCTTTTTAGTTGTTGTATGCATTTAAAAGTAATTGGGGTTATTTATCGTTGCTGTACTTAACAATGGTACTGGCTGCTTAGTTTTTATTTTTATTTTACTTTTTTTAGGGTTCTATTCTATATTGTTCTACGTCAACAAGGGTTATGAAAAGGATTCAATTTGTTTATTTTTAGGGTCTCTTAAAAATTTATTGTTTATTTATTTATTTTTAAATTTTTTTTGAGATTAATAAGAACAGGAAACAATAATATTAGGTAGAAAAGTAAAGAAAGGCAAGAGTTAGGGCAATGTGATGGAGGGAAACTATTGTTGGTGATTTCCTAATCCAACTCATATAGGGATTATGATAATTCAACTCATATAGGGATTAGAAAATAGTCTAGATAGATGTCTATAAATACATTGGTTGTATCCCTAGGTATTGAATCATCACCATAATAATAGTTTTACTCCCATGGACGTAGGCACATTGCCAAACTATGTAAATCTTATCTTTTTTACTTTTATGCCATTATTATTGTTTCTTGTTCTTGTTAATCTCAACATTGTTGTGAAAATACTTTCATAACCCCTTTTACTGAGTTGTGTATAAAAGATATACATTGAATTTGCAAAGGCTGCATTTTTGTTTTATAGTGTTCTTTCACGAACCTCTTTCTGTTTAGTTATATAAAACATGTAATTGTTTAAGATGATTTGCTTTTCTTTGTAACAGACGACAGTGAATTGATATTATCAGCTTGTAACTTCCAGACCATGTCATTTACAGTAGAAGGTTAGTGGTTTTGCACACTTGTTTTGATGTTTATGTAACTGCTATTTAAAAAGGGAAAGTGTGGCTTTATTGCTTATTTGCCCCTATGTCTTACACTTCTGGTCAATTTTACTCCTACCTGTTCTTTTATGCTGTCACATACTTTTAATGCTATGCAAAACATAGTCAATTAGCTCAAATTTTGACAGTTCCATATAAAATTGTTTACATTTGCTATATCACTCAAGCCTACAGCTTTACTTGTCATGTAACACACATCATCTCTATTGGCCCTGTAAGCATGTCCATACCATCCACCAAAAAGTGGAAAAAAGAATAAGAATTAAGGGAGAATTGCTTTTTTCATCCCACAGTAATCCACCACTAGTTGACTTTTCCTTCATAATTGTTGTTTTCAAAATTAGTCCTTAGATGTGCCAAATAAGTTTGATTTTATGTTATGTCTCTGGGCAAATGCACGTGTCAATGGGCGATGAATGCTGCTGGGAGGAGCTCGTGGCTTGCCTATGCTTGTAGTTGTGCAATGGAGTTTTGAGTGTAGAAGGAAAGGAGCAAAATCTGCAAAATATGAAAAACTAACCAACTTCTCAAAGGAAATAAAATAAAATTGTCAATAAAAGATAATTAAAATGAATCAATACCCATGGTTTTTTGCCTTGTGTGATCTTGGTCCCTAAATTTTGCACCACTGGTAGCTTTTGTGATATTTGGGAGAAGGATAAAATTGGTTTTAAAAAGGGGATTTTGAATTCGGGGTTCTTCCCCTGTTTTGGATGTAATGGGAATATAAAGTAAGATAAGCCCGTAACTTGTCATGGAGCATGGAGAACTGAGGAAGAAATGGAGGAGAGATTGGTTCTGCAGTTTCTTAGGGTGAGGGTAAAAAATTGCACAAATTTGGCACATCTAAGAACCAATTTTGTGAAGGACTACATTGACTAATTGTGAATAATTGAGGAACGGAACAAAAAAAAATTCTCTCAAAAAGGAAAATGAAAGAAACCGACTGTCACTGTAATTGTTATGTTATTAATTAATGTATCCCTTATGTTAGTTCTGCGCGAGGAAGCTGCCAAGTGCCAGAGGAAGACATTGCTCAAGTATAAAATAGCCTTGGAAAAGTCATATGGGTTGGACGAATTGCTTCATGGTGTTTGTTTAGTTCTGTTCCCTAAACCAAGTGAATATGATGCTCGGAGAGATTTGGTCCGCATAATTAATGAAATTGTCAAGGAAATTTATGGTAAATATAGTAATGAATTTTTCTTTATATATTCACTTTCTTAGATATATATATATATATATATATATATATTTTTTTTTTTTTCATGCTTAAGATTTTCTAAGTATATAGAATAGATTTGACCATTTGACATGAGTTTTTACACAAAGAATAAAATTTGTACTTCTCAATTCTTTGTTTCAGGTTGCTCTGGTGATTTTCCTTGTGTTGTGGAGTTTGGGTCTTTCACAATGGATCTGTTTGAAGCAAAAAGTGACCTAGATCTATCTGTTAATTTTAGAAAGGTTGACATCACGCGTGCCAGGAAGATTCAGACTCTCAAGAAGCTTGCAAAGAAGCTTTATATACTTCAGCGTAAATTTCAAAAACAAGTTCTTTTATTGCTTATGCTGTCTTAATATAACTGTCTTATCAGTTCCAAACTTGTAGGTCTCACCAAGTTTCCAATATAAGAAATTGCTTACGTAATATGTTTCACATTTAGGTTAGCTGACCATGAGAAAGATAAAAAATGCTAACACCTTACTTGGATTAGCTGTCATTGCCAAGTTGTCCCTTTATTTCATTTTTATTGGCCACTTTGATTAGACACATATTTTAAGAAAATTTAGTCAAAGCTTTAAAATACTTGTAATATTCCACTTATTCCCAGCTTTTGCATGGAATGCATTCAATTTTATTAATGTGCTATGGGCATTTAAGAATTTTTTATTTTTATTAAATACTTTTTAAAAGTTGATAGTGGGCAATAAAAATGGGATGGAGTGTTAAGTTTCTTCATGCATGGAAATATCTTTCAGGGTTTAGTGATTTTTTTATTATTATTATATTACTAACTATCAAAATGTGTTATATTACTATTACGGATGTTATTTACTCAAGGCGTTTGGGTTGTTCTAAGCCATGTTATCTATGTTGTGAATTGTCAGAGCTTATCTGTTCTCTCACCTATCTATATATGTTTCAGGTAGTGGACATGTTTATGGTGTGAACCCAATTACCCGTGCTATTGTGCCTGTTCTGAAAGTTGTTGATAGTGGAACTGGGATTGAGTGTGATATATCAGTTGGAAACCGTGATGGAATTTTGAAATCCAAGATACTCTACTTCATTTCTCTCATTGATGAAAGGTTTCGCAAACTATGCTATTTGGTAATGTGCCCATCCTTTTGTGTTCTTATTGTTGCTCGATATCATAAACTTTATGGTCCCTTGCTCCTTTTTTTTTTTGCATGATTTTCATGCATTAGTGGGTGGACATATTTCATTGCCCATAATTGATAATCCCCAAGGGAAAGCAATCAAAGCACCATCAAAGAATGATGAGTTGAGATGTGCCTATTAGTTTGAATAATAATTTTCAGAAAATTGGTTTTAATTGAGTGTTTCAAATGGCACCACATATTGTTCTTTCCTATGGATAATTAGATTTTCTGCTGTAGCATTTGATGATAGTTTCTTTACAGATGAAAGCATGGGCTAAAGCACATAACATTAATAGTGCAAGGGACAAAACCTTGAACTCATTAAGTATAATACTTCTGGTGGCATTTCACCTGCAGGTGCGGTTTCAGTTCAAATTCTTTAGTCATTGGTTAACTCTAATATTCACACTATTTTCGGAAGATTTATGCACTTGAAGAAATCTGATTTTTATGAGTGATATTAATAAATTAGTAAAAATTGTTTTCATTAAATTGAAGGGTTATTTAAGTCGCAAATTCCTCTAAGATTTTTGTATCATTAACTTTAGTCATCACTGTGAATTTACTATTAAGTGCATGTCCTCATTGACTGATTGATTAACCAGCTACTGTTCTCTTGGGTAACTAAAACTTTGCAGACTCGTAATCATCCAATACTGCCACCATTTTCTGCAATTCTTACAGGTAACTACTAAAAGAAATCTTTTTTTTTTTTACATACATGATTCTATACAAGGTAGTATCTGTTCTATAGTTTCTCAGTCTTTTTCAGCCCAAAGAAACAATGCCCCCACCACCGGGGTTCGATTCTGTGACCACTCATTTTGGAATGGTAATAGAGGTGCCATGAAACTACATAGTAGTTGGCAAAAGAAATCTTTTTAGTAAATCAATAAGTACATGTTTTAAAATATTATTTGAAACACAGTTCAGAGTTATCCTTGCTTGTTCCAGAAAGAGATTCTAACATTTCATACTATAGTGATATTTAGAAGTTTCCTACAGATGATAGCTCTTATCTGTAGAGCTGGCACATCGTTAGCATTCTTTAATACCTCCGCACTCAATATCAGGAGCTAGATTCTCCATTTAACTTTGAGAATGTTTTCTGAACTTCTATTTACCGTGATTAATTGCAAAAACTACAAATTCTTTGTCACTTTTACACAGCTCTGTTATAGAGTGGCATGGTACAACTTTAACTTTTTGCTTGTTGCAGATGGTTGTGATACTGAAGCTGTGTCAAACTCAATACATAAGTTTAATAATTATGGACAAAACAATACAGAATCAGTGGCTGAGCTGTTTGTGACGTTATTACTTATGGTATATTCCCTCTGTATTTAAACTCACATAAAATTCACTTTACAAGAAGCCTATTAATTGACCCATCTTTCCCTTACTGATTTTTTATTCCCAATGTTGAGCAATTCTGCGTGCTTGTGTTATTTGCAGTTATCATCAGTCGATGAACTTTGGTTCCAAGGTCTGTGTGTCAGCACTTACGAGGGATCTTGGATATCTAAGACTTGGGATAATAAAGTTGGCTGCATCAAAGTAATTGTACTTGGCTTATTCGAATCCTTCTTTTCTTTTAGAAGCGCACTATATTTATGCTAGTTAATGGTCTCACAGGTAGAGGATTTCACTGACCGATCCCAAAATGTTGCAAGGGCAGTAGGAGAGAGTGAAATGAAAAGAATAAATGAATGCGTTAACCTTTCTATTGAGCGCATTTCTGATTTTTTGAGTTGCCGGATGGAAGGGTATGCATTAAGAGAATTTTTGTTTGGCAAGGATGTGGCCATATCAGTAAGCGGAGTTACTGTGAATTGCAATGCAAATGTCGCAAAATCTAATGCACCTCTTGGATTGACTACCTGGAGAGAGGTCAATGATACTATGGGTGGTCACAAAGCACCTCGACAAACGAGAAATGTTGAGCATAGGGGTCAATCAGCATCGCCTAGTCCATATCACACCGCCTTGGGAAAGAGGACGAGGACTGATGGACCTACCAACACAAAAAGGATGAGAAATACCGGTGATTTTGGGCAAATGCATTATAGCGAGACTGCTAGAGCCCCATATCCACCTATTCCAATTGCTCATCCTACTTATGCATCTAACGCAGGTAACTGGCTGTCTTCTGACTATGTTAGGGAGAGTGTTATAGCCACACCATTGGTGCATACTCCAATGGTATACCACCCAGGTCATCCTCATGACCAACTTCAAAGGACTTTTAGACCTCCAAATTTCCCTACTCCAAGTGTTTATCCTACTTTTCCACCTATAACAAACCAGATGTTTCCCGGCCATCCTAGTCAGACTTTAAGAGTAGCAAATTTGCCATCTGCTTCTGATCTGTTACCATATCCCCTTGCTGGTCCAAATTGTTTTAATTTGTAGCACCAAACTCTACCATAAGATGTTTAGTTTCAAATCATGCCAATAGAAAATATATCATCCAATATTGTAACCATCATAGTCTCTGCCTTGGACAATCATAGCAAAAATGTTAATATGGCCCCTAACTTGTGCTTATTCTGTCAATTTTGTCCAATGCTATTTTTTTTTTTTTTTTTTTTTGGTAAAAAATTCAGTATAAAAATCATTAGCTTTTCAAGTTAATGAAATCTTGGCAGAAAGAAAAAAAGCAAAATTGACAGACAGCATAAAGTAGGGGACAGATTGAGAGTTTTGCCATTGTAAATTAAGACATCTATTTAGCATTGTTCGCTTTAGAGTATGTGTTTTTGTTTTTATCGAACAATGGCAAGTGCAATAAAAAATCTTGTAGTTACCTGTACTCAATAGGTGAGGCCAGCCAGGTACAGTTCATTTCTAAAAACATTGTTTCTGAAAATGTCTGTATAGTATGTCCACCTTTGAGGGGTCATTTTGCAATGCTGTGTTTAGCCATTTTCTTATTAAACATGCCAGTTTGGTGTTGTAATTGAACTTGAAATGGTCTTTTTGTTAGCTTCTGAATCTACAGAACTTGTTTGATGCAACAAGGACTCTGATAAACAGACATAAGACATCTCACCTGAGAGTCCAATTCAATTTGAAGTCATATCATATTGCTAAACATTTTGCACTAGTACCCCATTATTATTGTGTGGACTATTCTATCAAATAATGTACATTCAGTAAACAAATACTCTGTAATGTCTTTTAGTATATTAAAAATGTACGGAGTATATTGTATTTAGGAAAAGTACATTATTTGAGTACTAAAAGTACATTATTTTGTATAATGTATATTCAGTACACAAATAATGTATTTTTAGTATATTAAAAATATACTTTTTGTTATGGTCCACACAATAATTCCTCCCTCCCCTTCATTTGTTTCGAAAATATATCCGAATATATATATTTATTTCAAAAGAATATCATGTTTATTGCTATACCAGAAAGTGTAATTGTAGACATTTTTATAAGTAAATATCAATTTATTTACAAAAGTAAATAAATTATATTTCCTATTCTTTTGAAACATATTTCCTTCCTATTTACAATAGTTGAAATGACATTGTAGAATTTTTTATATACAAAATGTCTTTACATGATTTACGATCTCAGCTGTCCAAACATGAATTGGATATGATTTAGATAAGGTCGTGAGTCATAACTAGGGTAGCAAATCTGGAAATGCACTCCAAGTCCTAGTCATTGGTATGCAGAAAATGATGCAGCAATTTTGGGATTTTAAGAGATTTCAGATTTTCAGGAGTATGTATTAGCGTTATAATTTAATTATGGGTATTTAATGTTAATGTCCATGTCTTAGAAAAAGGCCCTGTTTAGTAAAATAGTTAGCCAATAGATTAATTTTGACTTATTTGACTATTATTTGCTATTTCAGTGCCGATTTTTAGATTTGTGTGATTCCATATTTGTAAATAAATAAGGCCCTACTAAAAGCGCAATCTTTAATAATAATAAGGTGGTAAAATGTTGTTGTGCGCATGAGAAAGACAACAGACATATTATGGAATAAATTACAATTATAACAACAACAACAACAATAATAATAATAATAATAATAATAATAATAATAATGGTACACTAGAATACATGCATATGGCACTAAAAATAAGTTTCGAAATTTCATCTGGATTACCCATGTGAGTTCTCCAAGACTTCTCCAAGATATGCAAGAACCAAGCGCTTCTCAGCGCTCAAGGGAAGAGCAGGATCTGCTGGAATGCAGTACCAAGAAGCCGAAGCAGGTTCATTCTCCGTCTATTACCCGTTTGCCGTCAATTTCAATGAAAGCGGTGCGGGAATCTTCAACGAATGATGACGCCAGTTTCATGACTCCCCCGTCCGGAGGTGCATCTTCGGCATCTTTCAACTGCATGATGAACGAAAGAACCGAGGATCAAGGCCTCAAGAATGATCGTGAAGGAACATCAACTGCATACGACGACATGCAAGAAGACGATGGGGACGATCCCTACTGCCCTACCATCAAAGTTACTGAAGAAGAGAAAATACGTCTTAGGAAGCCATGGCAGAGAACCTTGATCATCCGTGTGCTGGGTCGCACAGTAGGCTTTATGTACTTACACAAGAGGTTACACGCCATGTGGAGGCCGGAAGGCCAAATGGAGCTAATCCCCCTCGATCAAGATTACTATCTGGTGAGATTTGAAGTCCAACGTGACTATGACTATGCGAAGTTCGAAGGGCCTTGGATGTTGCTCAACCATTATGTGACTGTCAAAGAATGGGTACCTAATTTCTACCCAACAGATGATATTACTGAGAAACTTTTGGTCTGGATTCATTTTCCCAATCTCCCTGCTGAATATTTCGAGGAGGAGTTCCTCATGAAAATCGGGAGGAAAGTTGGTAGGCCAATTAAGATTGATACAACCACGAGCTTGGTCTCAAAAGGGAAATTCGCAAGACTTTGTGTGGAAGTAGATATTACTAAACGTTTGCTGTCTAAGTATGACCTTGAAGGAAAGGCTAGGTCCATTGAATATGAGGGCATTCACCTTATTTGCTTCAAGTGCGGCCTTTACGGTCACAGGCGTGAACAATGCGGACGCAGGAGCGGTGAGTCCATAGGGAAGGAAGAAAACCATGAAGTCCATGAAGATGATCGATCAAATTGCAGAGGCCAAGATGGTACGCCTCTGGTCTTTAAAGAAACAGTGAAAATACCATCTCTGAATGATAACTTTGGCGAATGGATGATAGTGTCTAAGAAGGATAGGCGCAAACCTCGAAGGAACAATCAAGGTGACAATACCCGGCAAGTAACTGGGAGGAATACTACCCCTAAACCACCTGGTAGAACCAATGTGCAAAAGAATGGGACATCACAGCGTTTTGCGCCGTTGGAAGATCATACGGATAGAGATCAGCCCTTTGATGGGGCTAGTAACGTGAGTTTTAATGAGCATCCTGGTGGGCAACGGGCTTCTTCCTCCAAAGGTAAAGAGGTGATCACGAGTCCTAGGCAAGTAGCCAGCCATCCGACATTAGGGGAAGACTTCATGTTCGATGATTCAGACTTCCCACAGTTAGCAGTCAGTTCTTCGAAGGATACCACCAGAGGCAGAGGTCATAGAGGTGGTCATCCGGGCAACTTTTCTAGGAGGGCAGTTGCTGAATCTGAACATACCCTGGTTCGAGGTTCTGGAAGAGGGCAAACGATTTCTAGAACAACTGTTCAGCACGACGATCCACTCCTCGCTCCTGTCTTTCTAAACGATATAAATTTGCCGAATAGGAAAAAGCCTCCTGACAAGGATAATGCTTTGCATGCTTGCCCTTCCCAGCCTGATGAAGCCATGGAATTAGATGGCAACATGTCTTCCTCTCACGGTTGTGAGCCGTCTGATCCCCAGCTCTTTTGAGCTTGTTTTTCTTTTTATCATGATTGGTATCTTTTCGAACTGTCAAGGTGCGGCTTCCCGGCCTTTTCTCCGCACCTTGAAACTCTACATTAAGAATTTTAATCCCCAGCTTATCTGTCTCTTCGAGCCTAGAGTTTCCGGTCATCATGCTGATAAGATTTGCTCTTCTCTCAACTTTGATGAATGGTTTAGAATTGAAGCTTTGGGCTTCTCGGGTGGTATCTAGGTATTTTGGAAAAATGCTATCCGTATTAATATCATCTCTACTCACCCCCAATATACAGTGTTGCAGGTGTTCGAGAATGATAATGTCCCTTGGTTTCTTTCACCCATATATGGTAGCCTTGATCCTAGTCTCAGGAAGCGTTTATTTGCGGAATTAACCCACCATAATTGCGACATCAACGACCCTTGGCTCATGGCAGGAGATTTTAATGCGGTGCTTAGCCAGGAGGAAACTAGTAACACTAATAATTTTTCCCTCTCACGTTGTGCAGGTTTTAGAGATTGGATTTTCCAAGAAGGTCTCCTCGACCTTGGTTATACTGGTACAAGATTTACATGGATGCGAGGTACGAACTCAGACTCCTTTAAAGGTGCTAGACTGGATAGAGTGCTCTGCAATGTGGACTGGAGGTTGAGGTTCCCAGATGCCACCGTGCAACATCTCCCTATAGTCCAATCTGACCATTCCCCACTGTTTCTCAATACTGCGCCAATTGTGCCAAAGAGGATTTATCCTAGGAGATTTAGATTTAATGCGGCATGGATTACTCATCCCGACTTTAGAAAGATGGTTCAGATTAATTGGGATGTGAACAAAGACGTTTTTGAAAATAAAAGTTTATTGGCAGAGAATCTGGATTCCTGGAATAGGGACACGTTTGGTAACATTTTCCATAGGAAGAAACGAGTTTTGGCGAGACTTGAAGGGATCCAACGTAGCCTATGCGTTTACTGGAGATCAGATCTTTTGAGACTACAAAAGAGGTTACGCAAAGAGCTCGATGAAATCCTCTACCAAGAAGAACTTCTATGGTTCCAACGCTCCAGGGAAGAATGAATTACGTCGGGTGACCGCAATACTAGATTTTACCACATGACCACAGTGGCTCGCACATCTTCTCGTCGACTACAAAGTCTCAAGAATGAGGATGGGGAGCTTATACATGGTGATGATCAAATCAGAGAGCATGTGAAGGAATTTTTTAGTAAATTGTTTACTGCAGATAGACAGGTTGTTATGGAAGGTGTTCTGTCTGGGCGCTTTCCAGAAGTTACTGATGCGGAATGGGAGAAGCTGAACTTGCCATTCACACCAGGAGATATACGACAAGCGTTATTTGACATGCTCGCTTTTAAGGCGCCAGGGCCAGACGGCTACCACGCGGGATTCTACCAACAGGTATGGAGTATTGTTGGTAATTCAATCACTAACTTTGCTCTTAATTTTTTCAGGAATGATACTATTATATCCAGGGTTGTAAAAATCCCGCCTAGGCACCGAGTAATCAGCGCTTAGGCGCTAGGCGCCCATAGGCCGTGGCGATTTCCGCCCTAGGCTCCCGCCTAGGAGACCGGCCGCCTAGGCGCCCGCCTAGTGCCTAATTCAGCCGCCTAGCGGCTAACTCGTCCGATTACGCCGAGTTAACTCGTCAATTTCTGTCGAGTTAGTCTAGTTAACCCGACCGACTCGACCTTGCTAATTTTTTCCATTTATATGACATATACATATAATATGACATATATACACTCGTAGACTAGTTTGATACTTTCAATCTTTGGATGATTGAAGTATTTGGGTATTTCATTTGAGTTTTTTTTTTTTCTTTTATTCTTTTGATGTTATGACTTATGAATCGTCATTATGTCATTTATTTGGATGTGTTATTTGATTGAATGTTGAAAACAGTCTCATTAAAATTGTCAAATTGCAAGTCTGCTACTATTTTTTTCGCGACCGCCTAGCGCCGCCTAGATTTCGCCTAGGCGCCGACTAGGCCGCTTAGGCGCTAGGCGCTGCCCGGGCGCCCGACTAGCGCCCAGCGCCTACTGCAACCATGATTATATCTCTCATTCCCAAGGTGGAAAATCCAGAATTTGCAAAGCATTTCAGACCAACTGGCTTATGTAACGTTCTGTACAAAGTAATCACTAAAGCAATGACTACTAGGCTTAAAGTGATTTCACAGAAGGTGGTAGGGCCTCACTAAACTAGCTTTGTGCCTGGGAGACAAATTTCGGATAACATCTTACTCTACCAGGAAGTGTTGAATTCAATGGGCACAAAACAAGGCAAAAGAGGTTGGATGGTTCTCAAGATAGATTTGGAGAAAGCTTATGATAGTTTCTCTTGGGATTTTTTGCATGATACTCTTCAGGACATTGGGCTGAATCCAACATGGATCAGGAACATTGACTTGACTGCTACGTTCGGACGGCCAGAATGGCTGTATCTTGGGAAGGGGAGTGTTCGGATTGGTTCCTGCCCAGCCGTGGTATTAGGCAAGGTGATCCTATCTCACCTTTGCTGTTTGTTCTTTGCATTGAGCGGCTAAGTCACCTGATCGAATATTACATTGGCCTAAATAAGTGGAAGGGAATTAAGATAGGCAGAAACGGCCCATGTTTGTCTCATCTATTTTTCGCCGATGATATGGTGCTCTTTGGCGAAGCTACAATCGAGCAAATGCTGGTGATAAAGGAATGCTTAGACCGACTCTGTTCAGGGTCGGACCAAAAGGTTAATGTGCAAAAATCATTTATATTTTTTTCTAAGAATACAGATTCTGAGCTTCAGGCTGCGATCACAAGGTTAGCAGGAATGCAGAAAAAAGACGATCTCGGGAAATACTTGGGGGTTCCCTTCATCCACGGGAGGCTCAAGCATGATTCATTTGCAGATATACTCAACCGGGTTCAGGGTAGGCTTGCAGGTTGGAAATCCCGCACTCTTTCGATGGCAGGTCGTCAAGTACTGATCCAATCAGTTCTCTCTGCCATCCCAACATACAGTATGCAAACTATGCCAATTCCTAAAGGTATAATCTCCAGACTTGAGCAGATATCTAGAAATTTCCTATGGGGTTCAGTAGATGGCGAGAGAAGATATAATCTGATTAGCTGGGAGAAGGCAACCACCCCAAAAAGGCTTGGGGGTTTGGGTATTCGCAGGCTAGAGCATATGAACTCTGCATTTCTTGCAAAGTTGGGTTGGAAACTTTTAAACGATGACAATTCTTTATGGTCTCGTGTCATTAAGGCTAAGTATGTTCCGAAGGTGAATGATATAACAACTTGGAAACCAAAGGCAAACATGTCACTAGCTTGGAAAGGTATTTCCAATTCTACTGCTATCCTCTCCAAAGGAATAAGGAAGGTGGTAAAAAATGGTGCAACAACATTATTTTGGCTCGATTGGTGGATTGGCAGTCGTCCTCTAAAGGAGGAAGCTATCTGTATGATTCCTTCGTCTGAGATATTTGCTTTAGTTCTAGATTATTGGGACCAAATCTCAGGTTGGAAGTGGAATAAGATCGAAGGATTTCTTTCTGATTCTGCTGTTAACCAGTTGAGAGCATTTGTTGTTCACACGGAGATTGAGGATGAGGATGGTATAGCCTGGGGCAAAGGGGCACTTAACCATTTCTCAATCAAAGAAGCGTATGATATAGCAGCTGGTTTCGATACCAAACCATCTGTCAGTATTTGGAATAGCATTTGGAAACTAAAGGTTCCAAATCGCATCTGCATTTTCCTATGGCTGGCTAGGCACGATAGAATTATGTCCAACCTTAACAGAGCTAGAAGGGGCTTTACAACGGATGTTCATTGCTGGAAGTGTGTGAATTCAATCGAGGACATTAGCCATATCTTGCGTGACTGCTCCAAAGCCCAAGAAGTCTGGGCAGATCTTCCTTACTTCGGCCTAATTAATAATAGAAGGCAACCGTTTAACAGGTGGTTTGATGAAGGCTTAATGGGAAATGCCCATCCGGATCGCAGTGTTATTTTCGCCATCACATTATGGTGGTTATGGAAGTGGAGGAACGAAGCTGTCTTTAGCCAGAAGGATCTGCCTAACAGCCAGAAAGTACAGTGGATAATGAACCAAGTTCAGGAAATCAATAATGTCTTTTCAAGAGCCAAATCAGCAGGTCGTCTTCGTTTGGATACTTCCTGGAAATTAATTAGCTAGAGTAAACCACCTCCGGAGTGGATTAAGGTGAACACGGATGGGGCATGCAACCATTCTCGCATTCAAGGTGGCTGCGGAGGTGTCATTAGAGATGAGAATGGCGCTTGGATTACAGGTTTCACCTACGGTCTCGGTCCCTCGAGCATAGAAGAGGCGGAACTCTGCGGCCTGCTCAAAGGAATCCAGATGGCTAGACACCTAGGCTTCAAATGTTTAATTTTTGAAGTGGATTCCATGGATGTAGTTAATGCAGTCTCCAAAGGTAGACCTTTCAACAGCCAAGCAGATGTAATGGTTCTGACTTGCAAAGCTGAACTCACCTTCTTTAATGGTTGGCGTTTGGATCATATAATGAGGGAGCAGAACGTTGTAGCTGACTGTATGGCTAAAGCACCTTTAAATTGCCCGCAACTAGCTTGTGCTCACAGCCAACCCCCTGACTTTGTTCTTCCCTTCTTTGAAAACGACTTAGCCTCTATCCCGGTTTGGCGGCAAGTAGTTTGCCATCCTGAAATGTAATTGGATAGCCCCCCTTCCTATTTTGATCAAAAAAAATAAAAAATAAAATAATAATAATAATAATAATAATAATAATAATAATAATAATAATAATAATAATAATAATAATAATAGTAATAATAATTTTTAACTTCCTTCCAAAAATAGTCCTATCCTATTACGGTTTGTGTAATATTGTAAAATATGGTAATACAATTCCTATTCGTACTACAATTGCATTTAAAATATAGTAATATAATTACTAATATAATATATTCTTTCCTACTTTTCTATTCGTAATACAATTCTAGATTAAAATTACTAATCCTAATAATGCAATACATATACTTTCATGCAACGTAATCTATCTATACAACTAATAAAAACAAAATCTTACTTTACAACTTTCCATCCAAACACTTAATAATAATAATAAAGAACAATGAAAAAGAATCGTTAAAAAAAAAAAAAAAAAACTCTCTTTGCCCATAAAACATGCATCCTTATTTCTTCAAATTATAATATTGAAATTGCAATAATGTAGAAAAGGGTTACAGTATAAATACTTTTCTATCCGTAATACAATTTTACTTATTATTTTAGAATCTCCAAATAATAATATTGATTGAGATTACACTATAAATACTTTCCTAACCTTAATACAATTGTACATGAAACATGCATCCTTATTTTTACAAATAATAATAATATTAAAATTGCACTAAATATACTTTCCTATCCGTAATACAATTCTACTTATTATTTTGTAGAATTTCCAAATAATAATATTGATTGAAATTACACTATAAATATTTTTACAACCTTAATACAATTGTACAAGAAACATGCATCCTTATCTATACTATTAATAAAAATAAAATTCTAATTTTGCAACCTCCCGCCCAAACTACTTCCAAAGCTATTACTATATAAAATATAATAATTATTATGGTAAATAGTAGCCCAATAAATGTGGCAACTAATATATATATATATATATATATATATATATATATATATATATATATATATATATATATATATATATATATATATATATATATATATATATATATATGTATGTAGAATTAGGTTCTGGTGCGGTTAGAATGCTTAGGTGCGATTGTGTGGTTTAATCTAGGTCATTCATCTCGCTTAAATCAACGTCCAGGATTACTAAAATTTAAAAAAAAAAAATGCAGTGACAATTTTGTAATTTATGAATCTAGGTCAAAATTGATATGAGCGGTTCTGTGATTAATGTGCGTGAGTTTTGTATATAAGATGCGTGAGTTTTGTGTTTAATGTGCGTGGGGTTGTGCTTAATGTGAATAGTTGGTAAAACTTAAAGTGTGGGCTTTTGTGTTTAAGATGCGTGAGATTTGTTCTTAATGTGAGTGGAGTTTGTGATTAATTTGAGTAGGGTTTGTGCTTAATGTATGTGAGGTTAGTGATTAATGTCAGTAATTGTTGAAACTTAAAGTCTGTGAGTTAATACTTAAAGTGCGTGTGTTTTGTGCTTAATGTGCGTGAGATTGTGCTTAATGTGCGTGGGTTTTGTACTTAATGTGCGTGAGTTTTATACTTAATGTCAGTAGTTGTTGAAACTTAAGGTTTGTGAGTTAATACTTAAATAATGCGTGGGTTTTGTGCTTAATGTGCGTGAGATTGTGCTTAATGTGCGTGAGTTTTGTACTTACTGTGCGTGAGTTTGTGCTTAAGATCTAACACTTAAAGGTGCGTGGCTTTCTTCCAGACACCGTTTTTTTTTTTTTTTTTTTTTTTTTTTTTTTTTTTTTTTTTTTTTTTTTTAATTTTCATTGATTTGAGCCGTTGATCTAGATTTGATCAACGACTCAAATCTAACCGCACAACCGCACGGGAAACTATACCCGCACATGAACCTTTCCCAATATATATATATATATATATATATATATATATATATATATATATATATATATATATATATATATATATATATATGTGTGTGTGTGTGTGTGTGTGTGTGTGTGTGTGTGTGTGTGTGTGTGTGTGTGTGTGTGTGTGTGTGTTTGTGTGTGTGTATTCAAATGAGGACAAGTATATTATAGAGGACTGTGATGACAGATCTAGTGTGTGTCATTAGCAGGTATGTCGTGTGCATGACCGAATGTAGTCGTGTGCCACAGTTTGTATGTCGCGCGCTAGATTTGTTAATTTATAAAGCCTGTGTTCGAAACCTGATGTTTACATTTATTCTTGTGTGCCATTATGTATTAAGTTTTGTGCCTGGTATAAATTTGTTGTGTGCCCATTATTTATCCTCACAGTCCTCTATATATTGTTGTCCTCATTTGAACTCAACCCTATATATATACACACACACACACACACACACACACACACACACACACACACACACACACATATATATATATATATATATATATATATATATATATATATATATATATATATATATATATATATATATATATATATATATATATATATATATATATATACACATATATATACACACACACACACACACACACACACACACACACACACACACATATATATATATATATATATATATATATATATATATATATATATATATATATATATATATATATATATATATAGTTTTGTGCCTTCCCGTGTGGTTAGTGCGGCTTCATCAACAATTATGCAAATATGCACCATCAATGTTAGGATATGCACAATAAAAAATGACAAATTAATTATGCATCACCAAAAATGTACCATTATGTATGAATAAAAGCACCACACAGTGTTCAAAAATGCACAATTAGGGATAGGGAGTTATATGATGCATTTTTTTTGGGTGTGTTGTGCATTTTTTGGTGTATTTTTGCATTTCGTTGTTGTTCATTTTCCTAACACTATTGGTGCATATTTCAAGCGGTCGCACGGGAAGACGCGACTGCATTTGGACAGACCTCTCTCTCTCTCTCTCGTTAGAAAAATTATTGAACAAGTCGGTTTAATCACAAAAATAATATTATATATATACACACAAAAATATATATACATATTATTTTATATATCTGAAATATATATATATATATATATATATATATATATATATATATATATATATATATACACGCACATAATATATATAAATCAGACCACAATGTGTGTGTGTGTGTGTGTGTGTATATATATATATATATATATATACACACACACACACAACTATATACGAAATATAGTACAAGAATTTGTTGCTTATAACATAATTCACTTACTTGAACTGAAAGAAGGAAGATTGAAGATGAAGGAAGGTGGGTAGTACGAGTCGAGCGAAATACTCTTTCCTTAAAACCTTATTTGCTACCTCCCAAAAGTGCTAGGAGCGTTGTAGCCTAGATTTCCCAGGATAAAACGTAGTACGGTTCAACGTTTGAGCACCCAAACGAATGAACCCGGCGAACAAAAGCACGGGCAGAACACAGTTGACAAGGAGTAGAAGTAGAGTTTTGGAGATTAAAACAGAATTTCATTGTGTGTGTAGTGTCTCTCTTGTTCGTTCTACTTGAAAACATGCAGCCCCCACAACAAGTTTATATAGGATAGCCCCCACAACAAGTTTATATAGGAGATTGAGTACTAAATAGCATTTAGTTGTACTGCCCCCACAACAAGTTTATATAGGAGATTAAGTACTAAATAGAATTTAGTTGGCATTCGTTCTACTTGAAAACCATATTTAATAATGACCATTAATACTCGTAACGGTCTGGTCCTTCTCAACCCGAGTTGACAGTTCGACCCCATATTTAATCCTGACCATTAATCATGAGAATTAATACTCATAAAATGTTGCAAAACACGTTAGGCGTCCCTTAGGCGCTGAGTGCCGATTTATTATTATTATTTTTTAATTATTTTTTAATTTTTTAATAAAACAAATTAAAAATTAAAAATTATCAAAATTCACTTATAAAACATAAGGTTGCTATAGTTATTTCTTACAAACTATTTACGTAAATGGTTGTAAAATTGTTTAAACCGTCTAAATACATAAAAAACTAAAATTAATAGCTAAAGAAGCATTTTTTTTTTTTTTTAGAAATTAGTGGACAACCGAGTCAAAAGTTATGCCTCGACAAAGTTTTAAACCCTAAACCTAAAAAGAAAAAAAAAAATAGGTTGAACCGGCCGGCCTGGGGCCGCCAAGCGCCTAGGCACCGATTAATCGGCGTCTAGGCGCGATTTTTGCAACACTGCTTAGATATGTGACCCAAACGTTTATGCCACAAGTAAGCTGATTTTTCATCCACTATACTTCGTTTAGTTCCAATTAATACAATGATGCAAGGTTAAAAGAGTTTCAGCAAAAAGATTGTCAAGCTTTAGTTTGTATAAACCATCAAAAAGAATACCAGAACCAATAAAATGATTTTGTTTGAATAAACTGAAATAACCATTACCAAACTTAAAAAAAAAACCATAAATGTCCAGTTTTGATAAAGAAATTAAATTCCTAGAAACTGAAGGAACATAAAGAGTTTCAAACAAATCCAAATGATGTCCAATATCTAAAATTAAACGATTAGTTCCAATGGCTTCTACTAGAGCTTTGAGTCGGTTCCCCATGAACACAAATTTTTCATTGACTTTATGGTTTGGATCATAAGTGATCCCTGCATAGTATTCGAAACATAAGTAGTGAAACCAGAATCTATCCACCCAGTATTATAAAAAACTTCAGTTAAATTTGATTCGAAACATACTGATATATAATGTATACCTTTATTTTCGAACCATGCCTTACGCTTAAGGCAATCTTTCTGAAAATGTCATGATTTCTTGCAGAAATGACACTTGTCATTCTTGTGTTCTCTTTTGAGATTTGAGAAGAGGACTCATTAGTCTTCATTGGTCTTTTCTTACCCTACTGATTCTTCTTTCCAAACTTCTTACCAGCCCTTGACTGACTCATGAGATTAATTGAGTGAATCCCTTGTCTCTTAAGCCTTGTTTCCTCCCGGGTTAGCATTTTATGCAAATCGTGCACATTTCAGTTATCTTTAATTGAATTGTAATTCACTTGGAATGTCCAAGGCCGTTCCAATAAAAATTGGAGTCCTGTGCAATATCTTAATTTGGGCCCCATTTTTTAAAGCAATTTCTATATATAAATAATAGTTGTTCAAAACGTTGTGCCAAAAATTCAAATTATAAATATTGTATAAAAAAATACATCTAAAATTCAACTTCTTCTCTTTAACAAATATCTTGTGTAAAATGCTTATGAAAATCTTTTTGAGAATTTATCTTTAGGACCTTTATTTATTGATAAATCTCTTTTAGGACCATATTTCACAAGAATATCTATTAACTAATTTAATTTAGAATTAAGGTCATCCCAATTTCATGGATCATATATGTCATATAAAAGCGAATCATTTGGTTTATCTCTGTGACCAACATCATCTAAACAACTATCAATATTCTTATTATTTTCATTGTCACGGTGATACCTATCATCGTTGTGTACACTATGATTTAAATTTTTTGCAATCCCACAATCATCTTGATCTTCTATATGAATATTAGCATCTAACAATAATTTTTCCTTAGCATCATCTTTTTGCTCATCTATTTGATTTTTTTTTTGTAATGAATTTTTCAAGAGCTCCCTTTTAAGATTGAGTTAGTTGCTCAATTCTTCTTTTCTTTTTACACTTCACAAACCCAGATGAATATTTTTTAGAAGACATAATTATGAAATCCTAAGGAAAAAATAAAAATTTATTTAGAAACTCTATGAATAAATAATTAATCAAGAAACGAATTCTTGAATATATTATTTTGAAATAAGAATTATTAAGTCATGCAAATAAAATAATAAACAAGAATTGTGAAATAATACGTAATTTTAATTATCTTTCAAGAGAATTGAAGAACTTGAGAGTTTGTATGATAAAACTATAGTTGAAGAATCAGTAGCACACGAGTGGAGTTCGTCGTCTTTGCATCAATTTACTAAATTGCGATGCCTGAGAGACGTCAAACCGCAAAGAATACAACCAAATTGTGTGCTACCTGCAAAGAATACAATTGAAATTTAATTTGATTTACCTAATCTAAGTAATCTCACAAATAGCACTACTAGTCTACAACAAACTTGAAAAACTCAAATTAAAGATTTCAATTACCATGTTTTCAAGAAAAAAATTGTTCAATTGCGTAGGAAATTTGTTGTCTTCCCTAAGTCTCTCGTTTTTCTGTAGTGCTTTTTAGGGTAATAGGGGATTAGGGTTTGTCTCCTGCCTTTGTCTATATATACTACATATTATTATTATTATTTTTTTTATATATTTGGGGCCCCCAAATATGCAAAGGCCCTGGGCAGACTTGCCCAGGGACGGCCCTGGGAATGTCTCATACTCGAGAGGCAAAGAATTTGAAATAAATTGTACAAGGAAAGTATCACTCACGTCTATTCTCATAGACCTTAATTTTGCTGCTAAGCTCAACATTTCATTGACATGATCATGCATGGTACACGAACCATCAAAATTCATGGTGGTTAGTTCACTCATAAGTGTACCTGCTTGGGCCTTATCAGCACATTCAGAATGTGAATTTTGCTCCACATGTTTCAACATATCATTAGCACTTTCAGATTTGGGAATTGTGGACTTAATGTTGTTTCCAAATGTCATTCGCATAAGTAGTAAGCTGAGTTTATTTGATCTTTCCCATGCTTGATGGAAAGCCACATCATCACCACGTACTACTAGTATCATCAATTGCAGCGGGCTTGCCGGTCAAGAGTACGTGCTAGATCAAGATCCAGAACACCTAGGCGAAACTAGATTTGTTCATGCCACTCAGCAAAATTTAGCCCATTAAACTTTATAATAGACATAACTTGCGAATGAATTGAAGCCCAACCAAATGCTACGTACAATGCATATAAAATACTTAAACATTAATTCTATATCAATACATAAATAGATAAACAGATTTAATCAACATACTCATATACAATCAAATACATTGAATGTCTCCTTTGAGTGATCCAACAACATATAACCTTAAACATAATATGATGCAAAAAAAAAAAAAAAATCATATAATCGACCATTAAGTATATTACGACTAGACTTGTTTGCTATCTTTGAATATGCTAAACAATCCAATCAAATATAAATAATTAAACACTATTATGTTTATAATTATGAAATAATTGATCAACCTTTGGCGACTAACTTCAATTTACCCAATACATTAGAAAATTAACATCATGGCATCTCTTTATAAGCATCACATAAATCATGGGTAATTGAATTTTATTTAAATTTAATATCTATAAAACTTTATAATTTGACCATTTTGGCAACTAACAAATTAATCTTAGATACCAAGTAAAAATACTATAATAAATAAAATCATAAAAATATCTACATACATAATTAATGGTCTCTCAGAGGTCGAGGATTTCACTGACCGATCCCAAAATGTTGCAAGAGCAGTAGGAGAGAGTGATTTTACTGATTAGTCCCAAAATCAGTAAATTGGGACAAATTTGTTGGACAAAGAAGCTTACCTCTTAGCTAGTCAAACAACTCTAGTCTCCAAGCAAACTTATTCTAACTTCTCTTCTTCCATTTGGTCCTCTAGAATCTCAAAACCCCAATGTAGGAAGAAATAAGAACATGCAATAAATATTATGACATGTGATGGGAAAATGCAAGATGGAAGATGATCTTACTTAGTTTTGTTGTGAAAATGAATAATAGAGGAATCTTGGTGGAGTTTTCCTTGTAGAAGATGTAGGCTATTTTCTTGTGTGATGAAGAGGAAATGGCGTGTGGAGTGAGTGTGGTGGAGTGGGGAGGAAGACAAAGTTTTAGGATATTTTATGTAGGGATAGCTAGGACAAAATATTAGATACGATATAGTATAGGAGCGTTATGCTGTGCAACCGTGTGCACCATGCAAGGTGCACACGGAATTGGATCCATAATTTTTATACTATAAATTCATAAGTTTTATACTATAGATTCATAATTTCTATACTATAAATTCATAATTTTTATATTATAGATTCATAATTTCTATACTGCAGATTCATAATTTCTATATTATAAAATCATAATTTCTAAACTGTATAGTTATCAAATTATAAACATATAATTCAGTGATTTGTGAATACAGAGTTCAACAATTGGGAATATGAACATAGAGTTTTGTAATTATGAATATACAGTTCAATAATTATGAATCTATAGTATATAAATTATGAATCTATAGTATAGAAATTATGGATTTATAGTATAGAAATTATGGATCCAATTACGTGTGCACCATGCATGGTGCACACGGTTGCACAACATAATTTGCCTATTGTATATATGTATTAGGTTGAAGACATATATATGAGAATTGTTGTAAATATTTAT
The DNA here is from genome assembly GCF_001879475.1 of Ipomoea nil. Lineage (NCBI taxonomy): Eukaryota > Viridiplantae > Streptophyta > Magnoliopsida > Solanales > Convolvulaceae > Ipomoea > Ipomoea nil. Next base: position 845,678 of record NW_017619484.1, read on the forward strand.
ATTTATGGCCATTAAACTATTTAGACCTTTCATTTGCTTATCATTTAATCATGTATTGATGTTGTGTACTTGAAAGGTTGTATATGACCACTATATAAAGTGAGTGAAGATGAATGAAAGGGACACACTTACATGATGGTTATACTATAACTTGGTGTTCTTCTCCTCCTCCTTTTTCTTCTCTTTACATATACAAACACACATACATACATATATATATATATATATATATATATATATATATATATATATATATATATATATACGCAATTCCGGGTGTATAATTGTGCAAGCATCACGCGAGGACTAACGACTGAATAGGCCAAAACTTAACACGTTATCAAGCACGTTCTTCGGTGAATGGTATGCTTTATACATTACTTTTCTTACAAAGTGCATATTTGTTGTTAATAAAATATGTACTCTGTATGATTGAATTATATGCATTGTCTGTAAATGCTATGCGTATCCTTTATAACATAAACTGAAAATATTGCATACAATATTTTATTCAAAAATGCATATAAATATTCTGCCATGTTTATTTGTTCAAATATACATGCTGACATGAACAATGTTGCTAATTTTTTTATCATCCCTAGTTGTCAAAAATGCCTATAATTGCATATTTTGTGTTCTATGGATATGTGGATATGATTATTGGTTATATGCCTTTTGATTCCTTTTGAAGATATTGTTTTATATGATACATATTTTTCTGAAATTTGAAATATGAATTGCACATATTGGCTCATATATGTATGTTTGTGTAAATTCATGAATATGTTTTTCCAATTCTATATCCTGCGAATTGAATGAAATATATGAACACAATATGCCTGGTTATCTTCCTAATATATTATATTATATTGAACACAATATGCCTTGTATATGAACACAATATGCCTTGTATATATGCCTGCAAATTCTTGAATAAGGAAATCTAAAATCTTTGTCTCTTCGGAAGAAATGTACGTACTGCATATTTGGCTCATAATGATTATATTTGATCCTTTGTATTCTTGAAATTTACTTTCATATGATAAATAATGTGTGTATATAATCCACTATTTGATTGTATATATTTTCCCAAAAAAAAATATAGATATTTATATATTTTGTGAAAATTTTGCATCTAGAGAGTTTTAATTCATTCTCTTTGTGAAAATAGAATATGGTTCATTAATTTTGTTTTTGTGAAAATAGCAATTACAATTAAAATGGATTGTTTCTTTAGATAAACTGTTTTTTTTTCTAAATCTTTTTGGATGCATGTCATAAATGAATTATTTGGATGTATGTATTAATCAAAATTTTGGATGTATGTCATAATCGAAATTTTGTAATATATATATTTCTATTTTATTTTGCTTCTGTGAAAAACAAATGTGATTTTGCTTCTACAGTGTGTGCACAGTTCGTACATTTAAAAAAAAAAATTGTCTTGTCTTGTCCCTCTTGATTAAGTATTGTATGATGGAAGAATTGATTACATATACATAGCAAGAATAGATTTCTATACGTATTGTCTTTTATTATTATTATTATTATTATTATTATTATTATTATTATTATTATTATTATTATTATTATTATTATTATTATTATTATTATTATTATTATTATTATTATTATTATTATTATTATTATTATCTCTAAGAATTTACTTTCTTTATTCGTTCATATTCAAAATTCATTTTTTGCATTGTACACATGAATTTTGATAATGTAATGTGCGTACACAATATAATGTATTGATAATGTATGATGCGCATAAGAGCATCCAAATTAAATTGCATAGATGCTATTGTTAAATTATGTTAATCATGGCTATTTTGTGATTTATTACTGCAATATGAGCATGTTACTAATAAGGTTGCTATGCTTCAATATGGAAGTTTCCCTCTTGCAAGAATCTGAAAGGTCAATTTGTTTTTCAGTTTTTACCTTTCAATTTCATCTCTTGAAGTTTGCTTTGCATCTAGAGATCCTATTAAATTCCTTATTTTGCTATGAGAACATATGATTTTATGAATGTATATGAAACCATACGATATATGTTTTGTATATCATGTCTTCTATCGCCAAAAGAGAATTTAATGAGCTCGCACTTGACGGTAGCAACTATTTGACTTGGGCTTTAGACATCGAGATTCATCTCGCGTCTAAAGAACTAAGCCAAACCATTGTTGCTGAGTCACAGTGTACAAACGCCCAGAAGGCGCAGACTCTCATTTTCTTATGTCACCACTTGAACCACGACCTGAAAAATGAATACTTGACTGAAAAGGACCCTTTGGCATTATGGGAGTCCCTGAAGGACCGCTTTGACCAGCAGTCATCGATTGTCCTCCCTCAAGCCCAATTTGACTGGCTTCACCTGAGGTTTCAGGACTATAAGTCAGTTATTGACTACAACTCGGCCCTTCATAAGATAGTCTCGCAACTAAAGCTCTGCAAACAAGAAGTTTCAGAGACAGACTTAATTGAAAAGACTCTGTCTACCTTTCATGCGAGTAACCTTGTACTCCAGCAGCAGTACAGGGCAAAGAATTATGAAAAGCATTCTGATTTGATATCTGCACTTCTTGTGGGCGAGAAGCACAACCAGTTGTTGATGAAAAACCATAATGCACGACCTGCTGGGTCTGCCCCCGTGCCTGAAGCACATCATATTGCCCAGGGAAGCAATTCTAGAAGGGGTCGAGGAAAGGGTCGTGGTAGAGGTCACGGTCGAAACAATCGAAGTGGTAAAGGCAAAGGCAACAATGACTCCCGGGCCCAAGATAAGAAACAAAGTGATCAAGGTTCATCAAGGTCACAAACATGTTATCGGTGTGGATGTACGGGACACTGGTCTCGTACATGTCGTACACCAAAGCATTTGGTTGAAGCTTACAAAATGACGCAAAAGAAAAATGATAAGCAACCGTCAAGAAAGGAATCTCATCACACCAACACTGATTTGCCTGAAGCAAATGCAGTGATGAATGATGATGATGATCTTTTAAAATATGAGCTTGAAGACTTTGGTGATCAAGAATGATCTGTCTTATGCTCTTGGTTTATGAACCTATTTTTTCATATCGTTTTATGACTTGATTTCTATGTTTTCTATTTTATCATGATGAATGGTTCACCTCTTTTTTTAACCTTCACATGCTATTTTTTGTACCAAGGCATTGGTTAATTAGTAACGAACAACCACTGTTCGAGAAGTAACCCCGAAGATCTTACAACATTACAAAGTTGTTATTCGCACAATGGAGCATGAACCAACATTGTGTTTGGTGGATAGTGCAACCACGCATACTATCCTAACGGATATGAGGTTTTTTCGTACCTTAAACAAATCAAGTAGTAATATTACTACCATTTCTAATGATCAGGTACAAATAGTGGGCTCCGGAAGAGCATCCATCATCCTCCCTAAGGGTACAAAGCTACTAATTGAAAATGCTTTGTTGTACCCTCAATCTAAACAAACCTTGCTGAGTTTCAAGGATATTCGTTCAAATGGTTTCCATATTGAAACCAAGACTAAGAACAAAGAGGAGTTCTTGACCATGACTCAGTTGATCACTGGTCAAAAGCGGGAGGTTGAGGAACTTGCCTCTTTATCCTCTGGGTTATATTATACCTATATACAACCCAATGATTCATTTGTGGCACTTACTATGAAACTAAAAAATTCACATTCTTTTCAAATGTGGCATGACCGTCTGGGTCATCCTGGGCAGAATATGATGGGCCGGATCATATCTAATTCTGCTGGACATAACCTGTCTAGGTCTCAGGTACTTTCGCCAAATATGTTTACATGTGTGGCTTGTGCGAAAGGTAAATATATTGTACGCCCGTCGCGTACTAAGGTTGGACATGAATCGCCTATATTTCTGCAGAGATTGCAGGGCGACATTTGTGGACCTATTAGTCCACCTTCTGGACCATTTAGATATTTTATGGTCCTTATTGATGCTTCCACTCGTTGGACTCATGTTAGTCTACTGTCCACGAGGAACAAAGCTTTCGCTAAATTTGTTGCGAAAATTATTGAGTTGAATGCCCAATTCCCAGATTATCCCATTAAATCAATAAGAATGGATAATGCTGGAGAATTCACATCAACGGCTTTCAATGATTATTGTATGGCCTTGGGCATCAAAGTGGAGCATCCTGTACCTTATGTCCATACTCAGAATGGCTTGGCTGAGTCTCTGATTAAGCGTATTAAATTAATCGCTAGACCATTACTGCAGAAGTCTGGTTTACCAGTCTCATGTTGGGGACACGCAGTATTACATGCTGCAGCTTTAATTCAAATCCGACCTAGTGCATATCATGATTATTCCCCCTTGCAACTACTACGTGGCGTAGAACCTAACATTTCCCATCTGCGTGTATTTGGGTGTGCAGTTTATACCCCCATACCACCTACAAATCGTACCTCCATGGGCCCGCAACGAAAACTAGGTATATATGTTGGTTATGAATCTCCTTCCATCATTAAATACTAGAGCCCATGACAGGAGATCAGTTTACCGCGAGGTACGCTGACTGCATTTTTGATGAAGATAATTTCCCGGCATTAGGGGGAGATAAAAGACCTTATTTAACAAAATGCCGAGAAATCTCATGGGATGAAAAGGATCTTCAGTATCTAGACCCACGTACTAGTCAAACTGAACTAGAAGTTCAGAAAATTATTAATTTGCAAAATTTAGCAAATAACCTGCCAGATGCTTTTACTGATAACAGAGGAGTGACTAGGTCCCATATCCCTGCTGTGAATGCTCCTTCGAGAGTTGAAGTCCCCGTAGGACCAAGTATGCACACTGACACTCCCCATTGCCAGAAGCGCGGGAGACCACTTGGTGCAAAAGATTTAAATCCACGGAAGACGAGAATCGGTAAAATATCTCAGTCACTCCAGAAAAATGTTAACCGTCCTGAAGACGACCGTCCCGAAGACGGAGAACCCAGTGAACCTGCACGTGCTCTAAATAATACGAACACTGGGAATGCGGAACATCCAGATCAAAATATTTTGGGAAATGACGATGATCTGGTTGATGTCAATATAGAAACGACCATAAATTTTGTTGATACAGGAGAAACATATAACAGAGATTTAATAGTCGTCGACGACACTTTTGCCTATGCAGTTGCCTGTAATATTCCACAAAATAATCTGGATCCAGAACCAAAGTCAATAACCGAGTGCCGGAAGCGCTCTGACTGGTTGAAGTGGAAACAGGCAATTGAGGCAGAGCTCAACTCGCTTAATCAAAGAAAAGTTTTTGGTCCCACTGTACTTACCCCAAAAGATGTGATCCCAGTAGGATCTAGGTGGGTATTCGTACGGAAGAGGAATGAAAACAATGAGGTGGTTAGATATAAAGCGAGATTGGTAGCTCAGGGGTTCACGCAGAGACCCGGAATTGATTTTGATCAAACATACTCTCCTGTTATTGATGGCATCTCATTCCGCTATTTAATATCATTGGCAGTAAGTATGAAATTAGATATGCAGTTGATGGATGTAGTGACAGCTTACCTTTATGGGTCACTAGATGCTGATATATACATGAAAATACCCGAGGGTATTCAAAATTCCAATATGAGGGATAAAGATCGAAACATGTATAGCATCAAACTTCAAAGGTCATTATATGGCTTGAAGCAATCTGGTAGAATGTGGTATAACCATCTGAGTGAATTCCTCCTGAAGAAGGGATATGTTAAAAATGATATTTGCCCTTGTATATTCATTAAGAAGTCATCTAATGGCTTCTGCATTATATCTGTCTATGTCGATGACATGAACATTATTGGAACAAAGGAAGACCTTATAGAAGCATGTTCATGCTTAAAAGCAGAATTTGAAATGAAAGACTTGGGAAAAACCAAGTTCTGCCTCGGCCTGCAGATCGAGCATCTTCCAAATGGAATTTTCATTCACCAAGCCAACTACATTAATAAATTATTGGAGAAATTCTATATGGATAAATCTCATCCCCTTAGCACCCCAATGGTGGTCCGATCCCTTGAAGCGGAAAAGGACCCATTTAGACCTAAGGAGGATAATGAGGAGGTTCTAGGACCTGAAGTTCCTTACCTAAGTGCTATTGGAGCCTTGGTTTACCTGGCTAATTGCACAAGGCCTGATATTGCCTTTTCAGTGAATTTACTTGCTAGATTTAGTGCATCTCCGACCAGAAGACATTGGAGTGGAATAAAGCATATCTTTAGATATCTCCAAGGGACAAAAGACCTTGGTCTTTATTTTGAAAACAACCAGGACATTACTTTGAAAGGGTATTCAGACGCTGGTTATATGTCTGACCCTCATACTGCTAAATCGCAAACTGGTTATGTTTTTCTTTGTGGAGGTACAGCTATATCTTGGAGGTCCATTAAACAGACCTTAGTTGCTACCTCATCTAATTACTCGGAGATAATTGCTTTATATGAAACCGCACGCGAATGCGTATGGTTGAGATCACTGATACAGCATATTCATCGCTTATGCGGAACAATGAGCAATGTTGATTCCCCGACTATCCTATATGAGGACAATGCAACATGTGTTGCACAGATGAGTAATGGGTACGTTAAAGGAGGTCTTACTAAACATATTGCTCCTAAGTTCTTTTACCCACATGAACTCCAGAAGAGTGGTGAAATACTCATTGAAAAGGTTCGCTCTAGTGAAAATCTGGCAGATTTGTTCACTAAGTCCCTGCCTACATCCACTTTTGAGAAGTATGTTTATAAAATTGGGATGCGGGGTCTAGGAAGACTGTTGTCTTCAGGGGGAGCGATAAACTCGGTCTAGGAGACTTTTAAATCCTGAAGATGATGCCCAGAAGGCTTATGGTTGTACTCTTTTTCCCTTAGCTAAGTTTTTTTTTTTCCCACTGGGTTTTTCTTAGGCTAAGGTTTTTAATGAGGCAACCGATGCAACACATGATTGATACTACATGTACTCTTTTCCTCAACTAGGTTTTTCCCACAGGGTTTTTCTAGCGAGGTTTTTAACGAGGCATGAGTATAATTATTTAATGGCCAAGGGGGAGTGTTGTAAATATTTATATTTATGGCCATTAAACTATTTAGACCTTTCATTTGCTTATCATTTAATCATGTATTGATGTTGTGTACTTGAAAGGTTGTATATGACCACTATATAAAGTGAGTGAAGATGAATGAAAGGGACACACTTACATGATGGTTATACTATAACTTGGTGTTCTTCTCCTCCTCCTTTTTCTTCTCTTTACATATACAAACACACACACATACATACATATATATATATATATATATATATATATATATATATATATATATATATATATATATATATATATATATATATATATATATATATATATATACGCAATTCCGGGTGTATAATTGTGCAAGCATCACGCGGGGACTAACGAGTGAATAGGCCAAAACTTAACAAGAATGAGTTATTTCATAAGACAATAGGGCTATTTCAACACATATAATAAACATGGATTAATATCATGCAATTTGGGCCTTTTAGTGAATGTAATATAAGTAAGAAATAATACTAAGGTCCAAGAATAGTTTAGTCTCATGAAATTGGGTGTATAATACTAGTTCTTAAGAATTTGGGCCTTAAATAAATTCATATAAGTTAGGGAATTAATTACACTAAAAGAATTGGGTTAAATTGAAAGACTAAATTCTTAAAGAATTATTTAGAAATAATAATAGTAGAATATTGAATACGGGGTGTCACACACTACATGAATGCACATGAACTACTACAGGAGTGCACAAAATCTAGTCTGTGCATTCCTATAGTAGATCGTATGCATTCATGTCTCATAGTCTCACATGAAGATATTGTCTCAGAGGAATATATATATATATATATATATATATATATATATATATATATATATATATATATATATATATATATTAGAGTTCATGTGCGGTCGCACTTTCTCGTGCGATCAGTGCGGCCGCACCAATAGTTATGTAAATATGCACCAATAATGTTAAGGAAATGCACAACACAAATATGCACAAATTAGTTATGTATCACAAAAACGCACCATTAGGTATGCATAAAAGTACCACACAATGTCCGGAAATACACAATTAGGGGTGGGGGAGTTATAGTGCATATTTTTGGGTGTGTTGTGCGTTTTTTTGGTGTATTTGTGCATTTTATTGTTGTGCATTTTCTAACATTGTTGGTGTATTTTGTAACATTATTGGTGCATATTTGCATAACTATTGGTGCGATCATACGAGAAATCGCGGCCGCATTTGAACTTTTGTCTATATATATATATATATATATATATATATATATATATATATATATATATATATATATATATATATATATATAGGCTTCGAATCTGGTGCAACCCCTATACTAGATGAGATCATGAGATCTCATGATATCCATTGATTCATTTTCCATAAATGGTTGAGATTATAAGAAATTGTGAAAGTAATTAAGGATATATTTAAATCAAAAGGATTAAATAGTAATTGTAGATATATGTTTAATTATGGATATAATTCAATTGGAATCTTAAGCATTATATTATGGAGATTATGAATGGAAATTGATATTTTAAATTATTAGGGACCCTATCAATGGTAATAATTGATTATATTTTATACATCTGAAATTTTAAATTATGAAAAATTTTACGGCGGTGTGTGCGTGGGTGTGGAATGGTGTGTGCGTTTTATAGTTTGTCATGGTGTACACCTCCTGTTACAGAAAACCGCACACGCCATTCCACACCCGCGCACACACCATCATAAAATTCCCCACAATTTAAAAAAAAAAAAAAAAAAAAAAAACACAACAAGCCCAATACTATATCTACGTTTCGCACACACCCGAAACTAGTAAAACACAAACCAAAATGTACATGCCTGTATCATGAAACGCACATACCAAAACGCATAATTTTATGAAAAAAACCAGCACGTCATGGTGTACGAGCCATGTTACAGTAAAACGCACACACCATTCCACACACACGCACACACCGCCGTAAAATTTCAAAGAAAATTACTAAGAGAGATAAATATTGATTAAGGAGAGCTGAAATAACGCTACAAATCTTTATAAACATGGAAATAAATGAAATGGAAAGTAATAAATATAGTGTTTAAGGACAAAAAGACCCATGCTTTATCTAAAATCAGTATAACATGAGATCCAAGTGGTAATCAATCTGAATCGTCAAAATATTAAAATCAACGATCGGGGAGTGTGCTCATGGGCTCGGCTAACTAAGGGGTGTGCACCGGATTCAAAATCTATATATATATATATATATATATATATATATATATATATATATATGAAGCTTTTTTCTTCGCATTAAATGTGCCAACATTCATCCACGTAGGATTGTTTATCCGATCCACACTATATTTATTTTTGGCTGGAAAAGAATAATGATATTTAAATATTAGATAAGGTTCAGTTTATGCACGATTCTCTGGAGATGAAGAATATTGTGGGGGGGGGGGGGGGGAACATGGTCGACATGCCCCGTCGGAGTCTTTGGCAGTAGGGAATAACGGTTAGCCGCAATGCAACAGTCTTTTGGATAAGAAGGATTCCATTTGTTGTTATGCTGGCAATACTATCACTTTGCGCACTTTGTGTATCGTATAAGTTAAAAATACATCCCACACAAGCCTTTCCACGCCACAATATAATATATTGGCCCTGTTTGGTAAAATGGCTGTTAGCTGATTGTGTTAATTATAGGGTATAAATAGTTGATAACATTAGCTGATTGTAGAAAAGTGTTTGGTAAATTAGCTGTTAGCTAATAGCTATTTGGTATAATTTCTTTTCTCAAAAAGTTAATTGAAAAAGTTGCTTGGAGTAGCTTTTTGAATTTTAGTCTTTTGGAGTTGCAAAAAGCTAATTAACCAAACATTTATATTGATATTTTAACTAAATCAAACAATTAATAGTGGTTAAATAAGCCAAAATTAACCTATAAGCCATTTTTTTTACCAAACAGGACCATATTACTCAAACTATACATAAATCATTCATTATTAGACAATTACGATTTAATTTTGAGAGTTCCTACCAGCTATGATTAAAGATAAGTATATCCAAATTCAAGCACTTATATAAATGAAAAATGGCAGGGCAATCCACTCAAGTTGATTAGACGGTTGACTTGGTAATCAGAATTGTACAAGTTCGACTTACGGGAGATGCATATTGACCTTATTAGTTTGAGTCAGTCAACTATGAATCATATAATCTGGTTTATCTCATTGTGATTCTTTGTTGTCTATGACTACAATGCGAGGTTTACCCAATGTGTACTTTCGAGTAGTGTTCGCAAATTTTCTTCAATCACTAAAAAGAAAAATGGCTTAAACCAAGTAGAGAAGAATGCCATAAACAAGAAGGCATAGAATTAATTATTACATATTATTTTGTGCAAATTTCACTTTTAATATCTAATTATTGTGTTGGTAGGGAATATCCCGACCGACATAGCTTCACCACGACCGAGATGCCTTCGTCCTTTTCTCTTTTATCTTTGCAGGTAACAGGTCGGGCTCCTCGTGAAACCCGGTCGGGAGTTGCCCGAGCGACAGTGTCGACCACCGAGCGGCAGCCCTATGGCGAGAGAGCTGACAAAGGACACGTGGCGGCTCTCTACATCGACAGGCAGGGCACCCGGGAGGATGACACGTGGTGGCTACGTGGAGGACATGCCGAACGGCTGGAATCTTGTCCCCGGCATAATGGCTATAAATACCCACAGTAGCTACAGTGTAGAGGACTTTTGGACGATCGATAGGTTGTTGTTAGAGAATCCCGACCGCAGTCAGTCGGTACTCAGAGCAACCAAGTAGATTGTACTTAGGGCCTTTACCGTGATCAATAAAGACATCTACTTGCTTTAATTGGTCTCGAGTTATTTCATATTGCTTACGTATAATTAGCAGTATCATTTTGGCGCCGTCTGTGGGGACCCGTGCAACAAAGCTACGTCTTGACGAGCACTCGGTCTTTTTGCAACAATGTATCCGTGGGCATATAACAACTTCGCCGACGACCAAGCAGATGTGGCGAGCTCATCTGACCATCACGTTACCCAACAGCAAGGTCAGACGGTCGATCTAAACCTCAACCTCTCACCACCGCATCCATCAAATGCATACCCGGCCGCCCAACAGCCGGTGAATTACATACAACCGGGATACCCGACACCCGGTCACCCATACCAGCAGCAGCCGATGATGTATCCCGGCCAGTATCCGTACCCGGTCCCACCTCCGCCGTATGGGTATTGGCCAGGCCAACCGATGTGCTACACTCCCCCGGTTGGTTATCCACCATATACGCCTGCTCTAGCTGCCGCCCCTCCAGTACAACCGACCGCACAGGTAGAGCCGCAGCGTCAGTCCGCATCCCGGTCTAGACGCTCCGCTCATTCGCGGTTGGGGTCGGGGGGTGCTGATGCGATGGAGGCACCAGCTCAGGCCGTCCAAGCGGAGGACCCTGAAGAAACTGCCCGGGCTGCGGCTTTTGATCATCTTCGACCGGAGATGCGCCAGCGTTTGGGACCCCAAGACCCGAACCGCGGGCAAGAAGACGTACAGATGCAGGAGGCTAGTCAGGAGGCTTCATCTGGGTATAGCGGGTCGAGATCTCACCGACGGCGACGCGCTCGGGATACAGCCCAAGCCGCTCAAGCCGCTGAGCTCAACGAAACCCGAGGATTGCTCTATAACCTCCAGGCGGAAGTTGCGCAGCTCAAGAATGCGTACCCTGCAACACCCCCGGTCAACCAATCGACTCTGCACCAGACGCCTTTCACAGCAGCGGTAATGGCCCAACCTTACCCGCTCGACTTGAAAGTCTCTGGAGAGAAGAGTTATGACGGACGGGCAGACCCTGAAGCCCATGTGAATGATTTTTACAGCAACATGATGATGAAGGGCGTTTCAGACGCCGTAATGTGTAGGGAATTCTACTCTACGCTCACCGGTCGAGCAGCAGAATGGTTCCGGACCTTACAACCGAGCTCGATCGACAGATTTGATACCTTGGCGATCAAGTTTGTGAGGAAGTTCATTACTTCCAAAGTGGTGAGAAAGTCCTACATGTATCTTGAGAAGGCCAAGCAGCTAGAAGGGGAAAGCCTGACCGATTTCCTCGTCAAGTGGAAGGCAGCGGTCGGGGAAGTCGAGCCTATGGACGACGCGACCGCCACCCATATGCTTCACATATCTCTTCGGGCGGGACATTTGTATCAAGACTTCATCCTACACCCCCCGACCACGTATGAGGAGGCCCTTCGAAGGGTCACAGACTATGCCAACGCCGGCGAGGCGAACGCCGTAAAGCGCTTGCAGGAGGTCGGCTCTTCGTCCCGTAAACCGGCCGGCCGGGCGGAACATCGGTCGGGAGATGACAATCCCCGATCCCGCACCAGGCCTGGCGAGTTTACGGCCTTGAACCGATCCGCAGCGGAGGCCATGCAGTACGCCCAGTCCTGCAATCTCATCAAACTCCCTCATCCCGATCGAGACGGCCCTGACAAGAGTAAGCACTGTGCTTACCATCGATGCGCCGGGCATGACACCGAGGAGTGTACCCACTTGCGCCAATTGTTGGAAGATCTGCTTAACATGGGAAAATTGGACAAGTGCGTGGGGAAGAGAGAAGACAATAAGAGGAATACCGATCGGAGAGATCACAGGCGTTCTCATCACCGCTCCGATCGACCAGGTCAGGACCGAAGAGACGATCGAAGGGACGATCGTCATGATGACCGACGGGACCCTGACCCTCCGTCTGGTAGCCGCCCGTCCGGAAAGCCTACCATCCATGTCATTTTTGGTGGACTGGAAGATGCTTCCCGACCGCGGACTAATTGCCCGGTCGCTATAGTGGATTCCCGGGAGACCGGGAAGAGGCAGAAGATGGAGCCCATAACCTTCACCCTCGAAGACCAACCTAGCAGCAGTGACCACGGCATGGAGGCGCTCGTGGTCACGATTGACGTTAAGGGGACAGACGTCCAGAGGGTTATGGTTGATACGGGCAGCAGTGTGAACGTCCTATACTTGGACGTCTTTGAGAAGCTTGGCCTCGACAGGAAGGAGCTGACTCCGGTCGGTGTACCACTGTCAGGATTTACCGGGGCTCTTATTTACCCCGAGGGAAAAATAACGCTCCCAGTCGAGATCGGCGCACCTCCAAAGTCGATCCAAACGGAGCTAGAATTTGTTGTGGTCAACCTCCATTACGTCCACAACATTATCTTGGGCCGACCCGCCATTATGAAGATCGGTGGGATAATTTCTATGCCCCACTTATGCATGAAATTTCCCACCCCTAACGGGGTCGGTGTGGTCCGTGGCGATGTCCAATCCGCCCGGAAATGTTACACCCGAGCGGTTAATAGACGCGACTCCGGTCCGTCTTCCCGGGTGAACACCATAGCCAAGGAGGAGGCTAAGGATCGGAAGGAACAACCTGAGCCTTCCGAAGAAATAGAAGAAGTTCCCCTGTCCGAGGACCGCCCGGATAGGAAGATCAAGATTGGCCGAGCCCTCACCCCCGAGCTTCGAGCGGAAGTTTTGGCCATACTCCGGGAGTATGCTGATATCTTTGCGTGGGGGCCTGAAGACATGCCCGGGATCGATCGATCGGTCATCTGTCACAAATTGGCCGTCGATCCCTCAGCCAAGCCGGTCGTGCAGAAAACACGATACCTTTCCTCCGATCGCCGCGAATTTGTTAGAGAAGAAGTCAAAAAGATGGCGGCGATCAAGCACATCCGTCCGGTGGTCTATCCCGAGTGGGTGGCAAATATCGTGCTTGTTCCTAAGCCCCCAGCATGGAGGATGTGCATCGATTTTACGGACCTCAACAAGGCCTGTCCGCTCGACCCGTATCCTCTACCGAGCATTCACCAGATGGTCGACGAGACGGCCGGGGCCGAGTTAATGAGCTTCATGGATGCCTTCAAGGGGTATCATCAGATCATGATGCACCATGAAGACGAGAGCAAGACAGCTTTTGTAACCCCGGACGGGCTGTATTGCTACCGAGTGATGCCGTTCGGTCTCCGGAATGCAGGAGCGACCTACCAGAGGATGGTCAATATGCTCTTTGCCGATCTATTGGGCCGAACGATGGAAGCCTACATCGATGACATGCTGGTCAAGAGTCAGGACCGATCCGACCACACTCGGGACCTCCGGGAGTGCTTCCAGATCATGAGGAAGTACCAGTTGCGGCTGAACCCGACCAAGTGCACATTCGCGGTTCAGACCGGCAAGTTCCTCGGCTATATGATGACCAAGAGAGGAATTGAGCCCAACCCGGCCAAAGTAAAAGCGATTCTGGACATGCAACCACCTTCCACCGTTCGGGAAGTCCAGCAATTGACCGGCCGGTTGGCAGCCCTCAGCCGGTTCCTCTCCAAGCTAGCCGAGCGCGCTTTACCTTTCTTCAAGGTATTGCGGAAGGTTAATGGATTCGTCTGGGACGAAGAGTGCCGAGCGGCTTTTGATGAGCTGAAGGAATATCTCATGTCACCGATCGTGCTCTCAAAGCCTGAGCTCGGAGAAGAGCTAGACGTGTACCTCGCCGTGTCCGATCGCGCAGTAAGCGCAGTGTTGTGCCGAACCGATCCGGAAGGGGTCCAGCGACCGGTGTACTATGTAAGCCACGCGCTACATGGTCCCGAGCTCCGGTACTCCCGGCTAGAGAAGGTCGTCTACGCCTTATACATTGCCGCGAAGAAGCTGGCTCCCTATTTCCAAGGTCGAGCAATTCGCGTGTTGACCGATCAACCGATCGGGCCAGTCCTCCGAACTGCCTCATCATCAGGTCGCCTAGTCAAGTGGGCGTTAATGCTGACCCAGTATGCGATCGAATACCGACCAAGACCAGCTATCAAAGGTCAGGCCCTTGCTGATTTCTTGGTCGAGTGCACCGCCCGGGATACCCGACCCCCGAGGTAGCGGATCCCGAGGCTGAGTGGTGGTCGTTGGCTACTGACGGGTCGAGTAGCAAGAAAGGAGCAGGAGGAGGGGTGGTGGTCACGAGCCCGGAAGGATTCAAGGTTTATTTTGCTCTCATGTATCAGTTCCACCCGACCAATAATGAAGCCGAATACGAAGCCTTTGTTAATGGCTTACAGTGTGCTCGGGATTTGGGGGCTGAATACATCCGGGCTCAAACGGATTCCGCGCTCGTGGTCGGGCAAGTTCTCGGGGATTATGAAGTCAATGGAGAGCGTTTGCAGCTATACCGAGACCTTGCCATGGAGAAGCTTGCTCAGTTCCGGGGGTATACCGTCCGACATATACCTCGATTGGATAACGCCGACGCAGATATCTTATCTAAATTGGCTCAAGACGCCCCGGAACACATGTCGAAGATAGCTCGGATTTTGGTGATCCCGAGACATAGCATCCATCGTCTACCGGTCAATCCAATCCAACCAGCAGAAGACAATTGGATCACCGATCTGAAGGAGTTCCTCGAGCACGGTCGACTTCCAGACGACCCTCAGCGTGCTCGAAAGGCCAAGTTGAGAGCCCCGAGGTTCCAAGTCTTGAATGGCCGTCTCTACAGGCGATCGTATGGAGGCCCTCTCATGCGTTGCTTGACCGCATTTGAGGCCGATTTAGTCATGAAGGAACTTCACTCGGGAATTTGCTCTTCGCATCAAGGAGGCCGATCGCTTGCCCGTCGTATCATGCTGATCGGGTACTATTGGCCGTCCCTCCAGCTAGACTGTGAAAAGTTAGCTCGGGAATGTGAGACGTGCCAACTGTACGCCCGGATGCCTGGACGACCGGCAACCTTCTATCAACCAGTCTCGACCGCAATTCCTTTCGCTAGGTGGGGGGTGGATATCTTGGGCCCCTTCCCTCAGCTCTCTGGTCGAAGAAGGTTCATGATTGTCGCCGTTTATTATTTCTCCAAGTGGATAGAAGCCGAGCCCTTAGCCACGATCACCTCTCAGCAATGTGCTCGTTTTCTCTGGCGAAATGTGGTTTCCCGCTTTGGCGTGCCCGTACATCTCATCAGTGACAATGGCCGCCAGTTCGTAAGCCAGTACTTCCAGAACTTTTTGGCCACGATCGGGACGACTCACATCCGATCGTCGGTGGCTTACCCGCAGGGAAAGGGACAAGTGGAGAATGCTAACCGGACGATCTTGGAGGGTTTGAAAAAGAAGCTACATTCGGCTGGTCGTAGTTGGGCCGATGAGTTGCCATATGTGCTGTGGACTTATCGGACGACCCCGAGAGAAGCTACTTTAGAGACCCCTTTCGCCCTGGTTTACGGAGCCGAAGCTCGACTCCCGATCGAAGCTTGGATCCCGACCGATCGAGAGAGAACTTACATTGCGGAGGAGAATGAGCATGCGATGGCCGTAGACCTCGATGCGGTCGAAGAAAAAAGAGAGCTAGCCGCTCGGCGTATGGCCGAATACCAGAAGCGTGTTAAGAGTTCTAAAGACGTTCGGGTCAACCCTCGTTATTTTCAGGTTGGAGATTATGTTCTACGACGAAGGGAGGCCAGTCAACCTTTAGAGGGCGGAAAGCTAGCTCAAAACTGGGAAGGGCCGTACATCATCAGCGCGATCATACGGCCGGGTACATACCGACTGGAGACGACAACCGGTCGGGTAATCGATGGGACTTGGAATTCCGAGCACCTCGTCATGTTTAGGCATTAAGCCTATTTTTTTTGTAATCTTTGGACGAAGAGGGGGCTTGACCTGTGTGTAGGTCCCGGTCGTCGTTTGTAGTTAAATTCCTATGTTTGTAGATATCAACCGCCTGCGAGCGGGAAGGTTTTAATGTATATACGATCGGTGATTGCTTGTCCGCTTGCATGCGGCGGCCCGGTCGGTCATTTTCTTTACCTTCGGTGCACGCAGATCAATTTATCTTCAAGCTACACCGACCGGGCGAATTTATCGACCGGTCAGACGCGCTCCACATCGGCGGACATTCGAGTCACGCCACCGGTCGGGGAAGCCAGGAGCACACAGCATAATTCCCCGATCTGATCACTTCTTGTCCACTATTGCACTCACTCGTGCCATGAGAGCACAATAGTGTGGGGGCTGGGATGAAGGAAGTATTTACAGGCCCGTCGTTCGGAAGTATCCCGACCGTAGAGGCTTACTTATTTTCAAAAATTTTGACAGGGCCTGGAGACCGGGTAAACCCGATCAGGTTGGCCAGTTTGATGTCGAAATCTCGGATGCACGACCGGGCCATAAAGCCATAAGGTCGGGCGTCGAACGGATCGAGTAGTGCAGGACCGGGCCAAAAGGCCATGAGGTCGAGCATTAAGGGTCGGCATGTGCATGACTAAAAGTAAAAAAGCAGAAAAAAAGACGAACAATATAAGTTTAACAAAAAACGAGTTTCATTGATTGAAAAAGAGTGCCCGGTACAAATTCGGGACCGGGCTCCCGATCAGTGTTCCTTTACAAAAAAGAAGAAGCCTATTCTACTTCTTTACTTCCTGAGCTCCAGCAGCCGTTTCCTTCCCGCTCGGAGTGGCTGCAGACGATCCACCAGGCTCGGCCGCCTTTTCTTTCGGAGCGAAGGGAGAGGGACCGGGGTCAGCTAGGTTTGGGGGCAAGGTCGATAGGACCAATTGGAGGTCGTCTCCTTCAAGAGCTTGCTCCATCCGGGTACGAGCTCGCTCGAGCATTTTGCGTTGCCCGGCTTTGAAGGCCCATCGTCCAAAGGAGAGGATTAGGTCCTCTCCGACCTTTGTTCCCCGGGCCGCTGTGAGAAACGCCGAGCCCGACTCGCTGTCCTTGAAGACAGACTGCACCAACTCGCTCGGATTGTCGAGTCGGGCCTTCAGCTCCTTTGCTTCCCCGATCGCCCGTTGGGCGACCTTCTCCGCGAGAACCCGGTCTTCCTCGCTCTTCTTTAGGCCCTTCTGGGCCTTCTCCAGCTCGGCCTGGATGTCCTTGATTTCCTTCAAGCGACGAGCGGCCGTCTTCTTGTGATGGTCGGCTTCTTCGGCCAGCATGGCCCGACCTTGTAGGAGCTGGGCCGCTCGGGAAATCTGCGGTACAAAAAGATATTTGGGATTAGCCCGGATGAAGATACTTGTACAAAAGAGAAAGGCAGTGGGAGAAAGCTTACCTCGGCCAGGTCATGGCCAATCCTCTCGGCCACTTGGGTTGGGGTCATCTTCCCCAGATCCTCCCTAGCTGGCCCGGCGTTGCCAATCCGGGCCAATATAGACGTGTCGTCCTTCCCTCGCCCGACCGAGGGGCTCGGACTACGTTGTTCTCGACGGCGTTTCATGCCGCCCACCTCGGTCACGCCCCGGTCGGAGACCTTCTCCTTACCACGGGTGACTTCCACCCGGGTGACCAGGACGTCTGAGGGCTCGACGATGAAGCCCTCGGTCGAGGCGCTTAGCGGTCGGGCCGAGGGGATCTCCTTTTCCCCGGCTGGCTTCGCCTTCGCCTTCTTCTTGCCGCCAAGGGAGATCTTGGCGGGCGGGGAAGGGGGGCATCTTCGTCTCCGAACTCTGCCATGGCTGCAAATAAAGAAGCAAAGTTAGATTGATCGGAGTATAAAGTTAGATCGGGAAGAGAAGCTCGGGTTAAACCTTTCTTCTTCCGCCTCGACGGCTTGGCGACCGTCACGCCCATAGGTACGGGCAGATATTTTTCCCGTAGCTCATACGTAGGGGGCGGGAGTTTAGCCGCCTCGAGACTCTCGGCCGTTCGGAAGATTGTATACTCGTGCAGCTCGCTCGAGATCCGAGCGACCGTCTCCTTGAGCGCTTGTGTCTCGTCTGGCACCACTTGTTTCCGAAAGTGGGTGCTCCAAGCGCGGTCGACCGGGAGGATCCAGGGATCGTATTTGATGGAGAAAATTCTATTCTTCCACCCCTTGTTGTTCCCGGGCAGGCCTTTGATGGCGCACATGTCCGCCCGAGACTGCAGCATTAGAAACCCGCCTCCGTAGCTGCCCGGGAGAACTTTGACCTGGTAGATGTAGTTGAATAACTCCATCGTGCAGGCGGCTTCGTGCCGAGCGCATATCTGGGGAAAGCAGGCGATGATCCGGTGCGAGTTGGGGCAGATCTGAGCCGGGACGACCCGGTAGTATGCCAAGAAGGCCGTCAAGAGGGGGGGGGGGGGGGGGGGGGGGGGGGAAGGGAATGGCGATCGGGGCCATCAGGGAGTCGTAATGCATCCCGATCCACTTGCCCCGGTGCCGATCGATCATATTCCCTAACTTTCGGCTCGTGTCAAATTCCACCCCGACCTCTGAGCCTTTCAGCAATCCTAGCCGCTTCGCCTTTGGTCAATCGGCTCATTTGTTGTTCGACATTCTCGCTGTTCAAGAATTCGAACTCCGTTGCTGCTGGTGCGCTTGGCCCAGCTGTGTCTTCCTCGGCCGGCTCGGGGGTATTTTCCCGGTCGCCTCGTCGAGGAGCAGTTTCCGGGGTGGTCCCCAACCACCCGGGTAGGCGTTTCCCTAACGCCTTCGGGCGGGGAGCCCTGTCTGCCTGATGAGGCTCCCTCTTCTTCCTCTTCGCCGGAACTCCCCGATCCGCTTGAGCTGGAGCTCGATGACCCAGAGGATCTTGACGCGTTGTCTTGTTCGGAAGCCCGCTCGGGGCTGGCGCCGGTCGGTGGATGACCTCGGGAGAGTAGGACATGATGTCCACCTCCTCATCGCTGAGGTACTCGACCTCCTCGTCATAGTCCGCGATCGAGGCGTTCTGGCTGTCAGAGTCCGTCATTTCGATCTACCTAAAGGTCGGTCGGGGTTAGTAAGGGACTTGAGATGTCCGGGACAGTTAGTTGGCCTATCAGTTCTACTTATAAATGAAAGCGCAAAGTAAAGGGAGGGGTTGAGAACTTACCGAATGGAGGAACTTTGCGGATGAAAGCTTGAAGGTTTCCTTGCTCGACTGCCTTGCTAGGGTGCTCTGCTCGGGGCTCTCTGAGAGTACCGGACTGAAGCAAAAGAGTGAGGAAAGTTCAAATGAGGGCCTCAAGGGCCTATTTATAGGAGATCATTTAGGCGGGAAACGAGCCCACTTGCTTGACACGACCCGCACTGATTCCGAGGCGACGGTTGCAGTCGCAGAGGCCGGCAGTGGCCGACACGTGGCGAGGAGAGGAATGTCAGCTGGCAGGTCGGGTTGGTGGCCGGCGGTTTGAGCTTCTTCATCCCGTCCCGTTTTTTCCCGGACGATCAAAAAGGCCCGGGCTGGGGGGCTCTTGGTAGGGAATATCCCGACCGACATAGCTTCACCACGACCGAGATGCCTTCGTCCTTTTCTCTTTTATCTTTGCAGGTAACAGGTCGGGCTCCTCGTGAAAAACCCGGTCGGGAGTTGCCCGAGCGACAGTGTCGACCACCGAGCGGCAGCCCTATGGCGAGAGAGCTGACAAAGGACACGTGGCGGCTCTCTACATCGACAGGCAGGGCACCCGGGAGGATGACACGTGGTGGCTACGTGGAGGACATGCCGAACGGCTGGAATCTTGTCCCCGGCATAATGGCTATAAATACCCACAGTAGCTACAGTGTAGAGGACTTTTGGACGATCGATAGGTTGTTGTTAGAGAATCCCGACCGCAGTCAGTCGGTACTCAGAGCAACCAAGTAGATTGTACTTAGGGCCTTTACCGTGATCAATAAAGACATCTACTTGCTTTAATTGGTCTCGAGTTATTTCATATTGC
Source organism: Ipomoea nil (assembly GCF_001879475.1). Lineage (NCBI taxonomy): Eukaryota > Viridiplantae > Streptophyta > Magnoliopsida > Solanales > Convolvulaceae > Ipomoea > Ipomoea nil. The sequence goes on from NW_017619484.1 coordinate 866,455, forward strand.
TTACGTATAATTAGCAGTATCATGTGTCATTGTCAATTTGCCACATTAGGTTCTACTCTTTTAATCTTTCATATTACATCGCCGATTTTCATTTGCTTGCCACATTTAGTCAATCGTTTAATTTTTTTTTTTTTATTTTAACAAAAATGGCTAATATATGTAATGATCATTCATGCCTCTTGGCTTAACATTTAATTCTCTCTCTCTCTCTATCTCTTTCCCGTAAATTATTTTAATTGAATGATAAAATTACATATTAGTCATATTTATTAAATGGTGGAATGATAAAAATTTAAACGAATGAATAATTGTATCAAGTATAAAAATAATAAATTATATATATATTATTTTTTAAAAAAAATTGAGAGCCTGTGTCATTGTTCTTGCTACACATAGTCAAGACCGGCCATATACACACACACTTTTCAACAAACATGTAAAAGTTATCTAGGAAAAAAGTACCTTACAATGAACATGTAATATTTTTCAAAGAAATCATAGTGTTTTTTTGGTGAATATGTAATAATTTTCTTTAATATTCTTCAAAGAAAACATAATAGTTTTTAATATATTTATATTTTTTTTATAGTCTTTTATAAGATTCCATCTTCTCACGAATTAAAATTTGTGAAATTATCTTAGACATGTTTTTGCCTTCAATATGTGTAAGATAATCTTTTATTTTGCAAGCCAAATTAATGCATGTTCACCAAACACCAGGATTAGTTGCCATCCATTTAATTCGAATTAATCATATCATCAATTATAAAATCATAAATAGTAATAACGAATTGAAACTATAATTTGGACCCCTTCTATTAGCCTCACCTCATAATATTCTCATAATAGCAAGTTTAGAATTTCAACTCTATCCTTCTAAAACTTCTCTCCCTATATGATTAAAGTAATGATAAATTTTCCATAATTCTATTTCACTTCCCCATCTTTCACGAACAGAAAATGACAAGGAATTGCAGCAATATTATTACAATAAAAATGTATAATAAATTGTGGCCCACGCTATCCCAATCCCAGGCATACATCTTTTTCTGTCCAATATGGCAATATCCATACAGTATAACTTGTTTAAGATATATGCAAAATCATATTCTGTTACTTTGAAGTAATAGCAACACGTACTATACCCTATTGACCCTTGAAGAGCTAAGAAACCTATGCACATCATATTACTTAGCTTGTTGCCAAAGACGCAACAAAGACTTTGGATCACAATTCAAGGTCTGTTTGGTTGGGAACTTTAGCGTAGGGGTGTTAGCGAACAGAGCTTTCAGCAAACTACTCGTGTTCGTGTTTGGTAAGCGTTCGTTTATGTTCGTTTGTTAAGGTAAACGAACATTAACAAACAAAATTTAGAGCTCGGTTAATAAACGAACAGAGCTTGAACAGTTGTAAGCTCGTTTGCTAAAAGATCGTGAACAAGCTCGTTTGTGTTCGTTTACTAATGTTTGTGAACAAGCTCGTTTATGTTCGTTTAATAATTTTTGTGAACAAGCTTGTTAGTGTTCGTTTAATAATGTTCGCGAACATGTTCACAAACATATATTATATTATATTATATTATATTAGTTTTATAGTTGTGTTGTTTGTTTGATTATTGTTCGTGAACGTATATTATTTATTGTTCACGAACGAACTATGATCATGAACATGTGCAGGTGTTTGTTTATTAAGTATTCATGAACTTAAATGAATATGTTCGTGAACGTGCTTCTTAATTAACGTGTTTGTTAACGTTAACGAACACGTTTGCGAACGTGTCCACGAACGTTAACAAACACGTTCGCGAACATCTTCGTTAACGTTAACCACGTTCGTGAACATGTTCGCGAACGTTAACAAACACTAACGAACGCTTAACAAACGAACACGAACAGGATTTTCAAAAACCTTAACAAACGAACACGAACACGAACACTTCAAATTCCTTAACAAACAAACACGAACAACCTTCGTTCGTTTATGTTCGGTTCATTAACATCCCAACTTTTGCGCCCTACTATAAGCTTTTATACTTATTATCATGTTTGTTTGCTTATAATGGTGCATGATCGCATGTGAACCAGATTGTATGTCACTGTATTTTTTTTCCTTCTCTCCTTACTTTAAAGTCGTTAGATCTTCTCAGATATATAGACAGCTTTCAGTGATCCTTATATATATATATATATATATATATATATATATATATATATATATTGAAATAATTTTTAATGGTACTTGATATCATTGGAAACTATATATACCAAATAATACCAAGTACCATTTATGATTGTAACTAACAAAATTTTGATATAAAATAGTTTCAAATAATACCATACAAAATATTAATAGATTGTACTTGGTATTATTGAAAATTTTAAATGGTTTCAAATAATATCAAGTAAAGCTCATAACTATACTTCTCCTAATCGATGGTACCAAGTATTATTTGAAATCAGTGTTGCACAAATCGCGCCTAGGCGCTCTAGGCGGTCCGCAGGCGTCTAGAGAGTGCCTAACGATTTTTTCAACATTGTTTGAAATAATATAACTTCAAATTATACTAGATAGAATCTATAATCGTAATTGATATTATTGTAGAATCAAGTACTATCGAAAATATTTCAATAAGATGGTATGTGTGTACTTCATGAAGTATAACTCTCACTAATGGAGTAAATCATGGTAACGTATTATTTGAAATCAGTGTTGCAAAAATCGTGCCTAGGCGCTCTAGGCGGTCCCCAGGCGTCTAGAGAGCGCCTAACGATTTTTTCAACATTGTTTGAAATAATATAACTTCAAATTATACTAGGTAGAATCTATAATCGTAATTGATATTATTGTAGAATCAAGTACTATCGAAAATATTTCAATAAGATGGTATGTGTGGAGTAAATCATGGTAACTCAACTGAACATAGAACCACAGAGGCTAGACCTGTGAGACTCGATCCCTAGTCATTCTTTCAAACTTTCACCTCTATGATCAGTTGAACTGGCCATGCGGGCACAACTTTACTATTATTACGTAGTATTGTTTTTGTTGTTGTTATTATTATTATTACCAAAGACATTTTATTTATTCACTTCTTCCCTTTCAATTCTCAGTAATTCTATTCTTGCCTATCAATTAATAAAATTTGAATTCTTACTTTATTCTCACTTTATGTTTTTTTCCATTGAAGTACAATTGTTTTCTCCCTAATTCCCTCCTTCCTACCAAATACCCCCATAAGTGTGTGTGTGTGTGTATATATATATATACTAATTTTTTACGCGCATTGCGCGATTGGGATAATGCCCAATGTTTTTTTTTTTTTTTTTTTTAAATAAGTACTTTAAAGTATATTAAGAATTTGCGTATTTAAATAGGTAATTCTTCTCCCAAAGGTTGAGTCTCCAACCCCAATGGCCCCCCACACTCCGACCCGACAGAGCATTGTGGGAAGTTGTAAATCACGGTGACTCAATGGTTCAGCAGACATGACCAAATGCCGGTGCGAACAAGGAATCTGCCCACTTTGGACATAATTCCCGCACTGCCGCCGCCGAGGTTCAAACCTTGGTCTCTTCTCCCAAATACTGCCCACTAAACCATTGAGCTAAGTCCGTGCGGGTTAAATAGGTAATTCTAAGTTTACAAATGCAAAATAATATAGTCAAGATTGATTATAATTGTCAATAAAATAATTGTATAGGTATGGTTGAAACCAAATACGGGATATAAGGGAGAACAAATAAAAATTAGGGCATAAAATATTAAATATATACTAATATTGTTTGAGGAGATTTCGACATTAGGATTTGTGGTTAAGTTCTATTAAGACTTTAATATTAGAATTAGATTAATGGTGTAATTATAATTCTATATTAGACGTTAATATTAGAATTAGACTAACGGTGAATTAACGGTATTTAACGGAAAAGTTAAATGGATAATCATATAATTAAGGATAAATTAGAAAAACTTTTAAAAAAAAATAAAACTTGAACAATTTGAGCCATTCATTTGATTTAATAATTTGACGGTCATTTTTTCTACCCAATGTTAATAATTAAATAAATTCGTTGGTCAAATTCGCTAATATAATCCGCTAACTGCGGATTGTCAACAAGGACATTGCAAGGTAGTTCTCACTTCAATTTGTTATGTGATTTGAATACTCTCTTATCACAAAATCTCTCAAGTAGTTAATATGGTTGGCTTTATTAATTATATTTTTTAAAAATTTTTCATGGTATTAATAAAATACTTGGTAAATAAATATATAACATTATTTTGTATTATAACTTTGATATTTAATTAGAAAAATAGTGCACAAAAAAGATAATAGACAATGTAGTGAATATAATCCATTGATGAATTTGAATGTAAAAATTTTTACATTTGAGAAAAATAAAGACAATATAACTAATGAAAATATTTCTCTTAATTAATTTATTGATAATGAATAATTTTTTTTCACTGAATTAAGACATTGTAAGGACAATGTAGCGAATATAATCAATTAAGAAATTTGAATATAAAGAATTTTTATAGTGTAGAAAAATAAAGACAATATAACTAATACAATTATTTTCCTTATTTAATTTATTGATAATGAATATTTTTTTTTTTGAATAAAGGCATTGTGGACACATAATTCTAAATTAAAGAAATGCATATCTATAATTTTTTGTTGTAGCTACTAATTATTATTTATATAATTTAATAAGAGTAAAATAGAGTACTAATTATGCCAACTTTGATTGGGATGAGATTCGAACCTAAGACTTTTTTTTTTTTTATTGAAATCAATGAGTAAGTTAACGGTGAACTAACGTCAATTCTTAAAATTTTAAACGGAATTAGTAACGGTGTGTGGGTATTTTAGGAAATTTTAGTGTAAGATTTAAATCTTATCAATCTTTTAATCATCTGAGCCATTCCATTTGATTAAAATTTGTGACCGCCATTTTTTCTTTCCATTATAGGCCTAACTCTCTTGGGCTCTTATTTGTATAGTAGATATATATATATATATATATATATATATAATATATATATATATATATATATATATATATATATATATATATATATAGAGAGAGAGAGAGAGAGAGAGAGAGAAATTACTTGGACTCTATTAAATCGTGACAAACAAACTTTAATAATAAAGAAAAAAAAGTTTTTTTTTTTGTTTTGTTTTTTGTTTTGTTTTTTTTTTTGTTTTTTTGTTTTTTTTTGTTGGTGACAATGGGATTATCCATTTTCTTTCGCATATCATGAAATTACAATTCATAAAGGGAGGTAAAATTTCCATTTCCTAAAATTTTTGATGAATTGCAGTTCTTTTCTAGCAAATTGTAAAATTTTGTCACTGTTTTAGAATTGGGTAACTTTTCTATGAAATCGTCTCATTGGTTCCTTATTCGTGAGATAGTAGTGTCTAGATGAAAAACGCAATACTTAAGATGAGAAATGTAATACTAATTAGAGTTAAATTAATTGTAACTTATGAGGAAAATGTACTATTTATGAGGTAAAATGTAATATGCTTGAGGGAAAATTAATACTTTAAAAATAGCCAAATTGTACTTTAGGGGTTGAAAAGTTATTTAAGATGAAAATGTAATACTAATTATAATAGGGATAAATTGATTGATTGTTACTTATGAGGACAAATATAATACATCATAGATAAATTGATTGTTACTTATGAGGAAGAATTTAATACTTTTAAGGAAAACTGCAATACTTTTAAATCAAAATGTAATATTTAGGGATTGAATAATTACTTATGAAATAAAACGTAATAATTGACACGATAACTGGAGAGACACCCGACCCGGAACCACCCGAAGAAGACCAACGGTCACGTAACATAAACATTTACTCCAACACCACCTATTTAACAACAGATAATTATCGTGAATACCACACTTAATGTAGACTCGGCTCTCCATTACTATGGGGACCGTTACTTGAGCAGAAAAACGTAGGAGACGCTAGTATAAGTGGTAGACTTTTCATTAGACAATGATGCTCAATACTTTAATTTGTATTGAAACTCTTAAGCCAATCAAGCTTGATTACTTTCGATAATTATTCAGGTAAATTATTTACCGTCATTGGTGCTTTCGTTGTGAGTCTAAGATAAAATCTCAAGCAAGTTACGCATTTGGCAAAAATTTGTCACATAAAATCAGAAATGGCTTGTTTAAGATCCATAAGCTCCATGATTCCCACCACTTGAACCGTAATGGCTACGCTTCTAGTGATCTCCACGGCCAGCTCAATAACAACTGTAAAGGGGCATCCGCGACCAACTCAACAACAACTGCGACGGAGGCCCCCACATAGGCCGAGGGAGTGGACCTCCAGGCGACGCGCCAAGTTATTCAGCAGGCAGCAGAGGCACTAACCCAATTGGTGGCAGGGATGCAAAGCCAGGTATCCCCGCCGCCTAGAAGTTGAGGTGGAGTCCTCACGCAGAGAGAAAACCCAACAACAAGGCACAACCCGCGTAACCAAAGACCCAAAGCATCACACCAAGGCAAGAGAGATCGAGGGTCCAGAAGAAGAAGCTTAAGGAAGTAGCATAATCAAGAAGTGATCAGCTGTTTCCAAGTTTGTCTCGAGCGGTTAGGGAGTTGGAAAAGAAGGTAGAAGCGAGGATTTGCCAGAACCCGATGTAAGGATGATTGTTCCATTTACCCCGATATAATTGACGTGCCTCACCTAAAGGATTTTAGGCTACCCGTCATCAAAGCATACACCGAGACCTCCGACCCGTGTGTCCATATGACAAGATACAAGGTGGCCATGGTAATGATTGGGGCGGGTGATGTCATCATGTGCAGGGCATTCTTGTACACTTTGGATGACATGGCCCAAGACTGGTTCAATACAATCCCAGATGGATCAATACAAAATTTTGTAGAGCTATCCAAAAGCTTTTGCTTGCCACATTTAGTCAATCGTTTAATTTTTTTTTTTTTATTTTAACAAAAATGGCTAATATATGTAATGATCATTCATGCCTCTTGGCTTAACATTTAATTCTCTCTCTCTCTCTATCTCTTTCCCGTAAATTATTTTAATTGAATGATAAAATTACATATTAGTCATATTTATTAAATGGTGGAATGATAAAAATTTAAACGAATGAATAATTGTATCAAGTATAAAAATAATAAATTATATATATATTATTTTTTAAAAAAAATTGAGAGCCTGTGTCATTGTTCTTGCTACACATAGTCAAGACCGGCCATATACACACACACTTTTCAACAAACATGTAAAAGTTATCTAGGAAAAAAGTACCTTACAATGAACATGTAATATTTTTCAAAGAAATCATAGTGTTTTTTTGGTGAATATGTAATAATTTTCTTTAATATTCTTCAAAGAAAACATAATAGTTTTTAATATATTTATATTTTTTTTATAGTCTTTTATAAGATTCCATCTTCTCACGAATTAAAATTTGTGAAATTATCTTAGACATGTTTTTGCCTTCAATATGTGTAAGATAATCTTTTATTTTGCAAGCCAAATTAATGCATGTTCACCAAACACCAGGATTAGTTGCCATCCATTTAATTCGAATTAATCATATCATCAATTATAAAATCATAAATAGTAATAACGAATTGAAACTATAATTTGGACCCCTTCTATTAGCCTCACCTCATAATATTCTCATAATAGCAAGTTTAGAATTTCAACTCTATCCTTCTAAAACTTCTCTCCCTATATGATTAAAGTAATGATAAATTTTCCATAATTCTATTTCACTTCCCCATCTTTCACGAACAGAAAATGACAAGGAATTGCAGCAATATTATTACAATAAAAATGTATAATAAATTGTGGCCCACGCTATCCCAATCCCAGGCATACATCTTTTTCTGTCCAATATGGCAATATCCATACAGTATAACTTGTTTAAGATATATGCAAAATCATATTCTGTTACTTTGAAGTAATAGCAACACGTACTATACCCTATTGACCCTTGAAGAGCTAAGAAACCTATGCACATCATATTACTTAGCTTGTTGCCAAAGACGCAACAAAGACTTTGGATCACAATTCAAGGTCTGTTTGGTTGGGAACTTTAGCGTAGGGGTGTTAGCGAACAGAGCTTTCAGCAAACTACTCGTGTTCGTGTTTGGTAAGCGTTCGTTTATGTTCGTTTGTTAAGGTAAACGAACATTAACAAACAAAATTTAGAGCTCGGTTAATAAACGAACAGAGCTTGAACAGTTGTAAGCTCGTTTGCTAAAAGATCGTGAACAAGCTCGTTTGTGTTCGTTTACTAATGTTTGTGAACAAGCTCGTTTATGTTCGTTTAATAATTTTTGTGAACAAGCTTGTTAGTGTTCGTTTAATAATGTTCGCGAACATGTTCACAAACATATATTATATTATATTATATTATATTAGTTTTATAGTTGTGTTGTTTGTTTGATTATTGTTCGTGAACGTATATTATTTATTGTTCACGAACGAACTATGATCATGAACATGTGCAGGTGTTTGTTTATTAAGTATTCATGAACTTAAATGAATATGTTCGTGAACGTGCTTCTTAATTAACGTGTTTGTTAACGTTAACGAACACGTTTGCGAACGTGTCCACGAACGTTAACAAACACGTTCGCGAACATCTTCGTTAACGTTAACCACGTTCGTGAACATGTTCGCGAACGTTAACAAACACTAACGAACGCTTAACAAACGAACACGAACAGGATTTTCAAAAACCTTAACAAACGAACACGAACACGAACACTTCAAATTCCTTAACAAACAAACACGAACAACCTTCGTTCGTTTATGTTCGGTTCATTAACATCCCAACTTTTGCGCCCTACTATAAGCTTTTATACTTATTATCATGTTTGTTTGCTTATAATGGTGCATGATCGCATGTGAACCAGATTGTATGTCACTGTATTTTTTTTCCTTCTCTCCTTACTTTAAAGTCGTTAGATCTTCTCAGATATATAGACAGCTTTCAGTGATCCTTATATATATATATATATATATATATATATATATATATATATATATTGAAATAATTTTTAATGGTACTTGATATCATTGGAAACTATATATACCAAATAATACCAAGTACCATTTATGATTGTAACTAACAAAATTTTGATATAAAATAGTTTCAAATAATACCATACAAAATATTAATAGATTGTACTTGGTATTATTGAAAATTTTAAATGGTTTCAAATAATATCAAGTAAAGCTCATAACTATACTTCTCCTAATCGATGGTACCAAGTATTATTTGAAATCAGTGTTGCACAAATCGCGCCTAGGCGCTCTAGGCGGTCCGCAGGCGTCTAGAGAGTGCCTAACGATTTTTTCAACATTGTTTGAAATAATATAACTTCAAATTATACTAGATAGAATCTATAATCGTAATTGATATTATTGTAGAATCAAGTACTATCGAAAATATTTCAATAAGATGGTATGTGTGTACTTCATGAAGTATAACTCTCACTAATGGAGTAAATCATGGTAACGTATTATTTGAAATCAGTGTTGCAAAAATCGTGCCTAGGCGCTCTAGGCGGTCCCCAGGCGTCTAGAGAGCGCCTAACGATTTTTTCAACATTGTTTGAAATAATATAACTTCAAATTATACTAGGTAGAATCTATAATCGTAATTGATATTATTGTAGAATCAAGTACTATCGAAAATATTTCAATAAGATGGTATGTGTGGAGTAAATCATGGTAACTCAACTGAACATAGAACCACAGAGGCTAGACCTGTGAGACTCGATCCCTAGTCATTCTTTCAAACTTTCACCTCTATGATCAGTTGAACTGGCCATGCGGGCACAACTTTACTATTATTACGTAGTATTGTTTTTGTTGTTGTTATTATTATTATTACCAAAGACATTTTATTTATTCACTTCTTCCCTTTCAATTCTCAGTAATTCTATTCTTGCCTATCAATTAATAAAATTTGAATTCTTACTTTATTCTCACTTTATGTTTTTTTCCATTGAAGTACAATTGTTTTCTCCCTAATTCCCTCCTTCCTACCAAATACCCCATAAGTGTGTGTGTGTGTGTATATATATATATACTAATTTTTTACGCGCATTGCGCGATTGGGATAATGCCCAATGTTTTTTTTTTTTTTTTTTTTAAATAAGTACTTTAAAGTATATTAAGAATTTGCGTATTTAAATAGGTAATTCTTCTCCCAAAGGTTGAGTCTCCAACCCCAATGGCCCCCCACACTCCGACCCGACAGAGCATTGTGGGAAGTTGTAAATCACGGTGACTCAATGGTTCAGCAGACATGACCAAATGCCGGTGCGAACAAGGAATCTGCCCACTTTGGACATAATTCCCGCACTGCCGCCGCCGAGGTTCAAACCTTGGTCTCTTCTCCCAAATACTGCCCACTAAACCATTGAGCTAAGTCCGTGCGGGTTAAATAGGTAATTCTAAGTTTACAAATGCAAAATAATATAGTCAAGATTGATTATAATTGTCAATAAAATAATTGTATAGGTATGGTTGAAACCAAATACGGGATATAAGGGAGAACAAATAAAAATTAGGGCATAAAATATTAAATATATACTAATATTGTTTGAGGAGATTTCGACATTAGGATTTGTGGTTAAGTTCTATTAAGACTTTAATATTAGAATTAGATTAATGGTGTAATTATAATTCTATATTAGACGTTAATATTAGAATTAGACTAACGGTGAATTAACGGTATTTAACGGAAAAGTTAAATGGATAATCATATAATTAAGGATAAATTAGAAAAACTTTTAAAAAAAAATAAAACTTGAACAATTTGAGCCATTCATTTGATTTAATAATTTGACGGTCATTTTTTCTACCCAATGTTAATAATTAAATAAATTCGTTGGTCAAATTCGCTAATATAATCCGCTAACTGCGGATTGTCAACAAGGACATTGCAAGGTAGTTCTCACTTCAATTTGTTATGTGATTTGAATACTCTCTTTATCACAAAATCTCTCAAGTAGTTAATATGGTTGGCTTTATTAATTATATTTTTTAAAAATTTTTCATGGTATTAATAAAATACTTGGTAAATAAATATATAACATTATTTTGTATTATAACTTTGATATTTAATTAGAAAAATAGTGCACAAAAAAGATAATAGACAATGTAGTGAATATAATCCATTGATGAATTTGAATGTAAAAATTTTTACATTTGAGAAAAATAAAGACAATATAACTAATGAAAATATTTCTCTTAATTAATTTATTGATAATGAATAATTTTTTTTCACTGAATTAAGACATTGTAAGGACAATGTAGCGAATATAATCAATTAAGAAATTTGAATATAAAGAATTTTTATAGTGTAGAAAAATAAAGACAATATAACTAATACAATTATTTTCCTTATTTAATTTATTGATAATGAATATTTTTTTTTTTGAATAAAGGCATTGTGGACACATAATTCTAAATTAAAGAAATGCATATCTATAATTTTTTGTTGTAGCTACTAAATTATTATTTATATAATTTAATAAGAGTAAAATAGAGTACTAATTATGCCAACTTTGATTGGGATGAGATTCGAACCTAAGACTTTTTTTTTTTTTATTGAAATCAATGAGTAAGTTAACGGTGAACTAACGTCAATTCTTAAAATTTTAACGGAATTAGTAACGGTGTGTGGGTATTTTAGGAAATTTTAGTGTAAGATTTAAATCTTATCAATCTTTTAATCAATCTGAGCCATTCATTTGATTAAAATTTGTGACCGCCATTTTTTCTTTCCATTATAGGCCTAACTCTCTTGGGCTCTTATTTGTATAGTAGATATATATATATATATATATATATATATATATATATATATATATATATATATATATATATATATATATATATAGAGAGAGAGAGAGAGAGAGAGAGAGAAATTACTTGGACTCTATTAAATCGTGACAAACAAACTTTAATAATAAAGAAAAAAAAGTTTTTTTTTTTGTTTTGTTTTTTGTTTTGTTTTTTTTTTTGTTTTTTTGTTTTTTTTTGTTGGTGACAATGGATTATCCATTTTTCTTTTCGCATATCATGAAATTACAATTCATAAAGGGAGGTAAAATTTCCATTTCCTAAAATTTTTGATGAATTGCAGTTCTTTTCTAGCAAATTGTAAAATTTTGTCACTGTTTTAGAATTGGGTAACTTTTCTATGAAATCGTCTCATTGGTCCTTATTCGTGAGATAGTAGTGTCTAGATGAAAAACGCAATACTTAAGATGAGAAATGTAATACTAATTAGAGTTAAATTAATTGTAACTTATGAGGAAAATGTACTATTTATGAGGTAAAATGTAATATGCTTGAGGGAAAATGTAATACTTTAAAATAGCCAAATTGTACTTTAGGGGTTGAAAAGTTATTTAAGATGAAAATGTAATACTAATTAGTAATTAGGGATAAATTGATTGATTGTTACTTATGAGGACAAATATAATACTAATCATAGATAAATTGATTGTTACTTATGAGGAAGAATTTAATACTTTTAAGGAAAACTGCAATACTTTTAAATCAAAATGTAATATTTAGGGATTGAATAATTACTTATGAAATAAAACGTAATAATTGACACGATAACTGGAGAGACACCCGACCCGGAACCACCCGAAGAAGACCAACGGTCACGTAACATAAACATTTACTCCAACACCACCTATTTAACAACAGATAATTATCGTGAATACCACACTTAATGTAGACTCGGCTCTCCATTACTATGGGGACCGTTACTTGAGCAGAAAAACGTAGGAGACGCTAGTATAAGTGGTAGACTTTTCATTAGACAATGATGCTCAATACTTTAATTTGTATTGAAACTCTTAAGCCAATCAAGCTTGATTACTTTCGATAATTATTCAGGTAAATTATTTACCGTCATTGGTGCTTTCGTTGTGAGTCTAAGATAAAATCTCAAGCAAGTTACGCATTTGGCAAAAATTTGTCACATAAAATCAGAAATGGCTTGTTTAAGATCCATAAGCTCCCATGATTCCCACCACTTGAACCGTAATGGCTACGCTTCTAGTGATCTCCACGGCCAGCTCAATAACAACTGTAAAGGGGGCATCCGCGACCAACTCAACAACAACTGCGACGGAGGCCCCGGCACATAGGCCGAGGGAGTGGACCTCCAGGCGACCGCCCAAGTTATTCAGCAGGCAGCAGAGGCACTAACCCAATTGGTGGCAGGGATGCAAAGCCAGGTATCCCCGCCGCCCTAGGAAGTTGAGGTGGAGTCCTCACGCAGAGAGAAAACCCAACAACAAGGCACAACCCGCGTAACCAAAGACCCAAAGCATCACACCAAGGCAAGAGAGATCGAGGGGTCCAGAAGAAGAAGCTTAAGGAAGTAGCATAATCAAGAAGTGATCAGCTGTTTCCAAGTTTGTCCTCGAGCGGTTAGGGAGTTGGAAAAGAAGGTAGAAGCGAGGGAGCAGTTGCCAGAACCCGATGTAAGGATGATTGTTCCATTTACCCCGATATAATTGACGTGCCTCACCTAAAGGATTTTAGGCTACCCGTCATCAAAGCATACACCGAGACCTCCGACCCGTGTGTCCATATGACAAGATACAAGGTGGCCATGGTAATGATTGGGGCGGGTGATGTCATCATGTGCAGGGCATTCTTGTACACTTTGGATGACATGGCCCAAGACTGGTTCAATACAATCCCAGATGGATCAATACAAAATTTTGTAGAGCTATCCAAAAGCTTCTTGACTTACTTCTCCAACAATATACAACGCAAGAAGCCTTTCTCTCACATCTGCACAGTAATGCAAGAAAGAGGGAAGAGCCTAAGAGATTTCCTGAACAAAAGGAAGAAAGAGGTTAATAACGTGTATGATTCCCGGTGTATGCTTTGATGGCGGGTAACCTAAAATCCTATGGGAGAGGTGTGTCCATTATAATCGGGGTAAATGGAGCAGCCAGCCTTGCGGCGAGTTTGGGTGACTATTCCCTTGCTTCTACCTTCTATTCCAACTCCTCTATCTTTCTTCGCAACCTTTCGACCACCTCTTCCTGTGGGGTCCTCTATGCAATGGACCAATACGGAGCCAGTCCACGAACTCGCCCACCTTCTCTATTGGTGATCGCTCTATCTCCCCCCTGCAAGGATGCTCAATACTTTGTACTGAAACTCTTAAAGCAATTCAAGTCTAATTACTTTCGATAAGTATTCTGCTAACTTATTTACCGTCAATAATATTAGGGATAAATTGATTGATTTTCATTTAAATGGAAAAGTATAATTTTTATTAAAAAACCTGAGACATCTCACAAATAAAAATATTGTTGGTGGTGAATAAGTCGATTTACCACAGATAATAATTTCGAATATATATATATATATATATATATATATATATATATATATATATATATATATATATATATATATATATATATATATATATATATATATAGAGAGAGAGAGAGAGAGAGAGAGAGAGAGAGAGAGAGAGAGAAAAGAGGGTTTTCAAACCTGAGATCTAAACGCAACGTAAGAAGGAAAGTTCCCCATCGTGTGTAACACACACTTTCCTTAAAACCGATTCGCTACCTCCCAGGTGTGCTAGGAGCGTTACGTTGTAGCGTCAGTCTCCCAGGATAAAATGAATCACGGCCTTAAGTTTGAGCACTCGAACGAAAGGTCTGACGAACTCGAACAATCGGCTATCACTCCGTACAATTTACGAAAATTTTGGCAGAATTTTCTTTGTAAGAAAGGAGTTGAAATAGGAAGAGAGAAAAACAAAGATTATAAATACTAATTCTAAACTTAATATTATGGAAAATCGGTACTAATTCCTACGGATCAAAATTTACAATTAACAATATTTGGAGTTTAACATAGTTAATTTGCACCCCTTATGCGCGAGTGAGCATCTCTGCTAAATAATTCAATATGCATTTAAAAGAATTTTGTATATATAGTAGTGCAAACCCACTTCACAAACCAATGTGGGACTAGTGCTTTTACAAAGGGTTTCCACCTTCATTTTCCAACTCAAATGAGTTGAGAATCAATTTCTCATTCACCTATTATCAGTTTTGAGCATACAATATATCAATCTCTTCATGTCACTACGAAGAACCCGAATCCACTTTGACTCGACCCAAATTGAAAGTGGATCACATATATATTTTTATCATAAAATAACAACTTTTTATGTCATTTTATGCTAACATTCTAACAAATATGTGTGACACGGTCTTATAAGAATTTTTATCTAATTAAAAAAGAAAGGAATTATAATTCTTGATTACCCAACATGTTTTATCTACAATAAGATTTCTAAGACAATATTAGACTTGCGTGTGTTGGGGGCGTTTGTTGAATTGATGGATTGATAGCAAAATGTATGATTATCCAAAAGAAAATTGTGGATTAGATTCATTTTGAGACGCATTAATTACACTGTAGGTGAGTGTTAATTCATGAAATTAATCCTTGGACACATACATACATAATACATTCCAAGTTTGCATGGAAAGTGGATGGATGGGCAGACAGGCAGACCACTTGCATGACCAATGAGTTGCCATCAATTGTTTAGTATTATCATGCCAACACATCACCCCAACCTAACTCAGACATCCATCATCTTTTCTGGTAACGTAACAATCATAACATCTGCAACCACGAAGATGAGGGTAGTTATCCTTTTATGTGGAATGTGGGCTCCTCTCAAACTCTCAGGATTCTGGAATCCATAATTCCTTATCAAAACACCTTTAATCATAAATATAAAAGAAATGTGGACACGAATTTAGCTCAGTGGTTTAGTAGGGCAGTTGAAGAGATCAATCTTCGAGACTCGACAACCGCAGTGTGAGGATTATGTCTAAAGTAGACAGATTCCTTTCGCCAATATAAGATAATTATTTTTGTTGATTACTACTGATTTTGTTACAATGCAATATCTGTTCATTGAGACTTGAACCCATTACATCTCATATGAAAGAGTCACTTCGTGCCACTAGACCACATGTTCATTGGCTATAAGATAGTTCTTTGTCTTCATTAAATTGTCTAAGTATGTTGAAAGGAGGTTCGGTGAAGTCGAAAGAATGAATCGGTAAAGAAAGAAATCTACTAAAAGTAGTAATTTATTGTTTAATCCTCAAATGGAGATAAAAGTGAGCATAATTATTAAAATTAAAGAAAAAATGAAGAACCTTTTTTTTTTTTTTTTTTTTGAAAGCTATTACTTAAGAACTTATTTGAAAATTTGCTAGTTCTTTCAAACAAGCCATCAATAGCATGAGTTTACTAAGTGATTACTTACCAATTACGTTGCCTCTTTACAAATAAGTAAATTGATTTCAGAAAAGGTTCAAACTGTCAAACATGACACACTTGAATTATAGGCTTGACTGTAATATATAAAATTTCTGGAGTCTATTCCTGAGTGAACCAAACAATGGAATATAATTTATATTCTACTGTTGGTAGCGTTGGTAGAAAAACAAATAATAATCAAATAAAATTGACTATTATTTTCCTGGAAAGAAGGGAAGAAAAGATGAAGAAATTTGGCTAGTGTTTGGTGTTGGGTTTTTTGCAAGAGTCGAGTGAGCACTCTTTCCTTAAAACCTTATTTGCCACCTCCCGTAGATGCTAGGAGCGTTGTGGCCTAGGCTTCCCAGGATAAAACTTGCTATGATCCAATGTTTGAGCATTCAAACAAAGGATCCGGCGAGCAAGACAATGGCTATGAACACAGTATAGCTAAAGAAAGAGTAGAAGCAGAGATTTTTGAAGCTGGAAAAATATACTTTCGTGCTGTGTAAAGCTGTGTGTTAAACTCTACTGCCTCTACCCTCTCTTATATAGGGTTGAAGGAGCCAATAGCCTTTATTATGGCAATTAAAAATGACATTAAAGCTGCCTTCCAACAGCTATAACAGCAGGCCACTACCTGGGAATTGAATTCAGAATTCAAAATTGGAATTAATAGACAATTAATTCCGTAACAGATGAATTCAATCCCCTCAACAGTCAGAACTTTCGGGTTCCTGACCGTTAGCGTACAGGGTTCGGTCTCAACTTCCGACCTCATCCAATTTCGGCCCTTGCACCTCTCGTGCTCTCTTGTAGCCGAACCTGAACCAAGTGGCTATACCAGTTGGAAAATGATACCAAAGTTTGGCATAACTTAGCCCGCAAGGCCAGCCAATTTCCGGACGACATTCGTGCCCCCAGGTGCCGGCGCACACGCCTTTTTCAATCTCTGCTCGTTGGAATTTGATTTGCAACCCCCCCCCCCCCCCCCCCCCGCGCGAGAGAGCCTCTATGCTATACAATTCTACAAGCTTCAAAAGAGCTCTTGTATATAAGGGGGGAAAATCTTCATTCCAAAGCAATGTGGGACAAAAAGCTCACTTTTTTCCCTTCATTTTCCAACTCAAATGGGTCTACTTTGAGAATCAATATCTCATTCACCCATTATCCGTTTTGAGCGTACAATATATCGATCTCTTCGTCTCACTACGAAGAATCTGAATCCACTTTGACCCGACCCAAATCGGAAGTGGACCCCACTGATAATTGTACCACAAAATAGCCACTTAACATGCCATTTTATGCCATTTTAAGCTATTTTTTCCAACAATCCCCCACATGAATGAAAAATTGATTTTCGGGGTATTTTGAAATCGGAAACAACTGTGTTCAAACGGTCGATCCCTGCATAGGATAGGTAGGGAGTCACTATACCCTTTGAACCTTCCCTCGTAAAGACATGTTTACTCTACTGGATGTACGGTAGAACGCGATGTCTTTGAACCGACTGCCGTTTGTGTAGACGATGACATATCTCACACAGGAATCTCCCAACCATGCTCTTGCTCTCATGAGTGTGCCCGTTTTGGTCGTGGGTCACCGTTCCTGGTTCTGCGAGAGTTTCTAAAGAATTGTGCCCAACAATTCTCCTTTGAAGCGACCCTCACTTCTCTCTAACATAGGTGATTCTTTCTCGAGTATCCCGCATACTCAAGAATCATTAAAGCATTAATATGCTAGCCTCTTGCAGGAGTCACTGTTTTAACGAGGAGTGGTAGGGAGTCCGAGACCCCCACAGTGACGCGCTCCGTTCCATAATTTAGTTGTCCCATTGAACCTAGGTGCCAGCTAGGTTGGGTATCCACTATAGAACTTTTTAGTCCAAGGGCAGTAGACCCATTCCTCGTGTCAACTTCTCCACAACTTCTCTTCCTAACCCTTTGGTCAGCGGATCCGCTATATTGTCTTTTGACTTTACGTAGTCAATTGAGACAACTCCAGTTGTGAGTAGTTGTCTAATGGTATTATGTCTACGACGCACATGTCTAGACTTACCATTATACATATGACTCTGTACTCTCCCAATTGTGGCTTGACTATCGCAATGCACACATATTGGAGGTACCGGTCTTTCCCAATTAGGAATATCCTCTATAAAATGGCGTAGCCATTCAGCCTCTTCACAACCTTTGTCCAAGGCTATTAGCTCAGATTCCATCGTGGATCTAGCTATCACAGTTTGCTTAGAGGATTTCCATGCAACGGCTGCACCGGCTAGTGTAAACACGTAGCCACTCGTGGACTTAGAGTCCTTAATATCAGATATCCAATTCGCATCGCTATACCCTTCAAGTACAGCGGGATATCTCCCGTAGTGCAGTCCAAGACCACGAGTATACCTTAAGTATCTCATAACCTTTACTATTGCCTTCCAGTGCATAGCACCGGGGTTACTCGTATATCTACTGAGTTTACTAACCGCATAGGCAATATCCGGCCTAGTACAGCTCATAAGATACATCAAGCTACCAATGACCCGAGCATATTCCACTTGTGAAATACCTTCTCCGTGGTTCTTGGTTAGATGAATATTTGTATCAAATGGTGTCCTAGTCACTTAACTATCATCCTTGTTAAATCTCTCAAGGATTTTGTCAATATAATGTGATTGGCTCAACACGAGACCATCAGGTCTTCTAATGATTCTAATCCCGAGGATTAAATCAGCCAAACCCATATCCTTCATGTCAAATCTCGCATTTAACATGTTTTTGGTAAACTTGATCATCCGATCATTACTACCAACGATGAGAATATCATCGACATATAAACAAAGAATGACGTAGCCATCTATCGTTCCCTTAACGTAGACACATTTGTCACCTTCGTTTATTTTAAACCCATTCGTTAACATCGCATGGTCAAACTTCTCGTGCCACTGCTTAGGCGCTTGTTTTAAACCATAGAGCGATTTAACCAACTTACACACTTTCCTCTCTTGGCCCGGAACCACGAACCCTTCGGGTTATTCCATATAGATTTCCTCATCTAATTCGCCATTTAGGAAAGCGGTTTTCACATCCATTTGATGAACTTCCAAGTTCCGCAACGCGGCTATGGCAAGTATCATCCTAATGGAGTTTATTCTCGTCACGGGAGAATACGTGTCGAAGTAATCGAGGCCCTCGCGTTGCCTGTAACCCTTGATTACAAGCCTAGCCTTATACTTCTCGATGGAACCGTCCGGTTTCATCTTCCTTTTAAAGACCCACTTGGATCCTAAGGGTTTACTACCCGGAGGAAGATCAACCAGTTCCCAAGTGTGATTCTGTAAAATAGAATCCACTTCACTTTTTATAGCCTCTTTCCACATTGGTCCTTCCGTAGAAGTCACGGCTTCTACATACGTTCGAGGCTCGTTCTCTATCAAACAAGATAGAAAATCGGGTTCATTTTCTAATAAACAAGTTAGAGTACCCGAATCGTACTCTAACAAGTAAGTTAGAAAATCAGGACCGAATGATTTTCCAACTCTCGCCCGCTTACTGCGTCTCGGCTCGAGCTCGGGTTCTCTCTTGGATTCCCCACTATCATTATCCATAGTTTCGTCAAACGTTCGTTTTGACGTACTTGGTCCCTCGTTGGACCTACAAGGAAATATATTTTCGAAAAATATGCATTCCTTGATTCTATTATCGTGTTCTCGTGTACATCCGGATTATTGGACTCATGTACTAAGAACCGATAAGCACTACTATTATGTGCATACCCAATAAAGATACAGTCCACCGTCTTAGGACCTATCTTTACTTTCTTAGGTGTTGGCACCAAAACTTTGGCAAGACACCCCCACACTTTCAGGTACTGGTAGGAAGGTTTCCTACCGTTCCACAGCTCATAAGGAGTCTTATCGAGCTTCTTTCGGGGTACCTTATTCAAAAGGTAATTACTTGTCAAGATCGCCTCACCCCAAGCATCTTGAGGTAGGCCCGAACTTATAAGCATCGCATTCATCATATCTTTCAATGTACGATTCTTTCGTTCGGCAACACCGTTCGATTGAGGTGAGTAAGGTGCAGTACGCTCGTGTATTATACCTACACTCGCACAGAAGTCACCAATAGGTGCTTCGTACTCACCACCTCTATCGCTTCTAACCTTCTTAATTCTCCGATTAAGTTGGTTTTCCACTTCATTCTTATAAAGAACGAATTTATCAACGGCTTCATCTTTGCTCTTAAGCAAATACACATAGCAGTATCGTGTGCTATCGTCGATAAATGTGATAAAATACTTATTACCACCTCTCGTTTGTATCGATCTAAAATCGCACAAATCACTATGGATTAATTCTAGTGGTTCAGTTTCCCTTTCAACCGACTTGAAAGGTACTTTCGTTAGTTTTGCCTCAACACAAATTTCACACTTGTTATTTGTGTCAATTTGAAAGTTAGGAATATGGTCCATGCTAATTAATCTACGCATAGAATTAAAATTAACATGACCTAGTCTACCATGCCATAAATTGGAAGACTCAAGCAAGTAAACAGAATTAACTTTGCTTTTATTGATAACAGGAATTACACTGAGCTTAAACAGCCCATTAGTTACATATCCTTTACCAACAAACATTCCTAACTTGGACAAAACTACTTTGTCTGACTCGAACACCATGCGAAAGCCATGCTTATTCAACAGAGAGCCAGACACAAGATTCTTCCTCAGCTCAGGAACATACAGCACGTTGTTCAACGTTAGTTCCTTCCCGGAAGTCATCTTCAGAACCACCTTGCCCATGCCTTCCACAGCAGACTGAGCCGAGTTTCCCATCCACACCTTCTCACCTTCAACGGTCTCAAAGGTGTTGAACATCTCTCGGTTGCAACACAAGTGCCTGGTTGCACCGGTATCAATGAACCACTCACGAGGGTTTGAGCCCACGAGGTTCACCTCGGTCACCATAGCGGAAAGGCTAATCTCGACCTCTTTCTGATTGCTATCTCCAACAACATTGGCTTCAGAACTCTTGTTCTTCTTCCTTGGAGCCTTGCATTCAGATGCTCTGTGGCCATGCTTGCCACAATTGTAGCATTCACCAGGAAACTTGTTCTTGGTAACGCCACCTTTCGGACCTAGCTTTCGCTTGTCCTTCTTGTTCCTCCTGGAGTTCTTACCGTGCTCCACAACGTTGGCCTTAGCACCAACAACGATAGGAGCCTTCCTATCATTCGTCCTGTTCCCTTCCTCAATCCTGAGTCGCTGGATCAGGTCCTCCAGATTCATCTCCTTTCGCTTATGCTTAAGGTAGTTCTTGAAGTCCTTCCAACCTGGAGGCAACAAATGGATCACAGATCCCACTTGGAAGGCTTCACTTAGCACCATGCCTTCGTCACGGATCTCGTCAAATATTAATTGCAAATCTTCTACCTGACTTAGCACGGTCTTTGAATCAACCATTTTGAAGTCGAGGAATCGGCCAACTACAATTTTCTTTGAGCCGGCATCCTCACTTCGGTATTTATGATCCAAAGCTTCCCACAACGCTTTTGATGTGCTTATCTTTCGATATACATCATATAGCGTGTCACACAATCCATTCAGGATGTAGTTTCGGCAAAGGAAGTCCGAATCCTTCCAATAGCCAACCGCCATCACGGATTGTGCATCTTGTTCCTTCAACTCGGGAACACTCTCGGACAAGAACCTTGCCAGGCCGAGAGTTGCTAGGTAGAACAACATCTTCTGTTGCCACCTCTTGAAGTTCGAACCAACACCGGTGAACTTCTCCGGCTTTTCAGCCGAACCACTCGGTACCGAAGGTACCCGAGACATGGGAATATATCCCTCAGTGCTCCCACCATCTTGTGAACCAACGTTCACTGGTGTAGCTTGGGAATTAGCAACATTGTTGCCGTTTCCTCCATTGTTGTTCTCAACAACATTTTCTTCCCCATTGTTAACGATTGGCAACTCGGGGTTCTCCATTTCTTCAAGGAAATTCGAGAAAACGACCAACGGGAAAACAAGAAATAAGGTTTTAAGACTGTTGGTAGCGTTGGTAGAAAAACAAATAATAATCAAATAAAATTGACTATTATTTTCCTGGAAAGAAGGGAAGAAAAGATGAAGAAATTTGGCTAGTGTTTGGTGTTGGGTTTTTTGCAAGAGTCGAGTGAGCACTCTTTCCTTAAAACCTTATTTGCCACCTCCCGTAGATGCTAGGAGCGTTGTGGCCTAGGCTTCCCAGGATAAAACTTGCTATGATCCAATGTTTGAGCATTCAAACAAAGGATCCGGCGAGCAAGACAATGGCTATGAACACAGTATAGCTAAAGAAAGAGTAGAAGCAGAGATTTTTGAAGCTGGAAAAATATACTTTCGTGTTGTGTAAAGCTGTGTGTTAAACTCTACTGCCTCTACCCTCTCTTATATAGGGTTGAAGGAGCCAATAGCCTTTATTATGGCAATTAAAAATGACATTAAAGCTGCCTTCCAACAGCTATAACAGCAGGCCACTACCTGGGAATTGAATTCAGAATTCAAAATTGGAATTAATAGACAATTAATTCCGTAACAGATGAATTCAATCCCCTCAACAGTCAGAACTTTCGGGTTCCTGACCGTTAGCGTACAGGGTTCGGTCTCAACTTCCGACCTCATCCAATTTCGGCCCTTGCACCTTTCGTGGACTCTGTTGCACGAGAGTTGTACCAGTTGGAAAATGATACCAAAGTTTGGCATAACTTAGCCCGCAAGCAAGGCCAGCCAATTTCCGGACGATATTCGTGCCCCCAGGTGCCGGCGCACACGCCTTTTTCAATCTCTGCTCGTTGGAATTTGATTTGCACACCCCCCCCCCCCCCCCCCCCGCGCGAGAGAGCCTCTATGCTATACAATTCTATAAGCTTCAAAAGAGCTCTTGTATATAAGGGGGGAAAATCTTCATTCCAAAGCAATGTGGGACAAAAAGCTCACTTTTTTCCCTTCATTTTCCAACTCAAATGGGTCTACTTTGAGAATCAATATCTCATTCACCCATTATCCGTTTTGAGCGTACAATATATCGATCTCTTCGTCTCACTACGAAGAATCTGAATCCACTTTGACCCGACCCAAATCGGAAGTGGACCCCACTGATAATTGTACCACAAAATAGCCACTTAACATGCCATTTTATGCCATTTTAAGCTATTTTTTCCAACATTCTATTCCTTATCTATTTCATTCTGTATGGAATAACATTCATATTCTATCAAAATTCATTCCGCGAATCAATTTTTTTTTTTTTATATTGTATTTATTTCATGTTCTATATTGCATTTTATTAAGAATTTATGTTGAGAGCACGCATCTAGCGAAAAAAATGTAAAAGTGCATAATTTGAATGCAAAAGTGATTTTAAGAAATTCAAAAATTTTATAGTAGAGATATACTAAAATGGAATACACATAAGGGATTCTAAAATGGAAGTCCACACGGGAAGCACATATCACACCTAATCCAATCATTATATCATGGATTATGATCTGTGGGTCGGGGTGTGGGAGCCCTTAGAGTTGGGGTTCAGCCTTTTGAAAGAATGGATTATGATCCACCTTATATAAATGGTGTCATGGTGGGTCACTGATATACGGTAGATTTTTAATATAATAAAAATATATTTTTAATAAATTAAATATTTATTTTTTGAATGTACATTGTTTAAATACTTAAGATACATTATTTGATATATTATTATTACTAAATAGTTACTTAACATTCAGTACATAAATAATATATTTTTAATATATTAAAAATCACATTTATCCATGACCTACAATATAATTTGCCACACCTAATCTCACTCACACACATTTTCCCATGCATTTCGTTTCATGTGTTTATCATTTTTAGATTCTGTGAAACCTAGCGAACAATGCAATTTCCATGTGATTCCTGTAATTTATTTATTTATTTTTTAAATGCATTTTCAAAAGAGAGATATGTGATGGAATATGAACATGCATGCATTTTAAACTACAGCAGGGGCATGTCAATTTTCAAGTTAGTGAATACACTTCCCTGCATTCAATCAATTTTAAAAAAGAGAAAATTACACTTTTGGTCCTGTGACTATTGTGGTCTTATTAATTTGAGTATTTGACTTTAAAAATTATCAATTTAGTCCCGTAACTATACAATTTTTAACACATTTGGTCCTCCCGGCCAAATTGCCGGCCAAATGTTACCAGAAAAACATAATTCCTTTAAAATTGTTTATTCATGGGGACAAAATGGTCATTTTAAGTTAACAAAAAAAAAGGGGAAAGCTGGTTCCCCGGCGATCTCTCTCACTTGATTCTCCAGTAGGCTCCCTTGGCTTACGAACACGACGGATTCCTGAATCACAGTCTGCTTCAATCTCTTCTGTCCTCCTTCTTTTTTTTTTTTTTTGGTAGGGTCCTCCTTCTTCTTCTTCTTCTTCTTCTTCTTGAATCTTTCTTCCTTGTATTCTTCTTTCTTCTTGCTAGCATCCTTTCTTGTGCGAGAATGCATGGTGGGTCTAAGAATGTTGGTGGAAACTCGTCTCTGATCTCCTCTGTTTGGGCCTGAGCTTCAGCAGACCTCTACGCACTCCAGCTTTTGTCGACATATATAATTGAAGAAGCAATGATACTTCAACAATTAATTTCCCTACAATTTATAGGCTTGACTTGTAGTGAAGTTTTGTCTTTTTGAAGTGTATTGAATTTTGCAACACAAGGTGGCATCACATCAACATAGCAGCGTGGGTTTTACAGTGTCTATATCATTATTTCATAAGTGGAACATTACCCACTTCCCTCCACATGGTTTGATGTCCGCGTATCCGAATATGCAACAGTTTTGCCGCAATACTCAAAGCTCCGAATGAGGAAATTCTCGCCAATTTCGGCCAATAGTTGCGTCTCGCTGCATTCCAGCCAACAGGGAAGAAGAAGAAATTGACTTGAAATTACCATTTTGCCCCCATGAATAAACAATTTTAAAGGAATTACGTTTTTCCGGCAACATTTGGCCGGCGATTTGGCCGGAGGACCAAATGTGTTAAAAATTGCATATTTACGGGACTAAATTGATAGTTTTTAAAGTCAAATACCCAAATTAACAAGACAACAATAATCACAAGACCAAAAGTGTAATTTTCTCAAAACAATTAAAACCTATATTATAGAATATAATTTAATTGACTAATTAAAATATTTACCAAGAGTTATACTAAATAATACTGTAATATGTGGTTATTAGTTAATTTAAGAGAAATCATATATGAACTTTTTTTTTTTTTTTTTGAAAGTTACTGGCTCTATTACATTGTAGTATCTGTTCATATACTTTCTCAACCTACTGAAACACAAAGAACCAATAACGCCTCCACTGAGGCTTGAACTCATAATCTTCCAATTGGAAGTCCAACCCGGATACCATTAGACCACGTAGTCCTGGTAAATCATATATGAACTAATTGCAATACATCATAATATTATTTTGGTAATATTTTTAAATTAATCTAGAAACATTTTGTTTTTCTTGACGAGAGAAACCTCAACCACTACCTAAAGATATCTAAAAATTTCTTGAATTTGCCTCTTTAGTAAAAGTGATATAAAAATCAGTACATGCTTCTCACCCTACAAAAATCACACAATT